>NW_018408895.1:367137-502416 GCF_002113885.1 Mizuhopecten yessoensis
TAGTTTCAAATACTTTTTAGTCTTAAATCTGTATGCTAGATATTGAATAAGGTGGTTTTATTGTTTTTTGTCACTTTGAATAATATTTCTGTTCATGTTAAAAACAAAATCAACTCTCTGTATAAATATATCAGGTGACCATTAAGGCCCATGTTTAGGACAAAGTCTCAAGTGACCTATTGCGATCGCCTTTTGTCTGTCGTTGTCCATCGTGCGTTCTGAAACAATTTACATTTTTGACTTCGCCAAAACCCCTGAACCAATTTCAATGAAATTTTGCAGGAACCTTCCATGGACAAAGGTCAACAAAAATAGTGGCCGGTTTAGTCCCAAGCCCCCAGGGGCCTGAGGGACGGGGCCAGAAAGGGTCAAATTGACTAAAATTTCAAAAATCTTCCCTAGACCCAAAAAAGGTAGAATCAAATACTCTTCATAGATGGAAGGGTCTTAAGGTGCTTTACCAAAATTGTGAATTTCATGACCCTGGGGTCACACGTTTCCCCCTGGGGTGGGGGTACATTTTACTATAGTTTATATAGGGAAATCACATTTTGGACAAACATTTGTTTAATTTCCATTGGAAGTTATTCAATTTGGGTTATCATTATCAGTATTGGATAGCAGTTTGATGGTATGCACATATCAGCCCTGACTGACCCCCCGGGGATGATGGGTGGGGCCAAAAAGGATTGAATTGACTGAAATTTCAAAAATCTTCTCAAAGACCCAGATATGGTAGAATCAAACACTCTTCATAGATGGAAGGGTCTTAAGGTTTATGACCCTAGGGTCTCACGTTTACCCCCTGGGGGGGGGGGGGGGGGGCAACATTTATTATGGTTTATAATGGCAAATGATACTTTGAATACATGTATTACATGTTAATAACTTGATTGGAATTATTACCCTGAGTTGACAGTTTGATACTATGAAAATTTTGAGCCAGCCCTACCCCCAAGGGCTGTAGGGTGGGGCCCAAAGGAGTCGGTGTGCTAAAATTTCTTCATTTTCCTTGTTTAGAATCAGAGGTGCTAGTTTCAAATACATTTTAGTCTTAAATCTGTATGCTAGATATTGAATAAGGTGGTTTTATTGTTTTTTGTCACTTTGAATAATATTTCTGTTCATGTTAAAAACAAAATCAACTCTCTGTATAAATATATCAGGTGACCGTTAAGGCCCATGGGCCTCTTGTTCTTTATAGGGAGGCCAAGATTGAGTCATAGTATAGCTGTCCAAACTGACCTTGACCTAAGCAAGACCACCTTCACGAGCTCATGTGAGGAATCTGGGCTTGGCAGCACTAGACCAATGAAGATGACGAGCCAACCTGCTGACGATACAGAATCCTCCACCGTAACATCTACGTCCATTGATGTGAAGACTCCACCCTCCAGTGATGGAAAGGAAGAAGCAAAACATGTCAATTTACAAGCTTCTTCACCTGACCTACAAGACGATGTTTCTAGTTCATTCGTCTCCATTATAGAACCAAATTCAGAAAAGATGTCGGTTGAAAGTCATTCTGAAATGGAGCTTGCTACCTCCTCGTCCATGACATCAACAGGTATTATCCCCCTTCATACCAAAAGGTTCTGACCAATTGTTATCAATCCCTTGCCATTAAAATGTTTAGATAAAAAAATCTTTGTAGACCTTTTGACAAGCAATATGATTTTGACACAATAATGTTGTCCCTTCCCATTTAATTGAGTGGGGTTATTTCCATTCCATCATCAGATGGTTGACTGTTAGATTTTGTCCGTGGTCAGGTATTCGTCTTTCAGTAAGAAATAAGCAGGAATAAAAAAAAAAAGGCAATGAACAGACTTGAGATTTGAACCCAAGACCTCCAAACTCCAGATGGATGCTATAACAAATTGAGCTACCTGGTCACCATTGACTAACAGTCCACCTATGCTACGTTCCCTCCTTCTTTAACGAAGTCTTTGACCAGATGGCACCCGAGACCCTATACCACCTTCTGAGGGTATATTTAGTTGAATGCCAAATATAATAGGATTGCGACAGCCAGACAAGGAATCAAACCAGGGACCTCCTAAATTCAGATGGATGCTCTAACCAACTAAGCTACAGTGTAACTGTAAATTAATCCAGTCACGGTTTTATACTTATGTATATTTTTTTCAAGCAAGGGGCGTCACTTACTGCCCACATATGCATCAAGAGGGCGTCGCTCACTGCCCGTATATATATAAAAAAAAATCCAAGCAATTGTCAATTAAATTAATTAAAGTCTTTTGTGATCAAGGAGAATCCAATGATGATAAAGTATTTATGTCAATACACTTATATGCAAATAAAATGTATTTATAATTGTCAAAATGAACTGATGTTAGCAAAGTCCTGTCACATGGTACATGAAATGGACTCACCTTTTTATGTACCACCGCCACAAAGAAATGTAGTGGGGTACAAAGCTAACAACAGGAACACCACAGGACCACCGTGGCCATTGGCCAGCAATTCTTAAACATGTTTATGTAACTCACAGAAAATTCACTCAACTCAATATAAGGGGAACACCCTGTCCCCCCAGAACAATATCCTTTCAGTCCCTCCCTGTAAACAGTTGAGTAAACTATCATTGCTTATGTTGCTAGTGTGCTCTTTATCTTTGTCAAATAGTTCCTGCTGGCCCACTCTCATGTCGGGATATCTTAAATAACCACCCCGAGAGGCCGAGTACCTTCTTAGCCACTTCCCTATTAACTCTGACTCTTGCATGGTTGACTGCTGTCACATTCTCTGTACCTCGCCAACTTTGACAGGGCAGCATCTGTGACCATACTCAGTATGAGGGAACATCCCCACAGTGAACTATCAACATGGAAGGCTCCCCTCGGGCGTTAACCATGTCCTGTACCTGGGATAAAACAGAATCCCATTTCATGCCACTCACACCCTCCACCATATTGAGCAATTCTGACAGTTTAATCCAAGATTGCGACCTCCTGGCCTATTGTCAGCTTGATAGCAGGCTCGCTTTATAATGGAAGAGCTGACTATGTAGACCGGATGGTGTGTGGGATACCCCGAAATCTTAAGGCTGCAATTAGCCCATATGAACTTGAACCCAGATCAAGTTTGTTTACAATATTCACAAAACAATGTTTAACATGCAGTTATCCGGTATTCTAATATACCTCTTAAAAACATCCGAACTCCAGTGCCCCAACAGCTGAATTTCCTTCTCGAATAAATCTTTGTTTGTGGCCGCCCCTATTCTCAATGAATGAGTTTTATATTTTCCCACATCTAGGCCTATGAATGACAATTATTTCTTTAACATGGCAGCAAACTGATATCGGGTCAGGTTTGTATGATTAAAGTGACAAAAGAGAGGTCCAGATATCCTATGCCTTATTGCTATGTACTTTTCCAGGTAATTCACGGGACATAACCCTTCCCCCCCTGAACTATCTTTATATCTTGCAAAGCTACAACTTTATGAGACATCCTTTTTGAAACTTAATTTCCCCACCCTGAAAACCCCCCGAAAACATTGTTGACTCGTATGTTGAGCTACATAATAAAGGCAAAACCTCAATAATCTTTCTGAGAATATCGCAAGTGATTGGGGCCCTTAAATCCTTACTCTGCTTCAACCTCCTCATTCCTTCCAATAATTTTTTAACAAGGAAACTTGAAGTAAAATCCATGCATGAATTGTGGGAGCATTTAATATGAAAACTAATGCCTGCCAAGTAAGTATGAACAGTTGCTGCAGACATTCCTTTGTCAGCCAAATACAGTATAAAATTAAATATGTAACTCAAAGGTGGGGGCCATATAACACTTGGGAGTTCACTCCCTTGAACAAACAATTTGCACATCCTAACCCCTGTTTCATAAGCTATTGCTGTATTCTGAGAGATGGAAGCGGTGATTAATTCATCAAATTTGTTTTGAAACTGTCCCAGAATGCCTGCGGGATGTTCGTAGGATGCTGGTCGGCGACGGGTGCTATTTCCCTGAATCTGGACCACTGAAAACTTGACAACGCATTGGCAATTGAATTATCTTTCCCTTTCACATGCCTAGCTTTGATCTGGATATTGCTTCTAAGACCGTACAAAACTAAAGGACGTATAAAAGACATGATTTGTTCAGGATCTCAGTCAATGCCTGGTTGTCACACTGAAACAATACTTTCTTGTTGCGAAACTCGCTTCCCCATGTGTATAATGCGATAACAATAGGAATCAACTCTAGGAATGTTATGTCCCTCTGTATATCCAAACCGTACAAGCTACTTGGCCACTTGAACACTAGCCAATGTTTACCGTACACAGCACCACAACCTAAGTCCATACGACCAGCACTATCTGTGAACAGTTCAAAATCAGCACTCAATACCCAATCCTGCTCGAAATTATGAAAGGTACCATTAAAATTCTGGAAGAATTCTAGCCACGCCCAGATGTCTGCCTTGACCCCCTTTGTCAAATGAATGTGGTGGTTTGGACTTGTAGCATTGCCTAATAACCCATATAGCCTCCTGCAAAATGCTCTAGCCCCTGGCATTGCCCTCACACAAAAAGCTAATTTACCCAACAAACTTTGGAGGTCTTTCAACAATATTTTTGTTTTCTGAGCTACATCTTGTAATATCAATGTTATTTCTAGGACCTTATCCCTGGGAATCCGAACAACTTGTTCAACAGTATCTATTTCTAATCCTAGAAATACCAAACACGTTACTGGGCCCTCTGTCTTTTCATCTGCTGGTCTGCCACCGGCACTCCTAGCTCCTGACAAAAAACATCAAAACCATCGGTAAACACTCGCAAAGTAATAATCAGCACCTACTTTCAAACCTAGAAAGTCAAAATTCCCCCGGAAAAATTGGTAGCAGACGAAAAGCCGACTTGATATCTTTCTTCCCCAACAAGGCCCATTTTCCAAGATTCTGAACCAATTTCATTGCCTGATCAAATGAGGTATAATGGACAGAAGTGAGAGACCCATCAATACATTCATTGACACTGTCATGTTCAGGATATGATCAATTCTGAATTATCTCCAACCCCCGGGTTTTTTTGGAACTAAACCAATGGGAGAAACTCTAAGATTGGAAATAGGCTTACTTTTAAAGAGCGCCATTACCCTTCCTGCATCAACTTCCTGCTTTAATTTTGACAACAAAATATCTTCATATTGAAAAGCAGAAAGCTTGAAACCCCTTTCGAAACCAACATTCAGATATTGTGACGCTACTCTGTCAGGATAAATGTCCCAAGTATTTATTGAGAGTGGTATACTTGATTGGAGTTTTTCCGAGAGCCCATATCTCTGTTGAAATGGTATCTATTGTAGTTGGGTGATTGGCCACTTATATTAGCCTGCCCCCTGAAAGCTTGGTTTTGGTAACGGAAGCGATTTATTTTTGAATGGCCTCCCTCACATACTACACATTTGTGCATATAACCACACCTGAAGTTAAATTCATAACAAACACCACATACTCATTAGCATTAGCATCCGAGTACCTCAATACATTTGTTGTTAAACATGTAAGCCATAGTTACCTGTCAACTACCGCCCATGACCGATCAGGCTGACGGGCTTGACGTAGACGAAATTGCTCGTCATATCTCCTCCAACCTAACCCACCAAACGATTTAAAGGCCGTTCTAACAATTGACATATATTTCAATAGTTCTTGCTCTCTATCATGCTTCTGTGTGTAGATAGCAACATAAACTATGAAGGCATCTGTCCATGCCTCAATGGTATCTAATACCTGAGCCAAAATTTGAAGACATAGGTCCTCCTCCCGAGACTGATGGGACTTGTACAGATCCCATGGGGTGGCTCTCTGCAACCATGGGGACTGTCACCTGCATGTCAGGCTCCTCCATGGCACCCAGCTCAGACTCCTCCTCCTCCTCATGCTGTGCCTGGTATGACCAAGCTCCTCCCCTCCTGTTGGCCCTGACATAAGGGCTGTTAGATTGCCTTCGCTTGCTTGGGGGCATAGTCAGCTTCTCAATAGATAAATACAAAACTTTAACATAAATAATGAGCTTATGCAACATTAGTAATTACTGACTCAGCTGTACATATTGAAATTTGAACAAGGGTTTCCCCCCTGGCCCTCGTTTACTGCCCAGCAAATAATTAACCTTTAATTCGGGTAAAGTCAATCAACATCAACATGTTATATCACAATTTGGAATATATTATACAAGCATATAAATAACATCACAGATGCTGCTAATATTCTGAAAAACGTGTCAAATACCCCCAGGATCGCCGGCGAGCCCAAGCTTGCTCACTAATAATTATGAGCATTTTAAAATTCTTTAATTAAACTCCTTGTTACTGTTAATGATGCTTAGTCATTGATGCGTATGAATAAATAATGTTAATTCATCATACATTCTTGTGTTCAGCGACTCGTGTATTACGTTCATTTACATATGCTCCGAGGATTACACGAGGGAACACATCTAATCACAGATTTTGTTTGCGCCCTGTGTACACTGTAGTTGCATTTATACATGTAATAAGTGTCAAGCACATACATATTACCATCCAATGCAGTTGAAGAACTCGATGGCTATCGATGATTGTAGATTTAAAATTCAGTAATCGTCAACTTTCACCGTGACAAATTCGAATTGAAAAGGTCATTTCCGGTGCAGGTCAAAAGGTTGATGGGGTCTGTAACTTGCTTACATGTGCCAGGGGAGGCAACTCGTGCAGTAAATGACTCGCTTACATATGCAATTAGGTATAGATAGTTTGAAATAAAGGTTGTTCCTTAAATAACACAAGTTATTCATTATTAATAACTTGCATTATATGCATATCTTAGTGTCAACATTTTTGAGGGTTCAGATTTCCCTATTTGGGTGAATGAGTCTTTACAGGCCAAATTCAAGGTTGACGTGATGTGACGTCATTGTATTGTTGACGTGACATCATCCCATTGTTATGAATAGGGGAATCCCCCCCCCCCCCGTCTCAATCTTAGGGTGAGACAAGGAAATCTCACACCGGTAAAAGTGCGGATACGCCTGTCCAGGGTAAGAGAAATCCTTGTCTCACCCTAGGGTTGAGACGGGGGGGGATTCCCCTTTTCATAACAATGGTATGACATCACAACAACAATCCATCAATGTCGCATCACGTCAACCCTGAATTTGGCCTGTAACGTTAACATATATGATACACAATGAGTGAACAGGGTAAGAGAAAAAGAATCATTTACCCAAATAGGGAAATTTGAACCCTCGGGTTGAGATTCCCCTATCTCAACCCCTAATTAACAGCTAAGGTTATTTAAGGAGGTGCAAAAGAGAAAAGAGATTTGTATATCTGCAAATATTGCTTTCCTTAGAAACTAATGGAAGAGAAGAAGTTTTATATAAGGCTGACAAGTAACCACACTCACAACTTTGTACTCTGTCGTAACCAAATATCAATATTTAAATTCATACCGACCACCCAACAAATCATGCAGGTAATTTTGTTAACTCCAAGCCCAGATAAAGTTAAAAACCCTCATTTTGTGACATGTTGTGATTATAATTCACCTTCTGTAAGTAAATATGTTGGTACAAAATTACAATTATAAGTATCCTTTTTGTACATTAATAATTTAACTTGTCAAACTTTTTCTATGGCAGAGACTGGTAGTCCACCCTCAACTCTTCGACTCGTCATTCCCCCACTGAGGAAGACAAAACCAAGATTTCTGACACCTATGTCTCTCAGACCAGTGCCATTCAGACAGCTTCAGCCACTGGGACAGAGCAATCTTAGGCCAAGGCTTAGGCCTATTGGGCAAAACACTCTTCAACGTGGACACTCGCAGCAACAAGCTGAGCCTGTAGGGGTTGCTGTATTTGGAGCACCTGTACCAGAAACAAATACTGTTCAAGCAGGGATATGTCATCCATCTAATCAACAATTGCAACCAGGAAGGAAACCAGGATCTCCAGAAAAAAGGGAGGAAGAAACCTTTTGTAATCTTCACAAGTCTGAGATTTCTCCTCTGCATTCTCCTAAATCCACCATGGATTTGGATGACATATTAAATGAAGTCACTCAAGGACAGGGACAGCCAGGGACGATGAAGAAGATTAAAGAGAAGGGCCATATACATGGCAATGCAGGTCGGGACAAAGCTCGGTGCCAGACCTTGAGAAGCTACACAAAAGAAGTAATCGTAGCTAGAGATGGAGACCCTACATCATCTAGGGAAAATCCAAAGGATGTGGGAAATGAAGAAACCATAGGAAGTACAGACAAAGATTATACTCCGTCATCTGGGAAAGAGTTGGAGGATTTGAGAAATAAAGAAACAGCAGATGTTGGGGACAAAGCTTATACAGAGTCGTCAAAGAAAGTGTCGGGAAATGTCAGAAACAAAGAATTGGCAGGAAGGAAGGACAAAAATCGTACATTTTCATCTGGAAAATTGTCCAGAGATGCGAGATATCCTGATATACCTGAACACCAAAAGAAGGAGGCAAAAAGTGTGTGTCGGGACACAAGAACAACAGATGAAGGACGGGTAAACTGCAGCAAGAGTCTTGATATAAAGAAGGTAACAACCACTAACAGGTCACAACGGACAGGAGAAAAACAAACAAACACAGGTACACAGAAACATTCAGGAGTGAAAACTTACCAAATGAAGAAAGAGACGGAAAAGGAACAGAAAAGGACCAAACAAAAGGGTGTTGATAAAGAATTAGGCAGAAACAAAAAACAGACTGAGAAGCAAACACAATCAAATCAAGCAGACAAGGCTTCTGGTCAGAACTCTGGTGTCCTAATAAAGAGGGTTGCTGGCAAAATGAGTGGGACAGAACAGCCGAGAGATAGAGTGAAAAAGCATGTAGCTTCCAAGAAAGGAAAACTAGGTGGAGCAGTTACAGTAACAAAAAACAAGAAGGGTACTGGTGTAACAGTAACTACACTGAATAAAATATCAAGCTCTTCAAGTAATGATTATGGACCAACTAAAATGGTATTAAGTGCAGATCGCACTGGTACAGAAAACGGAAGACCTGATGGAGACTCGGAGAAGAGGGAGCGTGTCGGTAAGCCGCAGAGTAAGAATTCCTCTGCCATGATTGTAGCTGCTACCGCACAGGTATGTAACATCTACAGTGTCCTGAGTAAGATGGAGGGCAAGTCCAAGGAAGCCATATCGGGCAGAGTTGTTAATACCACAAAGATAGTTAAACGGAAATCATTTAACAATGTCGATGATATGTCGGTCAAGAAAAGATTGCGATTTGATCAAACTATCGAAGACCATGAAGAGATCTCCAAACAGAAAGGAAAGCCAAAAATAACTTCTGATGTGGAAAGTGTAAGGAATGAACAGACAAGTGACACCAGTAATGAGCATGGCTTGGACATTGTTAGGACACCTCGAGCAGCGGAAGAAACCAATCACAAGGCCGTGTTAGAAGCAACAGCTGTTGAAGAAAAAAATCCAAAATCTTCAAAAGGCCTTGTAGAGAATGGGACAAAGAAGCAGGAGGCACCAAGAAATGCTGTCAAAGAGTTGGTGAATAAGGGAAATCTAGAGGAGCTTTGTACACATGATTGTGGAGCTGAGGTGGATGAGAAAGGTTCCTCCAGTAACCAGGCATCTTTACCAGTGGGTCCTAGCAGCTCGGTAACTCGCGAGTGTGTCGACTGCAAACAGCATTACCTACAAATAGGTGTCGGTGGTCATTTCCAGGTGGACTCCAACACTAACGCTGCCTCTAGTTGTAGTAAAACAACAAATCTGTCGAAGCATGGAGTTAGAAGGAAGAAGAAAACCACAGCCAGTATCTGGTGTGGAAGGAGGAGAAGCAGGAGAAATGTGCTTGGCACAGTGACCCGTCAAATGTTCCCTAATCTTAATAGAAAAACATTGATCAGAGTACAGAAACTGCAAAATCTGTTGAAAAATAGCTCACCACACAGAGAAATCTCTGGGCATGGTAGAGAAGCTGTTGGGGTAGGGAGTTCTTTATTGAGCAATGAGTTTACTGAAACTACCGATTCTCTCGGAAGTCGAGACAGATCTGAAGGGAAAAGCATCAACCAAGCATCTGAAACTACACCAGTAAAAGAGGGACAGAAATCCAGTAGTAATGTGGAGGAATTGTCAGAGAATGATATTGTCACTGAATCAGAGAAATTGTGTAAGGCTTACCAAGAAGCTGATATTACACAGAACAAAAGTGTGACTGAAGTTCTAAATGAAGCTTTGATAAACAGAGATAGAAATGAGTCTGCCAGCAAGTTCTGCCTTGAACCTAATACCCCAACATTTGATAACAATTCCTTTCAGGAAAATGTTGAAGTGATGACCTTGGAAAAAGTTGATGCTGAAACAAACTTCAAACCTGCACAAACAGAAATAGAAGGAGGGAAGAGCAAATCAATGCTGTGCCAGTTACTGGAGGCAGGTCCCCAGACTAAAGGGATATCTGACAATGGTCAGTCTGTGGACATTTCTGAGGGTCAGTCTATGGAGGTTTGTGATGATCAGTTTATGGAGGTATCTGATAATCAATCTGTAAACCAATGTGCAGAAGATTCTGATGATTGTCACGAAGAAGTTTCTGATGGGCAGTCTATAGATGTTTCTGATGATTGTCTGTCTATAGAGGTTCCTGATTGTCATTCTACAGAGGTTTCAAATTGTCAGTTTATAGAGGTTTCTGATGATTGTCAATCTACAGAGGTTTCTAATGGCCAATCAGTTGAGGTTTCTGATGATTGTGATTCTTCAGTAATATCTGATGGTCAGTGCATGATGATTTCTGATGATTGTCGGTCTGTTTCTGATGATGCTTGGTCTACAGAGGTTTCTGATACTCATTCAATTTTTGTTGTTTCATTAGAGATTTCCCATGATTGTCGGTCTGCAGTGACTTCTGATGGCCAGTTAATACAGGATTCTGATAATGGGCAGACTGCAGAGGTATCTGGTGATGGTCAGTCTGTAGAGGTATCTGATGATGGTCAGTCTGCAGAGGTTTTTGATGTTCAGTCTGTAGAGGTATCTGATGATGGTCAGTCTGTAGAGGTATCTGATGATGGTCAGATTGTAGAGGTATCTGATGATGGTCAGTCTGTAGAGGTATCTGATGATGGTCAGTCTGTAGAGGTATCTGATGATTGTCAGTTTGCTGAGGTTTATGGCAATGGTCAGTCTGTAGAGGTATTCGATGATGGTCAGTCTGCTGAGGTGTCTGACGGTCAGTCTTTGGAATCTAATCACCGTAATCTGTGTGTTAATGAAACAGTTAATGATGGTACCTTCAGTCATCTTCGTAACAACAGAAAGTCAAATTCTGGAGAACCTTGCAGTTCCGGAACCAGACGAGTGGACAACAAGATTACTGGAGAGAACATTTCTGATGGACAAACTTCTGCTGACAATGGTAGGTTAAAGTACACCAGAACAGCCAAAACCACTGCCCTTACAGCTATAGAGAAACTTAGTGTGCATTCCAGACCTGTCATGGTCACTGGAGAATCTTTACCTTCACAAAGTATATCTGAAGTACCAACTTGTCAGAATGATAGCATTTCTTTTGAAGGTAATATCTCAGAAATGTCAGCTCAGAACTACAACACAAATAAAGGAGTAGATTTGGAGGCAGACAGTTCTGTATCGGAGAACCTCCATTGTCCAGTATCAAGTCAAGTTAGTAGTGGTTACAGCAGGCAATATGTAACAAGCTCCAGATCAGGTAGTGACCCTAGCAACCAAGGTTCAGGGGAGTCGTCAGCAAATGGAGATCATAGCTATCCAGGACACACACATTCACCTTCCAGCACAGGTAACCATGGTAATCAGGAGGGTTCAGGAACTGGAACCCCACAAAACATTCCAGACCCAGCAGACTTTACTCAATCTGACCAAGACATCCAAGGACCGGCAAACTCCTTCAAAGACAGCAGATCGAACACCATGAAGAAGTATGCATCACAAAAGGTAGGTTACCTGGTATGTTGTTTGTTTTTCTTATTGAAAAACAGATTATGAAAAACAGATTTTGTTCTTAAATTCTTCAGTAGGTTTTGTCAAGTATTTTACCCAATCTATTAGAAACTAGTTGTAGATAACTTAATGCTCAGTTGTGATTGGAACCACCTGTTTTCCAAAACAATGCATATGATTATAGCTGTTGGTTTTCAAAAGATGCTTTCTTTATGCATGTAGTAGATTTTTACCATATACTCTTACTTCGATACTGAAGAAGTGAAAATTTTCATGCTGTGGAAATGCTCTTGTTTACTGATTTGGTAAATTGACAACAACAATCAAATTAAACTGTCGCAATCTTTCCTCGCATGAACATTTAAATTTTTATCACATGTAATATATGATCCATGGGAGGTTAAATACATTAGTAGTAGAAAAATGACTACAAAAAAGAATAGAGTGTTATTTTACAATGGAACCATTGTCCTGGTTTCTATCTGGCAGTCAAGTTACTGGCGTGGATTGGGTGGCTGGGAGGACTCCCTGCGACCAAAGCCAAAGAAGACCCAGTGGTTTCAGATCAAACCCCAACAGAGCAAGCCACATCCGTCCAGCCGTAAAGACAAACAGACCATGGATGTTCCATCAAAATCTGCTGGAACATCTCCCAAAAAAACACAGGATACTATACTGCCGAAATCCATTGGAAAGTCCAACACTGTTACTCCTTCTGCAGAGCCTAGACCACTCGCAACCAGTCCTACACCAACGGAGGAGCAGGAAAGTCGAGGATCCACTCATGTAAGTACTAAAATAGGGCCTTGAAATTTACATGCAGTTGCAAGCATAGACTTTGATCAAGGTTGGTTGGTAATTGAGGGATTCAAGTCTTTGCTACAGCTTAGGTATGTCATAATGATGATGGTTTCTGATGAAAAGTCCAAGCTTTGCCATCTTACCCAAACACATAAATCTGATGATCGATGGACTCACCAGAGGTGTCATGTGAGACTCCACTGAGGAGAAAAAATACAGACGAGAGTAAGAAGAAATTTAGATAGTGGTCCAAACATGTTTCAGTGAGACATTTGGGGACTATGCTGGTACTAGTTAAACAACTTACTAGGTAATTGAATCTTCTCGATACACAAATCATAATCATAAATCTTGTGTCATGAATGTTACTTTACATCAGATGATATGGTGGTCTGTATCCATGGTCAGTTCTTATTATCATTATAAGTAACCACTGAATGGATCCTCCTGATATATCAGATGTAGGTCGCTTTTGGTTCTTGGTTGTGCTTGTACAGTTTTGAGCCCAATTGCAAGAACAAGATGACGGCCAAGTGACTTGCCATCTTATATTTTCACAGGTTTGCTTTTTATCACCAAAAGTTAAGTACTTTCTTCCTGTTCCATAGTTTTGCATATTTCCTCTTAGACTTAATAAGAAGAAAAAGATAGCTTGTAGAAATCAGAAATGTACCTCCTTTTTTACCAATCACTATTCTTGTCAAATAAAAAGTGACCAATATGATGTGTTCACCAAAAAAGAACCAAAAACTATCAAACTTAAGAACTAATGAAGATCTCGTCATGGTAGGTGCCAAGTTCCCTCTAGGATCTCTGGTTACCTTGCCAGGCCTAGTGGTTTTGTCATTATGGTCCATCATCCTTTAATTGTCCGTCAACTTTTTTCTTTTAAAGTTCTCCTAAACTATTCATCAAATTTTAACCAAATATGGTATGAAGCATTAGGACCTCAAAGTTATAAATGAAGAGTGTGGCCACTTTAACAAGAACTTTGCTGTCTGTAATGTGGTTTTTCACCCATTATCAGGAAACAGATATGGGTTGCCTGGTGTGGGCTAAGTTGGGACGTGACCGCTGGTGGCCAGGCCTGATAGTGCCTGGGGTCATGGCTAGAATGCCCTACGCTGACCCGGGATCATCGTGGGTTTATTGGTTTGGTGACCACAAGATATCACAGGTCAGTGCAAGCATATACAGGATTCACTATTTTATTGCTTTTGTTACTTTAAGTTTCTTTCATGTAGCATTTAAAAAAAATTAGCTGTATGTACAGCCTAGAGCAAAATACAGAGTCTGCGAGATAAAAAAAAAAAAAACATTCGAAGATAATTACTGCTTTTATATTCATGGCTTCTCTGTAAACATCAAAACATTAAATATTAGTACATGTACATACTACAGATTCATTTTATACAATATTTTAATCAGTAATGACAGTTTACAGTGATACTGAGCTGATCTTTTGGAATTTGATGTCTGTTGTAGATTTTTTCCGAGAAGATTGTTCCATTTGTAGACAACTTTAACCAGTTTTTTGGGAAGAAGACAGGAAAGTTGTACCGTTTTGCAGTTCTGGAAGCCGTGCAGGTGAGAGCAATTTTTTTCAAGGTCATACACTTCAAATATGATGAAGGTAAATCATAAAAGTATGCAATAAGCCAAAGTTTTACATATTACCCAAATACTGTATGAAGTTCCTGTGATAGTAACAGGCTCAATATACCTTCCAGGTGTGTGTGAAGAGATGTGGGATGGAGCTGTTAGAGTCGGAGGACTCCACCTTGAAGTGGGCAGTAGATGGATTTCCTATCCCACAGGACACTTGCATGGACCAGCTGTCTAATCCATTTGACCCAATACCAGGTAAGATAATTCAGCTACAGAGACTTGTGGACCAGCGTGTTTGATCACGAACCATGTAAGTTTAGACAGCCCAAGTGACCTGCTCAGACCAGCCATATGCCTCAGTACTACAATATAGTCGAAAGTGTTGCAGTTCTGTCACCTATTCATATTAACTGAATGCCAAATGAAAAATGTCATTACCTTAACTGGCACTTGGCTTTAAAAACTTGTGTATTCAACACTATATTATATCTGATCAATGACCAAGTTCCCCATTATGTGGGTAAAGTCAGGCTTGACTGTATCAGAGTTTTATCGAATGATGTACATATGTACTCACATTTTCTAGGCAAGGAGTTGCCAAAAGATGTCCTTGAAAACTTGAAGAAAATATACAACAAAGTTAATGAGAGTGCAGAAGAAACCAGGTCAAGGAGTCGCGATACAAGAGGTCAGTTGCATTGTCTTCCAGGTCACGAAGGTCCTTCAGTCGTTCAGCTCAAGAGACCTGTAACTCCAGAAAGTCATTTGTCTTTCCTTATTATTGAGCTCCTAGGGGTCAAAAGGGGGTAGCGTTCCATGATGATACTGTCTTTCACAACACAAGATCTGTATGAATGAATTATTGATTAAAATGTCATTTCAGGGTTATTTTAAAGATTTTTCCAGTATTTTCAGCTTAAGCTAATACATATGTATTTTAATGAAATCAACTGCAGTTTCTATGTGTTGCAGATAGTGCATTGGACAGTGTAAAAGCTGGGCAGAAGAAACTTGAAGGTAAGTGTTTTTTACATTTATAGCTTCTTACCCTTCTGTTGTATTATAAACAAATCTTTTAGATGCTGTCTGACCCTTATAGGAGTGGATACAAACTACAAGGTTTAGTTGTCTAGGTAAAGTGTGAAAGAAAATGTTTCTGATAACCCTGCCTATCCTAAATGTAGCACTGTTAAAGTCAGGCATGTAATCTGACCCTATGTAAAAAGAAAGATTTGGCTACTGACAACTATTCAATTATTTTTTTTCAACAGTTGTAAACCATTATCATTTACAGATGTATGCATTGCCTGTGACGACTGTGATAAGACTGTGTACTGTGCTCACCCGCTGTTTGAAGGTGGTCTGTGTAAGGATTGCAAGGTAAGCACTAACCAAAGCGTCTTCAGCAGTAACATCTGGACAACATGATGCACATATTTTATAGTGACATCCAAAGCAATTTTTTGTACTTCAATTGTATGCTTGTTGAAGCTTGCAAAGTTACAATTATCTCAATAAAAGTTTAAATTTAATTCATCTTGGTATAAGAGGCTGCTGATGTTGAGTTCAAAATAAATGCACATTCTGAATGTTTCGGGATAGGTTTTAAAGCACATTGCCCTGTTTTTGCTTTCTCCTAGGACGAGTTGACAGAGACTCTTTTCTGCTATGGTAGGGATGGCACTAATGTAAGTACCATTATGTTAGCAATGTGTATTGTGGATTCTAAAACTGTCGTTCTACTTCTTCACATATTACATGTTAAATGAGTTTTTAAAGTATGGTGTTTGTTTGGACACGGAAACAACTTTATAACAACCTTTTTGGCGAATCTATTGGTTATAAGTGTCGGAGTTATTAGCAGTTATAATACTGTGGTTAAATAGGTGTAAGTAGAACTTCTCAATTACAGGTGTATTGTGCTATCTGCGGCTATGGTGGAGAATTGTTTGTATGTGACAACTTGAACTGTGGCAAGTAAGTAGAAGAATATCGTTTCCGTTTGGTACAAGGCATCAAATGTGTTATCATTATACTGTCAAACGTATGTTTGAATTTAATTAATGATCTGATTGAAAACCAAAACATGACATATTGTCCATTAACTAAATTATAAAACTACCATGCACTTGATACCAGTGTTTTCTAATGTTGCTTGCACCTGTTGTTTTGCAGGGCCTATTGTACAGAGTGTATGGAACTGTTCCTGGGGGAGGCCACTGTCACAAAGGTAAGATAAGGTTACAAAAATTAGATGGGGGTCACAAAGGTAAGATAAGGGAATAATATTGCTCCCTTCAATCATTGGCAAGCTAGGTCCTAACAAAAAGTGGGATGGAAACTGAACAAACGATATTCCTGACCAACATATACCCCGAGCATCAAAAATAGGAGGGTGCTTGTGTGTTTGGAATGAGGGCATTCATAAGTCAGAAGATATGTTTTTCTGGAGTACTTTTACTTAACACTAACAGATGGTGTTTTACATTTTGAATGTTTTCTTAGGAGTTCTCCTTTTTTTCCGATTTTCTATTGAAAATTGAACGTATGCCTTTTTCATTACTTTTTTACAAATGAATATCTTATCAGGAGTGCTAGCACACAAAACATAATAATCTGTTTTTCAAATCTAATAAATTTGTTTAAAGTAAAATTCCAAACATCAGAAGAACATTTAGATGCGTGTGTAATTTTCTGTCCAGATTGTGATTTTATTCGATAATATTCCATCATATTTGCATTAGATAAGAAAAGCTAGCGAGTGGCAGTGTTTTGTGTGTACCCGGTACAGTCCTGCCTCGCATGGCAGTTTGCATCCTCATGAAGATTGGCAGCAACGCATCATCAAACTGTTTGACACTGGCTTCAGGGTCACTGTGAGTATGTTTATATATTTAATGCACTGTCCAAGACTATATCTTCCCCTCCCCATAATCTCTGTCCTTCAAGAGAGTGTCACTACCTGCCTACCTCCAGTTCAAAAGAAATAATCTGGCCCTTCCCCATATCCTTTGGCATTGGAGAGGCACTTTCCCATGAGCCTGACAATGTGTACCACTACCCGTACCTTCTGTCATCAAGCAATCATCTACCCCTTCTATTAATCATCGTCACTAAGAGAGTATCTTCAATGCCAATCATCTTGTAGCAATTTACGTTACTGATCTTTCATTAACTTCTATCCCTCCTGCACTGGTACCTCTAGAGCATCTACCCCTTCCCTTTATCCTCCTTCATTATCATATGTGAATCTCTCCCTTTCCATTATCGGATCTGTCCATCCTTCATAATCACCAGGAAGACGTCTAGTCCACACCTCTTCTGCCTTTCCTACACTTGTCATCATCAGGCTACACAACCCAGTGCCCAGTCATGATCAGGCTACACAACCCCATACCCTTGGGCACCAAGACATACATTAAAAGTTACTGTAAGGTCATCAACTGTTTCTTTGGAAAGATAAACTGATTCTGTTTATTACATCTTGCAGGATACCGACCTTGGTTACCTGAATAGTGAAAACAAGCACCAGATCCGAGTCCTGTCTCTGTTTGATGGCATTGGTACCGGTGAGTCTAACAGATGTATGGACTGATGTATAAACATTTACGTTGGCTCTAACATTATTGTTTGTATTTCAATTATCGTAATGATACCCTTACTTTTGGGCGATGAGTTCATTTTTTCTGCTCCCTGTTAGTCCATCACGCTGAAGTTTCAACAATCTTCATCGATATGGCTCTTCAGTCTAATTTTTTCATACTTTGCATTAAAATGTCAAGGTCATAGAGCAAATTTAGAGTTGACATGGAATAGAGTGTAAGGTGAAGAGTCACTTATTGATGGAATGGCTTATTTGTTTAGTCTACAGCAGGGCTCGTATTAACGATCACCAAGTCGCCAAATTGTAACACTTTTTCAGATTTGGTGACAACAAATTCAGTTTGGCGATATTCTTTGTTCTTTGGCGACACAATTTTACCTACTCTAAAATGTGATATCGGTAATCTGTGGTCATGACTGCTGATTTGGCGACAAACACTAGCTCAAGCTGGGTATAGGTAACATTTTTACAGGTAAGTTGACTGGAGGGCATAAACCAGACGCTGTCTGGTCCCGGATAATAGGCCATGTAGGACCGCCATGCTTCATCGAAAATTATTGACATTTCTCAACACCACAGTTAATACAAATTACAATTCAGTAATTAGCTAACACTCTATCTGTTATTACCGATTAGCAATAGCTCTACTGAAATTTATTTGAAATTATTTGCAGTCGCCATCGAGGGGCCGTGCTGTTTTTACTCATCAGCATGTGGCATGAAGCCCTACTGCACTGTTAGAACTACAGACTAATTTGACCGAAAATGGACACTCAATACAGCCTCTTCAAATCTACTTGAAGGAAAAAAATCAAAGCAGAAATTGAGAATACACTATTTTTATGATGCTTCATTTAATAAAAATGGAAATAATTCACGAGGTTATCGATCACATGTTTCCGTAGTGTTAGACGCGATATCAACATGAAAGTGAGCCAGGAAAAAACAAGCAATTTGGTAAAAAAAAAATAGCACTTAGCCTACATGGAACAGAGCTCTTGTAATTGAAAAACTACATTTTCGGAATTGAGGGGGAAAAGCCGCTGAGATGTAGAAACCTAAGTTGACCAGCGATCCTCTGGCATCAGAATTTGCTAAACTTTAATCGTTTGGTTTTTCCATACCCACTAAGCTTACGTACTAGATACTGGAACCGACAAATTCTGCAGGATTTGAGCAGACGAATAAGATATTGACACCCAGTTATGTTTTCCTCAAACCATCTCCCCCAACAAATGACAGATCCCAAAATGGGCAATTGACAGGTTTGGTTAAGGTATATAAATCCCGATGAGATGATGATAACAATATTGTGACATGTGCATCAAAGCTTGGAGTTGAACTGTTGGACATAAAGAGACTTTGGTGCCCAGCAAAATAATAATGTGACACGGTAATCGTAGTGCAAGCTTACCTATTCTTTGGGATCGGATTCCGTGTACTGACGCAGTTCGGTGAGAGCCGACACAGGGAGCAGTGCAGATATAGGTCTGTCTTGCTCAGTGTCGGATGTCGCTCTGGAGTTCAACCGGAAGCTCCAGACGGACGACTATTGCTTGACCCAATTCGGAAGGATGAAGTATTATAGATGATGGGATTAAAGAGTAAAAAAAGATGCTTTTCTCTTGAACTAGCATTCTGCTAATAATACACATGAAACAAAAGGTGCAATTAGAATGAATATATAGTGGATTAGTTCTTGATAGATCATTTATCTGAAAAATACACTCAACCTCTTGAGCGTGACACAAAATTTTCATACCAATTGGCGACACAGAATTGTTCCTTAATGTGAGCCCTGCTACAGTAACTGTATTGTGTAGCAGTTGAAAGTGGCATTATTCACCTTTGCTATCTGCTTAAAATATGCAAAGTTGTGATCAATATGTCAGTACGTCCGAGTAGGTATTTGAGATATTCTTATTAGGACTCCGCATCAGAGATGTGACTACCCTGTGTAATTGTAATGGTGTCCATTGATCTGTCTTTCCATCCACACTTTCCTTCTGGTTCTCGGAATTAAAAATTCTAAAGTTTCTGACACTTCAGCTGGTGGTAGATCAGTATGTAAATGTGCAACACAGAGTGAACAAGTTGTTCAGGTCAAGGTTGCTTACTAAAAATAGATCGGACTGGATATATTTTCAAAAATACATTACATGTAGCCCATTCTGACCCACCAGTGTTTATTTTGTGGTTTACGATAGATATCTTAAGTGAATAATGCTATACAGTATTACCAATATCCTGAAATCCAAGATGGCCACCCTTTGTTGCTTCTGATTGGCTGAGACATCAATGAGTGGATATGTTCTATTGGTAAAATTTCTTTCATCTTTCATAATAAATGGTACTAATGCAAAGTCTCAATGGTAAATCAGATTATATTATTCACATCCCTAAATCCAATATGGCCACCCTGGTAAAATACTGGTGCTTCCTACAATCAACCGATCCACTAGGGAGGATTCCTTGTAAGCTCAATAGGTAGAGTGTCGGAACAGTAAGACAAGTCCTGGGTTCGATTCCTAGTGGATGTAGTGAAAATGTATAATCTCTGCTTACATTGGAGTCCCCATAGGGACCAGGGTACTGTGTATGGAGATCTCCTTAACCTTGCTCTCTCAAAGACTCTAAGAAGAGGTCTTTTCAATGAAAGGGAATATTGTCACAGTGGGAAACTATCTTGACTAGAGGAAATTTACCTATAGCTCAATCAGTTCAGAACTGATCTAGTAGTCCTGGGTCGGACTTCTAGTGAAAGCATACTAGTTTCCATGGGGGAGATAAAGCGTGTTTGGAATTGAAAACATAGATAAAATGTGTGTGTATATGTACACCCTTGGGAATAGTTTAGCAAATTCACTGGTTGAAAATGCTCAGTTAAAGGGTCCTAAATCGAAAGTCTCCCTCCTATGGTGAAAGCACTTGGAAAAAGTGACATTGTTTACATGTTATTAAAAAATTTTGGTAATTAGTTGTTAGAAAATGAATCTTTGATACTCATATCTTTGTCCTTTAACAGCCAAGTTGATATTAGACCATCTTAACATGGACATAGACAAGTACTACTCCAGTGAGATTGATGGGGATGCCTTGTTGGTTTCTTCTGTCCATAACGGCAGTGAGGTCATTCAGATCGGTGATGTCACACACCTTAACGAAGAAAAGGTAAGGAAAACATAATCACAAAACATTATTAAATTCGAAGTGAAATGCCTGATCACATTTTTTGGTGTACAACATTTAAAATTTTCTGTTTGAGATATTTTGTTTCTTTTTCGACAGCTGAGGTCACTGTGCCCCATAGATTTGGTGATAGGTGGATCGCCGTGCAATGACTTCTCCTTGGCCAACCCTGTCCGGAAAGGCTTTGAGTTCGGTATGTACTCTGATCTACACCATTTTTACCATAGTGTGCACAGTTAACTCATTCATTCCTGAAATTTCATAATGAACTATTCCAACCTTTGAATTAGAGGAGTTCAAATGTGTCTTCAGGGGTGAAGGAGTTGATGTAAAACATTTCAAATGAATTCACTTATAACCTGTGGTATTTGAGCATTGTAAACAAGTAATATATTAATTGGCACAGTATAATTTTGGTTAATGCAGTTTTTCAATGATCCATGCATTCTATATATCTGGTAGAACTATTCAACAGTAGAACATTAAATGGATCATTTTGAAAACTCAAAATCAGCAAGAAGAATTAGTGTCTTCCAAAATATAAATAAATGGTTCCTTGTTGACTAAGGCTGTTACAAAAATGAATGATATCTTTTGGTAGAAATGGGATTACTTGAAATATTGTTGTACTTTATGGTGTTGATATATACCCATTTGTAAGTATCAATTTTTTGTTTTTTCACAAGGCGGGACTGGTACGCTGTTTTTCCACTTTTACCGAGTTCTAAAAACAGTTCAAAACTTCAATGTTGACCGACACCTCTTCTGGTTATATGAGAATGTGGCTTCAATGAAAAATGAATACAAAAAGGAAATGTCTGTATTCCTCGAGGTAAACAAAAAGAATAGCAGTTGTATATATTCATTTATTTGTAAATTTGAATGATCGTCCCATCAACACCACCAGCATGTCCTACAGTACTGCCACATGGTAGAAAGGGGTGAACGGTATCCATTTTTGAAAGTTGTACCTAACTTTAGAGAAGGTGTAGAAAACAATAGCAATATTATCAGAACTGTTATTGATGAGAGAGAGTACATATTGTTAGTGCGAGATAAAAAGTACATGCCACAAGGCCTAGGAAGCTGGGCGTACACCACCACTCCAAGAAGTAGTACAAGTAGGAGGCTCTCATTCTGAGGTCATAGCCACTCCAAGAGTTCCTATACATTTTTGCTGTTAAAGTGTTTTCTTGGCTAGAGTTCAGATACTTGATTTGACCAATCTAATTTTGTGTTATTAATCATTTACATTTATCTTCTTGCAGCTTGACTAGATGTGTTGCAGGTTTAAATTTACATAGATTATGGTTGCCATTGAGCATCACGCTAGAGGAAGCTAGGGGGTGCTTGTTCAGTCCCTGGTGAGAGCATACCACTCTCTTTCCTGTTACAAATGGTGTCTGATTCCCTCCCTGTGGTGACATGGAGTTTGAATCAAGGATGAACACATTTAAAAAGGGGAGGGGGGGGGGGAGGGGGGCAGGTTTTAATTGCATATTTCCAATTAGCTCAGTAGGTATAGTGGCAGACTGTATTAAGCTGGGGGTCGCTGGTTCAATCCTTGGTGGAATCACACCGCTCTCTACTGTCACAGATGTCGCTGTATGGTTTATAATACAAAAAGTTGTGTCACACATGTTTTCATTTTCTGATGAAATGTTAGTGAAGGTTGGGGGCATATTGTTCTGATTCTCTTGCCTGATGAAAAGGTGCATTACTTTACAGTGTGGCCCAGCATTGTGGGACTCCAAGTTCTTCTCTCCCCAGACGAGAGCCCGTTACTTCTGGGGCAATATACCAGGCATGTACAGGTAAATCACTATGGCAGGTTTTATTACCCCTGCACATATTCCTTAAAAACTTGTCTGGACCATAATATCTCACTAGTTGACAAAACATCCATGAATTTCTAGGAATAAATGGCAAGGCAGTGTGTTGTGCACCACTATTTTGTCGTATGTCCAAGGTCAAGATCACATTGAGGTCAAAGGTCAAATTCATTGTCTTGGCCATTACTATTTGAAAACAGATGGCTCAATGAAACTTTAGGGGTAAATAATGGATGGCACGGCGATGTTTAACAACCCGAATTGGGTCTGTACACCTAAAGTCAAGGTCACATTGAGGACAATAAGTTTCATTGTGCAGGCAATAGTTTCTGACTTGCTGAAGATGGCTGAATGAAATTTCAGGATACATGTTGAATGGCGAAGTGGTGTGTCCCATACCATTATTGGGTATACATGCTCAAGGTTAAGGTCACATTTAGGTCAATGATCAAATTCATAATCCAGGCCATATTTTCCGACTTGCTGAAAATGGCTCGTTGGAATTTTCTGGACATGCAAGATGGATAACACTGTTGGGTCCGTACGCTCAAGGTCAGGGTCACGTTGAGGTCAAATACTTTGCCTCAATTACCTTTTTGAAGAACATAATCCATCAGTTTTACAGATTTTCTCATTATTTTATTATCAATATTAGCTAGAAATTTTGCCAATTTAAAAAAAAATGTGTTACAATTTTATTCATAAAACTCCTGCATCTTGATAACTGGTTTTGACTTTGTATGTAGATCTGCGCATACAGTTATTAGTTAATTAATGTGCTGTATGATTTTGTTTAGTACTCCTGAGCTGTCTGAGCAGTACTGGTCAAACTTCAACTTGGATACCATGCTCTCGCCTCATTGTAACCGGAAGGCCACGGTAAGTATAACACCTCGCTGTATATAAACTGGAAGGTTTCAATAAATATCTTAATGTTTCATAAATAGGTCCCTCAGCCCTATATGATCAAATTTTTATATATTACACTGCATGAAAATGAGCCCATGGTTATGTTGTATAGGTTAACAGGATCCGGACAGTGACCACCCGAACAAACTCGCTGAGGCAGGGTAAGAAGGATGACCTGCTACCAGTGTTGATGAATGGCAAAGAGGACAACATCTGGATCAGTGAACTGGAGAGGTAAATAGCAAGCAAGAGTGATTATAGAATAAGCTGATGCAAGAAAGGTAGGTTAAGGTTTGTGATAGGACAAGAGTCGGTATCGGATACATCAGAGATATATCAAATGCACATAAAAACGTTGACTATTTCATATGTGATGTTGTGGAATACAAAATGGGAATTTAAATTTGAGTTGTTTGTTGTTTATATTTTAATTTGCTTTTGGTAGATGTACATTTGCACCTTTATCTCCTCAATATGTTATATATGTTATTACCTTTGTTGCCAGGGTGTTTGGCTTCCCACCCCACTACACAGACGTAGGTAACCTCCCTCCAACAAAGCGTCAGAGGCTGCTTGGCAAGTCCTGGTCTGTTCCTGTTGTTCAACACATTCTCTCTCCTCTCGCGCAATATTTCGCTGTTAGAGAGGGGACTGACACACCAACTAACAGTAAGGAAGGGGAATAACTCCAGGATGCTTTTGGCAACTTAAAAAGGAGATAACAACCCGTTCCACCTCCTGTTGTCAAACAATAGGGGAATAACTCCATTAGGAGTTGGGTACTATTAACGGAGAGCAACTTGAATGTTCTGATGGAGTTAATAGAAGAGGACTACTTTCAATATGCTGAGAAATCAGAGAGAAACAAATCTGACACATTTTTCTCAAAAAAACCCATTCAGATATTGAAGATTAAAGACCATAAAACATTACGCTGAAGACAATGGATTCTAAAGTTATGTGTTAAGCTGTAGACCATAAAACATTACGCTGAAGACAATGGATTCTAAAGTTATGTGTTAAGCCGTAGACCATAAAACATTACGCTGAAGACAATGGATTCTAAAGTTATGTGTTAAGCAATTACCGTATTCAGCAATTTAAACATTAGTTTTCAACAGCGTTGTAGTGTATACTGTTTTATGTTTCGATAATGAAGATTCAGTTATTTTTTTATACACTAAACTAGTAAATGACATTATGCTGCCTTAATTGTTAACTGCTACAAATATGGACACGGTTGCATGTTTATGGTATCCACATCAGTATAAAATATTTTAAATGTGAGATCAATTTTTTGCATCAGATCCAACGGAGGTAAATTTGGTAAGTATTTGATAACATTAATCATAGAAGAAACAAATTTTGACCACCGTGAAATTACTACAACCGTAATCATTCATAACGCCTAGTTATATATAGGTGTTGCTGCCAACATTTCTCCAGGTGAGAGATATGAAGGTACTTTTTAAAATATCTTGATAACCACCATTTCTCCAGGTGAGAGATACATGTGGTTTTGTTGATGTTTGTTTTTGATATATATTTACATGATTGTGCTAGTTTTCTTTTTTTATTTCTGTTTTATGAGCTCACCTGGTCCGAAGGGCCTAGTGAGCTTATGCTGTGGCGAATCGTCTGTCAATGTTTTACTATAAACTGCTTCTTCTAAATAACCAAGAGTTCTAGGGTGATGATATTTGGCCAGTAGCATGGTGGGATGAAGGACCTGCACTGATATTCAAGGTCACAAGGGTCAAATATGTTAAAACTTGTAAATGACTTGTACGGAATAACCAAAATGTATAGCATGGTGATATTTGGCTAGTAGCATGCTTAGATGAAGAGCTATCAACTTTTTTGCGATCGCCTTTTGTCCGTCGTCGTCAGTCGTGCATCCGTAAACAATTTACATTTTCGACTTCTTCGCCAAAACCCCTGAACCAATTTCAATGACATTTTGCAGGAACCTTTCATGGACAAAGGTCAACAAAAATGGTGGCCGGTTTAGTCCCAAGCGCCCAGGGGCCTGAGGGGCGGGGCCAAAAAGGGTCAAATTGACTAAAATTTCAAAAATCTTCTTCTCAAGACCCAGATATGGTAGAATCAAATACTCTTCATAGATGGAAGGGTCTTAAGGTGCTTTACCAAAATTGTGAATTTCTTGACCCTGGGGTCTCGTGTTTCCCCCTGGGGAGGGGGTAAACTTTACTATAGTTTATATAGGGAAATCACATTTTGGACCAACATTTGTTTAATTTCCATTGGAAGTAATTCAATTTGGGTTAGCATTATCAGTATTAGGTAGCAGTTTGATAGTATGCACCTATGAGCCCTGACTGACCCCCAGGGGCTGATGGGTGGGGCCAAAAAGGGTCGAATTGACTGAAATTTCAAAAATCTTCTTCTCAAGACCCAGATATGGTAGAATCAAATACTCTTCATAGATGGAAGGGTCTTAAGGTTTATGACCCTAGGGTCTCACGTTTACCCCATGGGGAAGGGGATTTATTATGGTTTATAATGGCAAATGATACTTTGAATATTACATGTTAATAACTTGATTGGAATTATAACCTTGAGTTGACAGTTTGATACTTTGAAAATTTTGAGCCAGCCCTACCCTCAAGGGCTGTAGGGTGGGGCCCAAAGGAGTCAGTGTGCTAACATTTCTTCATTTTCCTTGTTTAGAATCAGAGGTGCTAGTTTCAAATACTTTTTAGTCTTAAATCTGTATGCTAGATATTGAATAAGGTGGTTTTATTGTGTTTAGTCACTTTGAATAATATTTCTGTTCATGTTAAAAACAAAATCAACTCTCTGTATAAATATATCAGGTGACCGTTAAGGCCCATGGGCCTCTTGTTCATATTAATGATCTTGACACGCTTTCCAGGTCACATATAGTCCAATGTGTTCAAACCTTTAAGCTATCTCATCTCAATAAACAAAAGGTCTATGGTGGTGATATTTGGTGGGATAAAGGGATAATGTTTGTTCATCTCAATGTCCTTGTTTGACTTTCAATGTCACAGGGGTCAAATGTTTAAATCTTTTTAACAGGTTCTTTTGAATGACTTGGAGCCATAGATACTGTTATGTTACCTCCAGCTCTTATATATATATTGAAGATGAGTTATAGAAAGCTCCACCGAACTCACCAAAAATGAATCCTTAAAGAAATACTTCAAAATCAGCATACCCTGGTCATCCTGTCGAGTAGTTATTAGTCTCCGTCAGAAAGATTCAAGGGGATGTAGCAATAATGCTAGATGAACATCCATCCATTTGTACTTTTTATCCTGGAAACTTGCTTCTTATTTTATTTTCTGGTTCAAACTTTTAGCACAAGTGATTAAACAAATTTAAAGCTCAGATTTGGTATGTGAACTGCCCTAGGGATCCAAGAGGAAGAACCCAATTCATTTTAATCGAAGTCAATCAAAAATCAAGGTGACTTAAAATTAATACAATTAAAATCACCAGATAACTTATTGAATGATCCTATGATTTTTGTGTGGCATGTATCAAAAGTGAAGGTCATCAGTGAAAATAGAATATTTTCTTGTTCGTATCTTGATCAACATAGAATAAACAAATAATCAAACCAAGTTCAAAATGAATACATTGGTTACCCTTGAGAAGATGAAGAACATCATTAAGTAAATTAGGGAATGATTTGTCAGAGGTCAAGGTCAGAGTTACTGAAAATATAATGTTCTTGTTAAGACTATTGATAGCATAAAATTCAAGACTCATTATGTTCGTTGCCCCAGGAAAGAGGAACCCTATTGAATTTTGGCATGGTTTGTTAATGGTCAACGTCACCGTTACTAAACATAGTATTTTTTTTATCTTGATCCCCATAACAAATGATCCAAAGATCAGACTTGATATGATAGTTGACCTATTGAGGAGGAAGACCCATTAATGGTCAAGATCACTCTGTCCCTATGCTATCTTCAGAATGAATGATTTTACATAACTGACTGTGAGTTGCCCAAGGAAAGAGAACTTTATTAATTTTAATTCACTGGTTCATCAAAGGTCGGCGCAAGGTCACTTCAAATAAAATTTTGTTCAGATCTGAATTTAGTCAAGTCTTGGTATATGAGTTCCCTGTTTGAGGCTTTTCATTTTAGGGGTGGTTTGTCATAGGTCTAGGCCACTGTTGCTGAAAATAGAATTGTCCAGAATTGAACAAGCTTGGCCCCTTCCTAATAAAAACATTGATGTATCGGCAAGGATTGCCCAGGATTTATTTCTGGAGGATGTGGTGCACCCCCACCCTACCTCTCCTGAGGGCTCTCTTCAACTTGTCTGTTAAAGTTTCATTTGATTTAGGGAAAATTGCTAGAATCCATTATTACTTAACAAATGTATGCATGGTATTAATGATTAAGAGTTCATTCTTCTTGGAAGATTTATTTTAAGAATTGTAAATTGTGTTTTTGCAAGATGCAATTGAGTAACAATGTGATATTTTTTTTCCATTAAAAAGTTTACACATCATCATGTCTGGCTTTATTTAGTATTACTGTAGGTAATATGTAAAGCTGAAGGTTGAACAGGACACTGCCAAGTGGTTATACATATTTCAAAATATCTACAAAAATCGTTTGATAGATGAAATTTGATGGTTAACCTTTCAGCTGTAATTGGGAAACTTACCTTGACCTTGGAAAAAGCTCGAGTTGCACCTGAGGGGACAACATTTTATTCAAAACATTTTAGAAATTGAGTTTTTAACCTGTTTGTGTTCACTTGTTGATGGACATGTTAAAACTTGTAGTCCTCTCAGTTTCACCAGCTCAAGTGAACAAGATAATCAGGATAGATATTGTGCAACCAAGTCAAATGCCTATAAATAACATACCTGTAGCATCACATTGCAAAAATCAGTCAATTGAATGGCCTGTGTGCCTTTCAGAAACGAAGTACTTTATTTTATCTATGTGACCTTGGGATTCTTTTCAGTAAAACTTGATTTTAAAGTACTTCGTCCTGGGCTCTCGCCATCTGTGGATATATTGGTTTCCACAGATTTTCACAGATAAAAACTTGGGAAAAGTTAAACAAGATATCCCAGAGGGATCTTCGCTCCCACCATCGTACATGTACCATCTTCATTAATTTATGAGAAGTTCTTTTTACACGACCAATAAAAGTTTTGATGACTAGTACGATATGTACACTGTCACCTTCATCAGACAAAAAAACAGTGTCGAAGTAAGGAGAAGAACAAGAATAGGCCAATCAAGGATAAGAACAAAACCAAAGGTCAAGTGGTCATCCTGTATATAAAGGGTATATCGCGGTCATGGCATAGCAATAGCCATGAAGCCCCACAAGATCCTAGTACACCCTAAGGATAAAACACCTTTGGGGTCCGCCTTGGTAAACACCAGAAAGACAGACAGCCAAGAAGGTAAGAAGTTCACCTGATCAGAAAGAAAACAGTCTGAGTCCCAGATAAATAAATTTGCAATCACAGACCATGCCACACAGAAAAACCATGTGATTGACTGAGATATAAACTCCAAAAGTTTTGGACAGAGAGAGCAATCTGTTCAAGCGGCAGATAAAGGAAGCCATCTGGATACGCCGCTGTGGGCCAGTTCTAAATCGAGACGAGGGGGCTCAAAGACTCTCGCACATCTATGACCAAGTGTTAACTAAGCGTAGCTGAATTGAGTCATTTCGGTACATATATAACAACTATTGTACATACGTTTCCAGCGTAGATTTTATGGACAACTCGTACACATTTTACACCTTTGTGTGCTTCACTGGTCATTTGTCTGATGAAGGTGACCGTGTACATATCGTACTAATCATCGAAATGTCACATAGAAAATGATATTGGTTGTGTAAAAAAAACCTTCTGATAATCCATACTTACCAACCTGAAGAAAATATTGAGAAATATCTTCATTAGTTCTATGTCAGTTTGATCTTTTTTCTCTTATCGGTTTGATCAAGTCATGTAAACGGTAAATGCACCCGAGGTAACTTGATCTAAACTTCATACTGCTGTGTATTAAAGACAACCTTCAAAGTGAGTTTGTTGTTTCATATACATTACTAGTACAATACTTAATGTGAAAGAAATAGAACTGATCATTGCACTATGAGAAAGATCTGTAAAGTACTTCCTGGGAAATGGTGATGATATTCTTGAAATGTCAAAATCCAAGATGACCGTCTGTGGCCATTTTGTTTTTCTCTATCAGTTTCAAAATAATACATGCACAATTATGGATCAAGGCGAATTTATGAAATTTGAGAAATATCTGTCTTACCACTTTTTGAGAAATAACCATTACAAAATTTTCAAAATCCAAGATGTCCGCCTGTTTGCAAATTTGTTATCCGATCACTCTCAAAGTGAACAAGCCAACTATCGATCAATGAGAACTCGCATATGAAATTTGAGAAAGATCCTTCCAGTTCTTTCTGAGAAATAGCAATAAAAAACATTCACTGTCAAAATCCAAGATGGCCACCTATCGGCCATTTTGTATATCCGATCACTCTAAAAAGTAAACATGCACAACAACGTGTAAAGGGGAACATACATATGAAATTTGATTAAGATCCCTCGCATATTTTCTTAGGAATAGTGATAACAAACATTCACTGTTGGATAAAATGAAATCTAACCTGAAGTAGGCATGGGACCATAGCTCAGTGGTTGTCAATGCAAGTTTAAGTATTGACAATTACTAGGGAGGTAAATATAATCATTTTTTCTCAAATAAAAAATCAGAACTACTATTTTAGTCAAGGTGATGCAGTGTGTTTCGAGAGTAGCAAGCCAGAACTACTTTTGAGGTCAAGATAAAGCAGTGTTTCCCCATAGGCAACAAGCTACAACTGGGGAGGTCAAAGTGATGCAGTGTTCCCCCGCATCAACTACTCCCACTACTCAGGGCCTGGCAGTTTTTTTAGTAACAAGCTAAAGAAGTTAACTAGATTGGTAATTCTGTTAAATTTATTTTATCGATGTTTTACATCCATCAATATATAGACATCCTCGTGACATAATATCTACACAACTGTTATCATTCAGTCCCTCCACTCGCTAGACACACCCTTCCAATCACTGGTACACGATTACATACTTCTATTATCACATTATTACACGTATAATTAATGGCTATTGTATATTAAAACATCCTGCAGATTTTCACATATGCACTCATACTCGTAAATTAAAAAGACACTTGCTGACTTAAGTGTGCATTTGACACAATTTAAACCATTACACTTTCTAAAGTTACCTATGGTAACACAATATGGAAACAAAAATCACCATTAAAATACCATCATTGCAATAATTTCTAAAATTCAACCCACTGGTATTTGTAACAAAGAACAGCATACATACAAATAAAACATCACGGCTGTTAACGATGATGCCTCGTTAACCAAGCTTGGGAGTATAAATTATCCTCAAAACCAGTTTCTAATGTTTACAGTCAGCAATATATTTCCTATACAGTGTATTTATTACAAATAATGTTGACTGGCAAATCTTGTAACATAGTTCTTTGAGGTACAATGATTTCATGGTTATGCAGTACTAGACAAATATAATGAAAAATGAGAGACATTGACATTTAAACACAGACAGAACTGACACGTACGTCACCCCCGGCACCTATTCATTGGTTGTGACGAGAGCATTCTGCCTATCTAAGCTAACATAATTTATTTCTAGCTGTTACAATCATAAATAAATATACAGTTCACTCAATTTGAAAAAAATACAGCAGAAAATGATCATAGGCTTAGATTTGTTGTACACCATGTTTTATTGATGATTTATTGAAGAAATTAGGATGGACAAAACCCCAAATCTGACCCTATATGTGTACGAATCATGGCAACCATAGCAAATTATTTATGTAGGTAGGTTATATTGCCAGAACATTTCCTGAAAATAATTGATTGCTACTCATAACTTTGCCAAGTTTAGAACATACAAGATCATTTTGTAATGCTTTGAATTCTATAACAACCAACTACCAGTTAAATACTTTAAACCAAACCAATATCTTCGGAAGCAAGCATAAATAAATATTTGCAAATGAATGCAGAGATCCTTATATGAATATATCTAACTCCAAGCAAAGTATTCCCTACATGAAGTTTAAGTGCAATCTAGTCATGGATTGTTATAAAGGATTTAATAACTTCCATGTGATTTGAATGTCATGGAAATGGTGGACAATGCACAATATGAATATTTTTGTTGAGCTGCCGAGACATTTTTCTGTTCTCTTCCCTATACTTAAAAACAATTCTGCACAAGTTCAAAGGTCAGGCCTCTCCCATACCTACTTAATTGCAGCTTTGTGAATGGTGATACCTGTTACATTTACATGTGGACATATTGACCGGTATACTTTGAATTGCACAGACCCATATTCCCGGTTTATATATATACATAATATGTGAAACACCAGCAAACAACTGACATACAAACTGTTACCTCCCAGCACCAACGTGAAACGGGCTGGCAAGCATTGTGTCTATACAATGATATGGTTGGGAGACTTCAGTCACTTTAGTTACGTCACACAACCACCTAGCAGGCAATGTCTCAGCTAATTTTAAGCAGATACAAAAAGTAACATAGCAGAGACAGACACAGATAATCTGGTTATAGAATCCTGTCATCCAGGAAATGTAATTGGGACATTCAAGAAGAGGTATATATTGTCTTTGGACCTACAGTAAATACCACTCTAAAACAAACACTATCGCTAGTAACCAGTTCCACAGCACTTTCAAGCACTAAAACAATTATAATATTCATAAGAACTTAACATACATTTTGTATATAAGTTTTTTGAAGTTTAAAACATCAATGGGTTGACATGGATTTCCTACGACTACCACTAAGAACACTGTGGAGTCTTGCCAGCATTATCTATATATATATATAGTATCAATCTACATAAAAAAAGTCTTGCTTTGGTCGTTAAAATCTTTACTTAAAAAAGTGTATGTTATGTGCAGGAAATTAATGCCTTCAGGGAATGATTCATTTAAGCCTAATATGTACACTCTGGTACCTTGTTAAACCGGGGTAATCCCGATCCCCCCCCACACAAAAAGGTATTACTACTTACTGACAATTCCTTAATCCGACAACCTAATAAGCTTATATAGCATAAACTGAAATTTTTGAAAGATTCAAATTTTCAAAAATATATATTGTTGAATGTCTAGAAAATTAAATAAAATATATATTTGCCTTTCTTGTCATAAGCTGAGCATCTGAAATCCTAATACATGTGATTTTGGTTATTATTTCAGATGAACTTTCCATTAAGCTGGTCATTGATCAATTATTGATTTATTTTTTTATCATAATCTGAACTTGTATGGACTATAATACAATCTTTTATAACAACAATATTCATTTGCTTTCATAATCTAAAAAGTTATTTGCTTTCATAATCTAAAAAGATAACATATTTGTAGTGGGGTTATTTTATTAAAATGGTGGGATATTATAAATTCATTTCTCAACTTGAGGACTGAATTATTAGAAATTGTACTCTAAAAATGCCATTACATAAGAGAAATATTCAATATCTAACATGTAAACAAAATAGGTCCACTGATATAGATGTAGCAGCACACATAGAATTATCACAAGATTTCTGTCACATGATCAGGCCGAGTCTTCCTAGACTCGATGCTCTAAGCATGGGAATGTTACAGATCAACTGTTACACAACACACCGATACTATCTTGTCAATTCTAATGTGACAATTTCAATTAACCTCATTCTAAATAAATTTTCATACCATGTGACAAAAATTAATCAAAATATTTCATGCAAATTCTACATTAATGATTGAAATTTTTCATTGTAATAACGGTATATCATGAAGCAATGACATTATTTTATGGCTTTGTGATTACATAGTTATATATTACTTGCACATAGATATAATTTTCACTGGACGACACTTCTATAACAGGAAGACCAGCTTCCCCTGTCTCAAATTTGATATGCATTGTTCCATTCCTGTTCAACGTTATGCCGCAGTATGACAATGTATGTCAGTGAAAACTGATTGTTCCAATCGTAAAGCATTTTTCTTTTTCACATTTATACACAGCAAATTGTGAACAGAGCACAAATAACTTCAAAAAATATTTTAAAATCAATAATGTAAATTTTAAGCTGAACATAAAATGAAAGCAGTCAGCATTTTTTGTATTAATACAAAAATTAGGAATAAAATATATATGTTACATTTAGCAGATTACAGTTTTGAGCAGTTTTACATCAAAAAACTTAGGCAATAAACAGTTTAAAGAAGATTGCAAACCGATTGATGTTGAATGAATATAATTTTCCAGTGTCCAGAAGTGTCTGGACTTACTCAAGGTTGTTCAGAATACCTTGTTTTTATCAAGGTTGTCTAGAATCTTCTGTAAAGACTAGCCTCCGTATACATGTACTATGTTCCGTTGTCTAGACTCTTCTGTAAAGACTAGCCTCCGTATACATGTACTATGTTCCATTGTCTTGACTCTTCTGTAAAGACTAGCCTCCGTATACATGTACTATGTTCCATTGTCTTGACTCTTCTGTAAAGACTAGCCTCCGTATACATGTACTATGTTCCATTGTCTTGACTCTTCTGTAAAGACTAGCCTCCGTATACATGTACTATGTTCCATTGTCTTGACTCTTCTGTAAAGACTAGCCTCCGTATACATGTACTATGTTCCATTGTCTTGACTCTTCTGTAAAGACTAGCCTCCGTATACATGTACTATGTTCCATTGTCTTGACTCTTCTGTAAAGACTAGCCTCCGTATACATGTACTATGTTCCATTGTCTTGACTCTTCTGTAAAGACTAGCCTCCGTATACATGTACTATGTTCCATTGTCTTGACTCTTCTGTAAAGACTAGCCTCCGTATACATGTACTATGTTCCATTGTCTTGACTCTTCTGTAAAGACTAGCCTCCGTATACATGTACTATGTTCCATTGTCTTGACTCTTCTGTAAAGACTAGCCTCCGTATACATGTACTATGTTCCATTGTCTTGACTCTTCTGTAAAGACTAGCCTCCGTATACATGTACTATGTTCCATTGTCTTGACTCTTCTGTAAAGACTAGCCTCCGTATACATGTACTATGTTCCATTGTCTTGACTCTTCTGTAAAGACTAGCCTCCGTATACATGTACTATGTTCCATTGTCTTGACTCTTCTGTAAAGACTAGCCTCCGTATACATGTACTATGTTCCATTGTCTTGACTCTTCTGTAAAGACTAGCCTCCGTATACATGTACTATGTTCCATTGTCTTGACTCTTCTGTAAAGACTAGCCTCCGTATACATGTACTATGTTCCATTGTCTTGACTCTTCTGTAAAGACTAGCCTCCGTATACATGTACTATGTTCCATTGTCTTGACTCTTCTGTAAAGACTAGCCTCCGTATACATGTACTATGTTCCATTGTCTTGACTCTTCTGTAAAGACTAGCCTCCGTATACATGTACTATGTTCCATTGTCTTGACTCTTCTGTAAAGACTAGCCTCCGTATACATGTACTATGTTCCATTGTCTTGACTCTTCTGTAAAGACTAGCCTCCGTATACATGTACTATGTTCCGTTGTCTTGACTCTTCTGTAAAGACTAGCCTCCGTATACATGTACTGTGTTCCATTGTCTTGACTCTTCTGTAAAGACTAGCCTCCGTATACATGTACTATGTTCCGTTGTCTTGACTCTTCTGTAAAGACTAGCCTCCGTATACATGTACTGTGTTCCATTGTCTTGACTCTTCTGTAAAGACTAGCCTCCGTATACATGTACTATGTTCCGTTGTCTTGACTCTTCTGTAAAGACTAGCCTCCGTATACATGTACTATGTTCCATTGTCTAGACTCTTCTGTAAAGACTAGCCTCCGTATACATGTACTATGTTCCGTTGTCTAGACTCTTCTGTAAAGACTAGCCTCCGTATACATGTACTGTATTCAGCAGATATATAGATAGATGTGTATACTTTGTTTCCTGAGGAGATGTGAGCTGCTGAGAGCTCAGTTAGTTGGTTTTGGCTGGAATTATACATTTGTTTCTTTTAGAAATTATTCTTTTACATAGTTTCATTTAAACTGCAGAAGTGTCTGTTTCACACCCGTAGCCTACCACAGATCACTTGACCTGTGACAGGTATCGTTAACCAATGTCATTTCACCATGCTGAAGCTGAAGTTCATCACAAGTAAAGACCTTCCAAATAATCACAGATAAATACAGAGGTTTAACTAATCCATAGTTACCTCCCTGTCTCACACAATCCTCACACTTTCCACTTGTTCAACTGTGTTTCACAGCTGAACCACCTGAGATCTCCGTTATCCAAGCTGTTCTGCTGGCTGGGAGATGTAACAGTTACTTGTCTGTATTGTGTTGGACATGCCTTTCATGTCATCACATCTCTGTGGAATGCAACGCTGTAGTGATGATTAAAACAACATTGAACTGTTTGGAAGGTTGACGTGTTATGATATATATCGTCTGACCAATGGCTGCACAACATGAGAGTCACTACACAGCACATTCAAGACAGCCATTTGTAAAGTCTTTTGGTCATATAACCATGGATAATTTGACACAAACTTCTACCTATGGAGAGCCACATGACAAGTACTGTAGCAGTGTTAGTGTCTCTATGACGACCGTAGATGCTCCTACAACAGCGATGAGATGTCCCTGTTACAATATTAGTAGTCTGATGTAATTGTGTCATACCCATGATGACCTCGCCTCATGTCATACCTCTGCCCCTAGATCTAACACCCCAGCCTCAGCGATAGGTACATACTTGTCCGAGATCTGCACTAACAGTATCACCTTGTCAACATGTGAACGTTTCATTGTTTCTCTATGACAAGGTTCCCAGCGATGCACAACACAGCCTTCCATGCCCACAACAGGTGACCAGGCTGCCCATCCTGACTTGCCACCGTTTTGCTTCCAGTCTTCATTAGGCCACTGGACATCTATTCGACGACCAAGGTTAATGTTGTAGAAGACTTTTGTGATGTCCGTGATCTGTGAACAATTATTTTGTGCTATAAGGTACATGGAAAACATGTCATATCGGAAATCTCCTTGTTTGATTCTAATACTGTTAAGATGATTAATATTGACACTAATGCTAACCTCATTAAATTATGACATGCACCTAATGACAAAGGATTGCAAATGGAAAAACTTCTTAAGAACAATTATTACACAATAATATACTGATTTTAAGGAAACATACAGCTAATACAACACAATTAAACTAGAGACATTTTTTTTTAGTTGTTAGCTCTACAATTTTTAGGCAGGCTGTTTTCTGTACTGCTAGTATTTCATCAAGAAACAGACTTTCCTCAACCTTAAGCACATACCCGGACTTTCTGTGGGAGAGGATCCTTGCTCCCTGTGGTCTCGCTGATAAAACCTGCCAGAGTAACAAGAGCACTGGGTTTACTGGCAGAGCTGGTTGTGGAGATCAAACTTCCTCTGTTCCCAAAAGTCTGTAGGGCAAGCTCCTGATTCGTAGGAGTGGAAGTCGAGCAGTTGGAGCGTGAGTTTGGACCTGAAATATGTAATGAAATCCAGATCAATCTATCATTCTGTGAGAAGGAAGGTATTTGTAGCAAAATTCAATGTCTTAATTAGTATTGCTATCTGTTTCTACTATGAAGTACTTCAACTCAAATGAATCAGGATTGGATCAGAGAATGTCAAATGTTCCAGTGTTGACACAGAGGTACTTACCCATACTGCCGAGGGCTGTGGCTGCTCCTGCAGGGGAACAGCTGAGAGAGTAGGGCAGGTCTTCCGAGTACCCAGAACTGCTACCAGCACATGTTGCTCCACACCGCCGCCTCATTCTGCAACAATCATCACACCTCATAACCACCACATAACATTCTGAGGTACATAATACAATATCACACCTCTTAACCACCACATCACATTCTGAGGTACATAATACAATATCACACTTCGTTACCACCACATAACATTTTAGGTACACAATACAATATCACATCTGTCACTATCACAGAACTCTCAGATAAATAATGTAACTTAAGTCAAACCTTGTCATTAATTACCACAGGAGTTTTAGATAAAAATATATAACAAACGTCACACCTTGTTATCATCACAGACCTCAAAGATACATAAAATAACATATATAATAACTGAGTCTAAACATAAACTACATCGTATATTCATAGGCAGGTTTTACACTATCAAAATGACTCACTTTTTCCACACGTTTTGGAAGAAGCTCTTGACATTAGCAAGGATAAACTCTCCCCCAATAATGGATGCTAGCGGTGAGTTAGTGGAGGAGTAGGAGGTTGTCAGAGGAGACACGTAGATAGGATAGCCGATGGGCTGGTCACAGGAAGAGTTGATCATGTTACGCAATGCCTGTTTGGCATTCTGGATGCTGCCTCGCTCAGGATTTCTGTTTCTTAGGAAGATGAGTTCCTGTTGCTGGCCCGCCCACAAACCACGAACACACTCCCGGTTGACCTGGAAAACATTTGTATGAATGTTACCACATACTGTATATCAGGATACTTAATTGGGCAAATAATTAGCCTGTATTGACATATAGCCAAGCATTCATCGATATATAAAGCATCCAATTTACTAGATATAAACTCTACTAATTAGAAACATCAACCTAATACCTATACTCCACTTGTGTCATTAAGTAACAAAGCTAAATTTATAATCAATTTGGAACAAGATTGTCAATCTTGATACAAAACTGATGATTAATTTAGTTTATCTAATCTAAATTTGAATAGAATTTAGTTACTTTAAAAAACAAATTTAAAGATTTGTATCTAAACATAATAAATATTTCTCGAATCTTCTCCGATTCTGTTTGTTACCAGTTTAACCCAAAAGTGTGGCTTCATAGTTAACAAGTTAATGATGAGTTGATGTAAGCAGATATAACACACAGTAAAACATCAAAAGTACATCAGACTGTCTGCAGTAATTGTTGTACCTCAGACTGTGTTCAATTGACATTGTTTTCATCATAACTTGTTGAGTCTATAGTAGTAACCCTACTTAGTTACCCTACTTATCATTCAGTACTAGATGTCTCACCTTGACCAACCTGAAGGTGAGATACTTCTTGTTGAGTCTATAGTAGTAACCCTACCTAGTTACCCTACTTATCATTCAGTACTAGATGTCTCACCTTGACCACCCTGAGGGTGAGATACTTCTTGTTGAGTCTATAGTAGTAACCCTACTTAGTTACCCTACTTATCATTCAGAACTAGATGTCTCACCTTGACCAACCTGAAGGTGAGATACTTCTTGTTGAGTCAATAGTAGTAACCCTACCTAGTTACCCTACTTATCATTCAGTACTACATGTCTCACCTTGACCACCCTGAGGGTGAGATACTTCTTGTTGAGTCTATAGTAGTCACCCTACTTATCATTCAGTAATATTAGTCTCACCTTGGCCATCCTGAAGGTGAGATACTTCTTGTTGAGTCGATAGTAGTAACCCTACCTAGTTACCCTACTTATCATTCAGTACTACATGTCTCACCTTGACCACCCTGAAGGTGAGATACTTCTTGTTGAGTCTATAGTAGTTACCCTACCTATTTACCCTACTTATCATTCAGTACTACGTGTCTCACCTTGACCATCCTGAAGGTGAGAAACTTCTTGTTGAGTCTATAGTAGTTACCCTGCTTAGTTACCCTACTTATCATTCAGTACTACATATCTCACCTTGACCACCCTGAAGGTGAGATACTTCTTGTTGAGTCTATAGTAGTTACCCTACCTAGTTACCCTACTTATCATTCAGTACTACTTGTCTCACCTTGACCATCCTGAAGGTGAGATACTTCTTGTTGAGTCTATAGTAGTTACCCTACTTAGTTACCCTACTTATCATTCAGTACTACATATCTCACCTTGACCACCCTGAAGGTGAGATACCTCTTGTTGAGTCTATAGTAGTTACCCTACTTAGTTACCCTACTTATCATTCAGTACTACATATCTCACCTTGACCACCCTGAGGGTGATATACTTCTTGTTGAGTCTATAGTAGTTACCCTACCTAGTTACCCTACTTATCATTCAGTAATATTAGTCTCACCTTGGCCACCCTGAAGGTGAGATACTACTTGTTGAGTCTATAGTAGTTACCCTATTTATCATTCAGTACTACATGTCTCACCTTGACCACCCTGAAGGTGAGATACTTCTTGTTGAGCATGATGACCTTGTACTCATCCAATCCTTCATCAAACACATGTCTGTAAACAATAAAAGTATCAACTTATAAACAAAACTACACACTCTATTGGATTTTAAAAACAGATCGTGTCAGACAATGTATATTTAAATATTTGTCAATTATTTAATCATCCTATACATGAAGTATACAACTACTACCCTACCTGAAAGCCAGCAGTGAGGGCATGTTTGACAGGACAGCATTCCTCCACTTGGGGTCTGCCTCATGACAGATGACTAGATTCTGTTCATAGTTACTGATGGCCGAGTACAGTGTGGGTTTATCTTCGTATTCATCCGTGAACAGGAAGTAATCCTGCAACAGTCCAACATATGGTCATACAGCAGTCTGAAATATCTTAACCTAAGTGTCATGGCTGGAACAAATCTGAATATACAGCCTCACAATGGCAAAAACAAATCAGTTTATTATCCCCGTGCATATTTGGGTTCCTAAGGGGAAACAATGTGTACAGGCTAATGGTTATATTGATAGAAATTTACTGCAGCCTTTCCGGTACCATCAGGTTAACTAAATACAGAAAAGAAACTCAGATTCTACCTGGTGAAGTTTGAGGGCCATCCTGATGGCAGGGGCAACAACTCTCCTTAGCAGCTCCATATCGGCAAACACCCATTCATCCCGAGGCGATGTGATACGGAAGTCACCCTTGAACAGTGCATGTAGTCCATGCAGGAAGAAGTCCATACTGTAAAACAGAGGATATAATGGTTTTTATTTTTTCTTTGCTTTCTTCAAATCCCTGTTCAGTATTTATACAGATTTTTAATTGTTGCGATTATAAACTTTATTTTGCTGCTGAAACATGTCGTTATTTTGACTATTATAACCACAAAAATACTGGGATAAAATATTTCTAGTGAATTCGCAATCAGGTAATTTAATTTTGTTTATAATAAGCTATCTTGTTGGTCTAGATTTTAGCTCATGATTTCATCAACTGGAAATAATGTACAACAGAACTCCTTTAATATTTGCCATGAAACAAACACATTTTTACAAAACAAATTGTTCTAAGCTTCCTTGCGCATTAATGAAGGGTGCACATCTTAGTTTGGTCTCTGCCTCGATAGACCAAACAAAAATTTAACTAGAACACTGACAGGTCAGTAAGGGCCCCGTCTTGTGGCAATATATCCCCCATATCATCAAGAAGCAATCTGCCCATATAGCTGAGTTTGACGTTTGACATTTGGACTCCAAAAAGAATCGCAAGGAAGCAAAATATACATTTTACATGTATTATGATGTTAGTCTTGTTTCCTTCCACCTCCATATTTGCTGGGCTAACAGAAATGTAAATACCGGTGCAATACTCATTTGTTAGCTTTGATTTGTTTTATTTCACCTTATATACCTCTTCCATCAAGAGCAAGGGTCAAAGTCAGAGATCCATTTTGTCTTTGACCTTTGGACCCAAATGACCTTGACCATTAACCCAGTGACCCTGATCTTTAGTCAGTTGACTTATTCTTTAATTTCGACCAAGTTAGCTACATTATAACATAAAAAAAGTTCATCAGTACAAAGATACAATAATTGACCTTGACATTGACCACGTAACCTTGACCTTAAGTCAGTTGACTCCTTTTTAAATTCAAACTAACTTTGCTTCATAATGTCATAACAAAATGTTCATCAGTGAAAAGATACAAAATTTGACCTTGACCTTGGCCTTTGACCCAGTGACCTTGACCTTTGGTCAATTGACTCCTTGTTTAATTCTAACCAACATTGCTACATAAAGTCATAACAAAATGTTCATCAGGGAAAAGATACAAAATTTAACCTTGACCTTTAATCTAATAACCTTAACCTTTGACCTCAACTTTTTACCTCAGTGTCTCTTTGTTTAATTCGGAACAACTTTGCTTCATAATGTCATAAAATCCTTATTTGTGAAAAGCTACAAAATTTGAACTTGACCCCTGACCCGATGACCTTGCATTTTTGTCAGTTGACTCCTTGTTTAATTCTGAGCAACATTGCTTCAATGTGTCATACCAAAATGTTCACCAGTGAAAAGATACAAAATTTAACCTTGACCTTTGACCCAATGATCTTGACATTTGGTCAGGTTGACTCCTTGTTTAATTCTGATCAACTTTGCTTCATCATGTCATAACAAAATGTTCATCAGTGAAAAGATGCAAAACTTGACCTTGATCTTTGAATCTAATGACCTTAATCTTTGACCTCAACTTTTTACCTCAGTGTGTCTCTTTGTTTAATTCCGAACAACTTTGCTTCATAATGTCATAAAATCCTCATTTGTGAAAAGCTACAAAATTTGACCTTGACCCCTGACCCGATGACCTTGACCTTTGGTCAGTTCATTCCTTGTTTATTTCTGAGCAACATTGCTTCAAAGTGTCATACCAAAATGTTCACCAGTGAAAAGATACAAAATTTAACCTTGACCTTTGAACCTAATGACCTTGACCTTTGACCTTGACTTTTTACCTCAATATGTATTTTTGTGAGCTGTACATCTTGACCGAGTTAAAATGTACATCGGTCAATAAATACCAAAGTAATCAGCCAGGAACAAAATTTGTGGACGGACAGACAGACAGACAGAGTGATTACTAACGGGCGGGCACCTGTATCTCCCGATACGGGGCCCTAATAATAATCCATTAATAACATGAAAATTTTTTTTTAAAGTTGATCAAAGACCATGACTCACCTGGACGAGGCTGTGTTGTGTGTAGCAGTTCCCAGTGCCCGTCTGCCCAGCAGACTTAAGGCAAAACACAGGGAAACCAGCATGGAATCTTTGGCAGTGTCGAGGGACTGAAACATGACACACAACCTTTGCTAAAGCCAAGACATTTTTCTTTTCATTAAGAATTGTCTACACAATGACAACATTTTGATTTACAAATGTTATAGAAAATATTAGCTAATAAATATCAATAATCCCTGAGTCAGACATTGTAAAGTCTAATACTGTACCTTGTCTCTGCGGCTGACACAGTAGTTGATCCAGTCCAGATAAATGCTGCAGAATTTATCACGGGAGATACCCTTGAGTTTGGGATCGTAATCTTCATCAATGAGGAGAACAAAGGTTGGGTCCACATCAACATACTTATCATCTGTTGTCACCCTCATAGCATCTACAAGAGCCTCCATCTGGAGCCAGGTTTCCAGTCGTGGTGAACGCACCATATAGTAAATAATACTCTGTAATACAAGATTGACACAGATATCTATCCATTCCATTATCTTAGTGCCATCCTGTGAATAAACCACTTGTCATTCTGATTCAGAGGGAAATATCTGTATACTCTAGTTTTTATGCAATATGACTGTAAGAAATAATTTACTTATGTCATGAATAGGTGTATAAAAGGATACTTAATTGTCCCAAGACTATTTCCCATATATTTAAATTTTACTTTCTTTCAAGAAAATTTTGTTCATAATGTCTATAATTCATCTGATACTGGCAGACTGGCTAAAGACATGTTATTTTAAAGCTATAACTGACCATGATGTAGTAAGAGATAAGCATCTTTCGGGTGTCATAACCCTGGGCCATGGACGCGGCGCTGATATCGGAGATGCTGTAGCCCTCCAGGACATACTTGGTGACAACCACTTCCCACGCCAGCCACCGCTGTTGAAAGGCTGCATTCAGCGACAGAAAATGAGGTAAGTGGCCCGGCTCACAACAACAAAAACCTGAAAAACAACATCCACTGTTATGTGTGTACATCTGATGCATTAAGACATGTACTTGCTACATCTGTAAATCTTATAACCATTGATAAGACACAATACACACTGTTCATCCTGTGAGTTAAAACACGATACTTTTCACATCTGTGTGCCTTGTGACCGAATACACAATATACATTGTACATATGGTGTACTGTGACACACAACACATGTTCCTTATATGAAGTTCAAGCTATCCACACTCTTGGGAAATTCTTTGCTGTCAGACAACTAACATACAGTGGATAGTTTATCAAACTATTGCCCTTTGCATCACTAATACCCTCTATTCCCATTTTTTTATCAGACTAAAATTGATTGGCTATTACAAATTGCTGTCAACCAATCAGAAAATAGTGCAGTCTTACCTTCATTATCCTCCACTCCCTCTGTGATGGCCTCCACTTCTCTCTGTTGGCAGTATGTTCCTGTAACCAAACAAGTCACACTCTTTAATGTTATCCTAATTTGGTGCCATACCATTACTAGCTATGGCTGGTTTCCTAGTTATTCATTCAGTGATAGGCTACAGAAACCATACACAGATATAATCTACAGATAAATTGCTTTCTTGCAATATAACAATACATCTTTTATAATCAACAGTAAAATGCATGGTATCATTGTCGACAATGCATTCTTTCACAAGATCTGTTACAACATTAACATAAGTGGTCCAGAAAATTGAATTTGCTCACAACTCAATGTAGTACACATGTCCTTCATTGTGCACTCACTGAACCTCACTTTTATCACAATTAGATGACAACACCACATTCTGACCTCTAAGTCAAAATCCTAATGTTTGACTGCCTATAACGACCTTGTAGTCAGCAACCAACACCTTATGAACTTAAGACCTGCAGGTCTTGCATAGCTCTTTCAGACTGTCAGTATGAAAAGTATGGTAAACCTATGGTTTACCATACTTTTGATCTTCTCATATATGGTCTTATTTTGTCGTAATGTGTATACTTAAAACCATTTTTTCCCCTTTATTTAGCATGGTAGTTACATTTTCTATAATATGTTTTATCATAATTTCAGGTAAAAGGTTGGAGAAAAAGAGTAAATCATCATTATGTTGGTATGTGGGGTATGGGAATTCTACCCTTGGAATCAGGTGTCAGTAGCTTGGCAAACCTTCTGTTCTGACCCAAATTCTGCACCCTCAGGCAGAATATCTATATCCCACATACCAACATATATAGACGTTATTAGTTGCAGTAGGCTCTTGTAACTCTGAAGTGCCTTACCCCTGAACTCCAGTCCTCTGAGCTGGAAGGTGACAAGCCCATTGCCCATCTCTATGATGTGTACAAGTGCATTGAGGTAGTCAGATGCCATAATAAAACAGTCGCCCTGTTCAGCATTGCCCCAGCGTCCCAACATAAGGTCCCCACACAGACTGTGCTGTAGCGACCGAGTTAGGTGCTCATAGAAAATGGAATTTAGGTTGTTATCATCTGCACCTATAACAGATTAGAACATTCAATTGTCATAACACTATAGCAACTGATACAGTCAATGTTCCTCTCAAAGTTTATGTTAACACACTTTTATTACAATTCATGAGAAAGAAGACTTAAAATGAAATACAATAAAGTACTGTGTTGAAGCAGATGTATAAATCAGTTTACACCTCAGGCCTCGACCTATTGCCAACTCATGTCTTGTCAACCAGATCAATCTTGTGTAATATATGATCCTTCAGAAAGGTATTAATACCCAAACTCTGGTCGTTCTTAGTTCAGTTTATTTAAAAAAAGCGAAACTACTATACCATACATCTGATATTTTTGTTGTAATACAGTTGTACAAACCTGGATTCCTCTCTAACTGTGATGAGAGCCGGGTGGTTGTGTTGTCTACCCGTTTGGTGCTGTCAAGACAAATATCACACATTATTTACTATACACCATAGCACCTAGCATAGTATGGTAACAGGCTTCACACAAAATGTTTGTAGTTATTTTCAAATATACATTGAAACAAAAGAACCTTTTTCAATATATATCATTCACATTGAATGTACACTTTTCAAAATAAAAACCAAAAATAAAATCAATATTTTCAAATAGACATTTATATTCTATACTTACTTGTAATCTTTCTCCCAAAATTTAACTGGACGAATATATGATGTAATGAAAATAGCACTTCCTAGGAAAGGATTCAATGGAGTGGAAAAAAATGAAGAGACCGCTGCTTGTAAAAAAAGCATGGCAGAATCTGGTAAAGGTTAAGGATGTATCATACTATAATAATACAAATACATAGAATATAAACATGCCAACACTAAAATCAGTCTTTATGATCGTGACCTCACTGGTATTGTTGTAGTTATGATTGTGACCTACACTGGTATTGTTGTAGTTATGATTGTGACCTACACTAGTACTGTTGTAGTTATGATTGTGACCTACACTGATACTGTTGTAGTTATAATTGTGACCTACACTGGTACTGTTGTAGTTATGATTGTGACTTCCACTGGTACTGTTGTAGTTATAATTGTGACCTACACTAGTACTGTTGTAGTTATGATTGTTACCTACACTGGTACTGTTGTAGTTATGATCGTGGCCTACACTGGTACTGTTGTAGTTATGATTGAGATCTACACTGGTTCTGTTGTAGTTATGACTATGACCTACACTGATACTGTTGTAGTTATAATTGTTACCTACACTGGTACTGTTGTAGTTATGATTGAGATCTACACTGGTTCTGTTGTAGTTATGACTATGACCTACACTGATACTGTTGTAGTTATAATTGTGACCTACACTAGTACTGTTGTAGTTATGACTGTGACCCACACTAGTACTGTTGTAGTTATGACTGTGACCCACACTAGTACTGTTGTAGTTATGATTGTGACCTACACTGGTACTGTTGTAGTTATGATTGTGATCTACACTGGTTCTGTTGTAGTTATGACTGTGACCTACACTGATACTGTTGTAGTTATAATTGTGACCTACACTAGTACTGTTGTAGTTATGATTGTGACCTACACTAGTACTGTTGTAGTTATGACTATGACCTACACTAGTACTGTTGTGGTTATGATTGTGACCTACACTGGTACTGTTGTAGTTATAATTGTGACCTACATTGGTACTGATGTAGATATGGTTGTGACCTACACTGGTACTGTTGTAGTTATGATTGTGACCTACACTGGTACTGTTGTAGTTAAGATTGTGACCTACACTGGTATTGTTGTAGTTATGATTGTGACCTACACTGGTACTGTTGTAGTTATGATTGTGACCTACACTGGTACTGTTGTAGTTATGATTGTGACCTACATTGGTACTGTTGTAGTTATAATTGTGACCTACACTAGTACTGTTGTAGTTATGACTGTGACCTACACTGGTACTGTTGTAGTTAAGATTGAGACCTACACTGGTACTGTTGTAGTTATGACTGTGACCTACACTAGTACTATTGTAGTTAAGATTGTGACCTACACTGGTACTGTTGTAGTTATAATTGTGACCTACACTAGTACTGTCGTAGTTATGATTATGACCTACACTGGTACTGTTGTAGTTATGATTGTGACCTACATTGGTACTGTTGTAGTTATAATTGTGACCTACACTGATACTGTTGTAGTTATAATTGTGACCTACACTGATACTGTTGTAGTTATAATTGTGACCTACACTAGTACTGTTGTAGTTATGACTGTGACCTACACTGGTACTGTTGTAGTTATGATTGTGACTAACACTAGTACTGTTGTAGTTATGATTGTGACCTACACTAGTACTGGTGTAGTTATGATTGTGACCTACACTAGTATTGTTGTAGTTATGATTGTGACCTACACTAGTAGTGTTGTAGTTATGATTGTGACCTACACTGGTAGTGTTGTAGTTATGATTGTGACCTACACTGATACTGTTGTAGTTATAATTGTGACCTACACTAGTACTGTCGTAGTTATGATTGTGACCTACACTGGTACTGCTGTAGTTATGATTGTGACCTACACTGGTACTGCTGTAGTTATGATTGTGACCTACACTGGTACTATTGTAGTTATGACTGTGGCCTACACTAGTACTGTTGTAGTTATGATTGTGACCTACATTGGTACTGTTGTAGTTATAATTGTGACCTACACTAGAACTGTTGTAGTTATGATTGTGACCTACACTAATACTGTTGTAGTTATGACTGTGACCTACACTGGTACTGTTGTAGTTATGACTGTAAACTATATTTATACAAAGGATACGAGGAACACTGAATGGTTGAGCGAACGCATGGAAAGCTGAGCCCCAGGTGATCTGCCATGGAGCTATATATGTGATGATAAACTTCATCTTCAACATCAAATCACAGAACTGGAAAAAAAGGATAACTTAAGTTTTTGTGTATTGATTATAATGAATATTTTTTTATTTATTTAAATATTATCTTAAATCTGAATAAAATATTGTATGATGCAAATGAAAAATACACCTTTCCTATATAATGATTCAAACAAATATCTAAAAAATATATCACCTATACTGATCTAAATATTATCTTAAATCTGAATTAAACATTGTATTGTCTGATGCAAAAATACAAAAAAAATCCTAATTAGCTTAAAGAAATATCTAAGAATACAACAGAACATAGTTATAATATTTTTTTTAAATTAATAACATATTATCAAGATTTATTTAAATAACACAGGAAAATACATATACTAATCAACATGTAACTGTTTACTTACCTTACAAAAAATAATGGATATGAAAAAATAATCGATGAGGAATGTTTCTGATGAATGTCTGTAGTCATATTTGAAGAAAAACACAGTGAATGTGATTATAAGGTATTGTTTTGGTGTGTCGGAAAACGAAAACCTCAGCAACTTCAGGGCACATATGGCAATGATGAGTGGCCCCACACTGAAACACACACAAATAATGGTTATCTCACAACCAAATATAATAGTATCTACACAAACATTACTGAACTTGTTGGTAATCAACAAGTAGTGTGGAAATTACAGTTTTTGTCAGAAAAACAATCCACTACAATGAATGATTACATTGATAACTGGTAGCACTGCTGGTTATTTCAATAGTTTGTTAAGAAAAGAAATGCATGCATTTTTCTTCTAAAATTTAGTCTGATACAATTTTAAAGTTTTAAGTTTTTATGAATAACAAAGCCTAGTACACATGTACTTACTATATTCCAAACTTGCAGACAATCTGAGGTGTTGACCGGGTCAAGGCACATAGAAAGACAACAGGGTACATGGCATTACGCTCAAAGAAACGCAGCCACACATAGAATCGCTCAAACAGCATTATCTTTGGAGCACCTGTCAATGGAATAATATTTCAATTAAACAATGATTAACTGAGGAACATCACTGACCGTGTCACTACTCAATGCTGTAAATAACCATACTGTGTCAAATATATACAATCAAACCTGCTTATGAGATCATCTCTAGTAGGAGAACACTTTTAATGTTCTCCAACTTGGTGATTTCATAGTGATATGAACCTATATTAAGAGGTCACCTGTGTAAAGAGGCCACTTCCTGACACAGAATTCCTGGGGATGGTCTCAAAATACAATTATTCCTGAAGAAGACCTATCTGGCAATACAGACCAGTTTTCACGTGATCACTATCTCCACATAGACAGTGGGACTAACCTTCCACCTCGAACATGTTCCTCTCTCGGGAAGCGAGGGCAGGGTGAGAGCAGCAGAGCCAGGGCATCTCCTTTCGCAGCATAGGAATGATGTAGTGTGTAAGGAAGCCGACACTGGCCGCGATGTAGTACAGGATATCACTCAGCAGGGGCTGTACACAACACCACATTTGTTAGCTATTAATCTACTCCTATAACATAAGAGGCCACTGGTTGGCCTTTTTTCTATCAGATATGATTTTGCCGACTAAGTATCTACCCGTGTAAACCCCTAACACTGTTGGAGTAGGTATTAATCATGAGGAGAGGAATGCAACGTATAGTTCAAAGTAAAAAGCTCTTTTTCCCAGAACGATCCTCATATCATATTTCAAAAGTATGTCTGTTTTTTATCATTTTGAACATTTGAACTCATATATCACAATCAGATTGTAACATGTTGTGAAAGAGCACTCATCTGTGAATAGAAATTAAATGTTTCCAATGTTGTCTGTGGCCTTACAGTTCAAAGTAAAGTTATAAGTTTGTTATATAATAACACATATTAACATGAAAATCACAAAACAGTGAGATTTCTTTTTTTAATTACTACATAATGTTTAAAGGCAATCAAGGCTGAAAGCACTTTATAACCCCATTGATGTCTGTTGAGAACTGAGACTGACCTGTAAATCTGGACTGCTGAAGACTGTACTGAGGTGGACAGCAAACCCAATGACCAGGATGACTAGTACAACCAGTAGATCTGACTGTAGACGCTCACTCTGTCAAACAACACATTAGGTAGATTAGGTTAACTCCCCAATTTGAATGCTGTCAGATACTAGAAACCTTAAATACTTGAAGTCAATGTGTTTTCCTTGTTTAACTGCCGAAAACAAGCACTTTCCCACCGTCGAAAAGTGAAATACTTGGTACTTTCTCAAAATAAAGGAAAGAAAAGGAATATTTGCGCAATTTTTATAAAAATGTATACGTTTCCCCCACTTCACACAGGCATAGGCTGCTGTAAACTTTACATTAGAAATTACTGTACTGACTTTAATGATTTTTTTTTAAAATGCACTGATCAAAATTTTACTGTCAGACAGCTTTAAGCTTTATCAACCTTACAAAAATTAAAGGAAATGAAAGAATCTTTATTTACTGGTCATTTCTGTCTTGATATACATACCACACATTTCTTAAGTTTTTCAGGAAGTGGGTCTATGAGGTCCCCATCCTCTCCTTCAGTTTTCTTCTCCGTAAACATGAGATCTCGCACCAGCATCCTAGGGGCACAGTTTATAAAACAGTATGCTAAGGGATAATCTATATAGGAGTGACTTACATCAGTAGTACCCTACAGCCTATTACACATGTGTTAAGAGGAAATTGAGAAGATGAACTATAACATATATGTGGACTTACTGAATGATGGTTCTTAGGATATCTTGCCCTATGTTCTTCTATATGTTAGGTAAATTCCATTTCCCAAAATACCAATTAACTCCCACACTAAAACGTCAGCAAATGCTCCACTACCAGCAAGTGTGGCGATTTTTTGCCTATTCTTAACTCCTGAGAATTGCATTAATTTGCAAGCATAACCCAAATTTGGCTGAACTCCAAAAATATTCATGAAAGTTATAGTCTGGAAACCAATGTGTGATGACAGATTGAGAGCAGATAATAAAACTAGGAATTAAGTGATTCACTTACCACAAAACAGACGGATCACTAGCACTTCTACTAAGGTGGTAAGATACAGCAACCAGCAGTGCAGAAAAGATTGAAAACAAAACATTCTGAGACAGGTCCTTGTCATCACATGCACGCTGTCCTGTTCCAGCTCCAACCTGTAGCATAGCATGGTATTGTCTTTAGAGAAAGGAAGTGAGGAAAGGGTGGCAAGGGCAAGGAGAAAAACAATGGATGTCAATCAGAAACTTAAAAACGATTTTCATATACAGTGTACCATACTGATACATATTATAACTGCAGTTTATATCCTGCGAAAGAAAGCATAATCTATGAGAGCCATCCTGTGCCAGGACAATTTTTGACAGGGAATTTGAACCCCAAACCCAGCAATGCACAACAAAGAAAATTTATATCATGTATATTGGGATACATTAAAATCTTAAGATAAATATATAACACAAAGGAAATAAAGTTATTTTTTAAAACAAACAAAGGTCACCTCTTGTGGCTGTCAGATATCATAAAACACCACAGAAGTTATATTCAAAGAGGGACTTACAGGTCATTATTCAGTTTGTTGAAATGTTCAAAGGTTTAAACAATACCTTTATGCTGAAATTCAGAAAACACTTGCGTTATTTCTATTTTAGAAATGTCACCAACTTAATGTCACAGTTACCATTTAAAAGAGTTTAAACAATGAGTTCACTTTAAGCTTCAGCCTGTATTCTGTTCAGCAGTACTTACTTCAATGGCAAAGAAGCATACTCCATATAGAAAGGTGACAGCAAGAACACTCCGTACCATACAGTAGACTGACGCCCCCAAACTCACAGTAGCTGTAACATAAAACACAATCTCAAAGTCGGTGATCAAAATATTAAATAATCTTTCCTAACGATACAGTAAACAGACACCACAACGTGAACAGTTGTTGTAACGTAATACACAATCTCACAGATTATCAAAACATCATTTGTTATTTCCTCACCATACAGGAGAAAGAGACTCTCAAACTTACAGTACAGTAGTTGTAGAATTGTATGCATTAACCAAAAAGCTATAGAGATGAGTAAGATATCAAATGATCTTTCCTCACCACAAAGTAAACTAACACCTCCAAATTCCGATCAGTAACATAACATGCACTCTTAAAATATATGATAAATATCACATTATCAAAATCAAACCTGCATTAAAAACATTAACTCATTTACCCCCTGAAATTTCATAATGAACTATTCGAACCTTTGAACTGGAAGAGTTCAATTGTGTCTTCAGGGGTGAATGAGTTAATAATTCATGCTATAATGTGGAGTCTTTACTGGTAAGTTTATACATGTAGTCTCATTTTAAAAGTCACAGAGGCATTCTAATACCCGTTTCCCTGTAAAAAGTAGTAATTTAGGCCACCAATTTGGTATCTTAAACCACTTATATGCTCAATACTACTAAATGAACAATCAATGTTTCACTACCTGGTCAGTACATTATATTTCAGAGGAAAAACAAGGACTTTTTGTAAAGAGTATTAATTTATCGGTTAGCAATGGGACTGATGTCCGACTTACCATTACCACCAAACACATGCATGTCAATCTGCTCCAACAGGTACATCATGAAGGTGTTCACTTGTGGCAGGAGGCCCAGTGTAAATATGAGTGGGAAACACAGGATAAACACTGCAACACACAATGTTACTAACCACATAACTCTGTAGTTAAGATTACGTTGTCTGCAATTTAGCTGACTGATTCCAGTATTTGATGCTACCGAGTTTATAAGTGAAAACAAATTACCTGCTAAATATTTGGTAATATCAAAGAACATGTTACATTTTTTTTGTTAGAAAACGGAATGTGATCATATATAATGAGTTCTTTGGCTGATTGCTTGGTCCAACAAATGCTTAAGTGGCGTGGATGTTCATTTAAATGTTCACCAATTAATGTTATTTAAACAGTGACACTGGCACCTCAGAACTATAATATATCTGTTTGCTAATAAAATTAATTCCAGTATGAAAATGATACACATACTCTCCATTACCTTAATGAACTAACTACTCACTTTGAAGAAAGTCCCTGGCGAAGATGAGACAGGACGCAACAGTAAATGGCACTCCATAGACATAGGTTGGAGTGGTGGGAACAAGTCGCCGGGCATGGTCCAGTAACAGCATAAGGCCACAGCACACACAGAAGTAAAATGGACGGCTGAACACCACAATACGGTTGTATCCCTGTAACAACAGAAGACCACATCAGCAGCATCACAGCCAATTTATGTTCATTATATCTGGGCTTGTTGCATATAAAGTGATACGTCTTACATAAAAACTTTTTTTAAACAAGTTTTTTTTATGTTGTTGCTATCAGCTGGTCATGACAAAGAGTGGCCCATCTGGGCTCCTAAATATCTTATAGGTTATTCTTTTAGAACAGTGTAAAATATGAATTGTATCTATACCAAACAGAAAGAATTCTGTTACAATTATTGCTGTGAATGATGTGTTCTTTGTGCAATGTTCTGGACAGTTATGTTCCTATGACAATGATAAAGTCAAACTTACATGCATGGGTGATGCTGCATCAGGCTGGACACTCTGAAATCATGATAACTCCCATAAATTATTAAGTCATAATACAAACAAAAGACAAATTTACAAACTTAAAATATCATATAAGTCACTGATGAATGTTGACAACTACAGATACATTTAACTTAATAAGTGAAGAGTGACAACTGCAGATTTCAACTGCCTTTATTAGTGAATGTTAACAACTAGGTTAAACTTACATCTCCTGTATTACTGAATAGTGACAAAACTTATCAAGTGAATATGGACACCTAATTTAAACCTACCTTTACTAGTGAATATAGACGACTAGACTAAACTTACCTTTACTAGTGAATATACTAGTGAACATAGACGACTAGACTAAACCTACCTTTACTAGTGAATATAGACGACTAGACTAAACCTACCTTTACTCGTGAATATAGACTAGACTAAACCTACCTTTAATAGTGAATATAGACGACTAGACTAAACCGACCTTTACTAGTGAATATAGACGACTAGATTAAACCTACCTTTATTAGTGAATATAGACGCCTAGACTTAAGCTACCTTTAGTGAATATAGACGACTAGACTAAACCTACCTTTACTAGTGAATATAGACGACTAGACTTAACCTACCTTTAGTAGTGAATATACTAGTGAATATAGATGACTAGACTTGACCTACCTTTACTAGTGAATATAGACGACTAGACTTAACCGTCCTTTAGTAGTGAATATACTAGTGAATATAGATGACTAGACTTAACCTATCTTTACTAGTGAATATAGACGACTAGACTAAACCAACCTTTACTAGTGAATATAGACTTGACTAAATCGACCTTTACTAGTGAATATAGACGACTAGACTAAACCTACCTTTAGTAGTGAGTATAGACGACTAGACTAAACCGACCTTTACTAGTGAATATAGAAGACTAGACTAAACCAACCTTTACTAGTGAATATAGACTTGACTAAATCGAGCTTTACTAGTGAATATAGACGACTAGACAAAATCTACCTTTACTAGTGAATATAGACGACTAGGCTAAATCGACCTTTACTAGTGAATATAGACGCCTAGACTAAACCAACCTTTACTAGTGAGTATAGACGACTAGACTAAACTTACCTTTACTAGTTAATATAGACGACTAGACTAAATCGACCTTTACTAGTGAATATAGAAGACTAGACTAAACCAACGTTTACTAGTGAATATAGACTTGACTAAATCAACCTTTACTAGTGAATATAGACGACTAGACTAAACTTACCTTTACTAGTGAATATAGACGACTAGACTAAATCGACCTTTACTAGTGAATATAGACGACTAGACTAAACCAACCTTTACTAGTGAATATAGACGACTAGACTAAACCGACCTTTATTAATGAATATACTAGTGAATATAAATGACTAGACTAAACTTACCTTTACTAGTGAATATACTAGACAATATAGATGACTAGACTAAACTTACCTTTACTAGTGAATATTGACAACTGGCAATAATAAAACAGAAGAGGAACACGGACAAGTCGTGGTAGAAGTTACTGCTGAGGACTAGGGCTCCCAGGGCGGCCACAGCCACTGATATTATCACAGCTACAATATTCTCTATAGTTGTTAAATTCCTGTTAAATAAACAAAATACAAATCATGTAATATGTATAAATAATTTGACCAGTATGTTTTTTAAATATTTATAATTTATTATTAGTTAAACAACCTTTTTTTTAAATATTTATTTCAAAACATTAGTTATGATTTTGCAAAAACAAGAGAATACTTTATAGAAATCCCAAAAAATCACCTTCAAATTTGAATAATTATGTCATAGAATGAGTATGAATATTAGAATTATGCAGTAAGAATATCTCAATTTGTTAAAATTATCAATACTCACCTATCTAATAAAGCTAACAATGCCAGTCTATCAAAATGGACCTTAATGTATTTTGTCAGATAAGGTACGTATTTGAATTTGTAGAAGGGTTTTGGTTTTCCATCTCGAGATGCCGAGTCTTGGAGATCAGAGTCTGAGGAACTTCCTGTTGGACAGCCTGACGGAATGCGTGCATGGCGATTATGTAATCCTATATGGGACTCCACTAAACCAGGAAGGTTCACAAAGTTGATGACAACCTGCCCATTTGGGTCCAACAGGCTGGGTTCATCCTTATTGTTCTCAGGTTTAGGTGAGTCCAATATCACTGTAGAATCCGAGCCACTAAGGCTCCAGCTGCAAAACCACAAAGTCATTTACCAACAAGCTATTTTCAACAAGAGGCCCAATGGGCCTGCATCGCTCACCTGGTATTAATCTCACACTTGTTACCTTAAAAGTGAACTAGACCAACCTATTAAAAGATGTTAAACATATTTGACCCCTGTGACGACTGACGCTGCGCCACGGCATAAGCTCACATGCCGACTGTTACACATTGAGCTAACAATGTTGATTGATCGTTTACCCCCAGCATTAATGAACGTTATGATATTGGGATGGAAAGTGATAAATGAGTTGCACTAACAAGACAATTATAGTGTACGTATGTCAACAAGTTTATTAATTACATTTGATCCCAGACAAAAATCTATGCAAATTATACAGGAGATTTCAAAATATCAAGAACAACTAACTTGAAGCTGAAGTTTTTTAAAACAGAATTTCTACCCTGCAAACACAAAAGAATCCAGATGCTATACACAATAAACAGACTACAAATTACTGACCTCTTCTCTGACCACGGTACTGAGGCATCCACAGTCTCGTTGGTGTTGAAGGCCACACCACTGCTGTTTTCCCCAAATGTGTACGACAACCAGTTACCTATAACACAGAAACAGATAGTAACTACTACGAAAGTGAAGCACTCTATTTCCAGCCTGTACACATATTGATTTGTTTCTACTCACTTAAGGATATATATGCTGCTATGATATCTTTAAATTTCCTTTCAAACAAACATCCACACTAAGAAACCTGTACAATGCTTCTTATGTCTCAGGATTTGGTTAAAAGCCGATATCAGTGAAATACAGTTTCACAAGCTCATTGCCTGTAGATTTTTAGTCGAAGCTGGTGAATTTTATGAAACTATAAGTCTGACTAGCAGAATTTAAAAAACCCCACATAAATTGCATAAGGGCTAGTGCTTTCAATATTTGAGAGGTCCACTGGAATGCATACACTGATATTCCTAGAGTACTTCTGAATTATTAATTATCTAAGGGAGATAACTCTAACACAAACCACAGATATTTTGGGTAAGATAGCATTAGGATTCTTAAATGGTGGAAATACTTCAATAATCAACCTTGTAAATGCCAAATTAACTTAAGCTTACAAAAAAAATGTGAGTATGATTGAAAGAAGTTTATGGTTTATTATATATTATGAAGAGGGTGTATGCTTGTTATAGACTTCAAAGATGCCAGGACACTTCAAGATATTTGAAATATACTATACATATGAAGTAACAAAATTTTAAACAGACTTTTACTTTGCATTCCCCCCACCCCCACCCCCACCCCCCCTACACAAAAAAAATCTGTGTAGATAAGGTAAGCATTAGTCATGATTTTTCAAAGTATTGATAAAATCAAATTCCCTTTGAATGGTTGTTATGGAGGTATCTTTTGTGCAGCCTACCTTGGTCATCCTGAAACCAGTGAACAGCTCCCTCAGTCGTGTCATCATGTGAGGCAGCCATGTGGACACTTTGATTGCCACTTGATTCTGACAATTGTGGCGGTGTGTTGTGGCGGTGACGACCCTTTGACTTGGTCCTGTCTACTCGTCGTCTTTTCACACTGTCACAGAAAGTTTGCAAGTGAATATAGGACAGTAGCAATGGGCCTCACAGTTTATGTGATTGTTTTACACACTGCTAACCACTATGCAATTCAGATGAATAAACTTTTCATATAATACATGTTATCATGCAGTTGCTACATTGGCAAGTTGTGACAAGGGCAGTCAGGGATAAGAGGGCTAAAGAGGGATAAAGAAGGCTTACTTGCGACCACTGCTGAGTAACTGAAGGGCTGTGAAGTGAGGAGTAGGGTACTAAGACTGACTTGTGACCACTGCTGAGTAACTGAGGGGCTGGGAAGTGAGGGTAGGGGATTAAGACTTACTTGTGACCACTGCTGAGGAACTGAAGGGCTGGGAAGTGAGGGGTAGTGGACTAAGACTTACTTGCGACCACTGCTGAGTAACTGAGTGGCTGGGAAGTGAGGGGTAGGGTACGAAGACTTACTTGTGACCACTGCTGAGTAACTGAGGGGCTGGGAAGTGAGGGTAGGGGATTAAGACTTACTTGTGACCACTGCTGACTAACTGAAGGGCTGGGAAATGAGGGGTAGGGTACTAAGACTTACTTGTGACCACTGCGGAGTAACTGAAGGGCTGGGAAGTGAGGAGTAGGGGACGAAGACTTACTTGTGACCACTGCTGACTAACTGAAGGGCTGGGAAATGAGGGGTAGGGTACTAAGACTTACTTGTGACCACTGCGGAGTAACTGAAGGGCTGGGAAGTGAGGGGAAGGGGACGAAGACTTACTTGTGACCACTGCTGAGGAACTGAAGGGCTGGGAAGTGAGGGGAAGGGGACGAAGACTTACTTGTGACCACTGCTGACTAACTGAAGGGCTGGGAAATGAGGGGTAGGGGACTAAGACTTACTTGTGCCCACTGCTGAGTAACTGAAGGGCTGGGCAGTGAGGGTAGGGGATGAAGACTTACTTGTGCCCACTGCTGAGTAACTGAAGGGCTGAGAAGTGAGGGGGAGGGTACTAAGATTTACTTGTGACCACTGCTAAGTAACTGAAGGGCTGGGAAGGGAGGGGTAGTGGACTAAGACTTACTTGTGACCACTGCTGACTAACTGAAGGGCTGGGAAATGAGGGGTAGGGTACTAAGACTTACTTGTGACCACTGCGGAGTAACTGAAGGGCTGGGAAGTGAGGAGTAGGGGACGAAGACTTACTTGTGACCACTGCTGAGGAACTGAAGGGCTGGGAAGTGAGGGGTAGTGGACTAAGACTTACTTGTGACCACTGCTAAGTAGCTGAAGGGCTGGGAAGTGAGGTGTAGGGTACTAAGACTTACTTGTGACCACTGCTAAGTAACTGAAGGGCTGGGAAATGAGGGGTAGGGTACTAAGACTTACTTGTGACCACTGCTAAGTAGCTGAAGGGCTGGGAAGTGAGGTGTAGGGTACTAAGACTTACTTGTGACCACTGCTAAGTAACTGAAGGGCTGGGAAGGGAGGGGTAGTGGACTAAGACTTACTTGTGACCACTGCGGAGTAACTGAAGGGCTGGGAAGTGAGGGTAGGGTACTAAGACTTACTTGTGACCACTGCGGAGTAACTGAAGGGCTGGGAAGTGAGGGGTAGTGGACTAAGACTTACTTGCGACCACTACGAGAGCCAGTGGAAACCTGGTTGGTAAATGGAAGGAGAGCAGACACCTCAGTAGGTGTGGCAGACTTGGATGAGTGAGCCTCCTGGTCCTCAGTCAGTGGAGGTGGGGCGCTAGGAGTAGTGGTATGTGGACCCTGCTTTTCCTTGTCTGAAAAATGTATGGACAATATTTGATACATATATATATATATATATATAACACAGCTGATGAGATAATAAAGAAGAAACATGTCATCAATATTAGTTATAATATGGTAAAATGTATAAAGTGGTTATCATAATGAAACAAACATGTTGTTAATGGGTCCATTATGTTTGTTTTGTTCCTTCTCTACTTGCTTTCCCTATACGTAACTATGACAGAATGTACCTCTTTTGTGTCTGTCCCCACTGAGGCTATCTGTGCCTCTACTGCCACGTCTCTCTGTGAACAGAAACACACAATGTCAGCAAAACATATTTAAACATGTCTTAAAAGATGTTAACGCTCCATTAAAGACAAAAACAAACAAGTCAATTCACTATACAGAAACACATTACCAGTATATAAGGATGAACAAAGTCTCTAAACTCTTAAAACTATAAGAACCTCACCTGTAGCCTGGGTGATAACAACATTGATCAGTTTCTTTATCTGTTCAGGATTGTCTGATGATTCACTCAGGATCTCTAAAATCTTGCGACGGAAATCTTCTGGATCGGAGAGTTCTCCAGAGGAAGGAGTAGCTGCACTAGGTGTAGGTTCATCTGTTGACAAGAAACATAATTTGGTCAAACAAAATTAAATATCTGTTTAGTGCTACATCCAGAAAAAATAATGGTAGGTAGGCTATTTATTTTCCAAAACAAAATTACAGTGCACCAAAACCCTTGACTTACAAGTGCTTGTCTGGGCATTAAATCTCTAGGATTGACTGTAACCCTAACTTCCTCTTTTTTTATTTGTCCTGATGTATAAGTATATTTCATCTTACCCTTTTCCATTTTTAACAATTCCTTTATACATCTCCCTCCATGTATTACCAACCCCCCTTTATAAGCTTTGACAAATAATGGCAAAATAACAAGATTTGACAGTATAAAATTTCTATGGTTCTATTTTGTCAGGTGATAAGAATATCAATATTTGGACACTGACATCAGAAACTAACAATGTCCATGATGTACACATTAAAAATAATTTCTGGAAAAAGAAACATGACAAAATAACCATGTATAAATATGAGGATCTTTTTCCAATAATTAGTAGTATATTTTCCAGTATGTACCATTTTCAAATCTATACATCCCCAAACTTACCTTCAGTGGGTGGTTGTATTGGTACAGTCGATGGTATTGGTGGTGCTGGAAGCGCAGGAAGTGGGCGGGTGGGGTACTTTTTGGGGATAGCGCCCTGCCTCCTCATAGCTTCGAGTTCATCTGGACTTGGTGTGGATGGGGTGGTGACGATGCCATTGTCTGGGAGGGGCGTGTAGTTAATTGGCAGGTCAGGGCTGGTCGTTTCCACAGTAGTTGTGTCCCCTTCATTTGTCATCGTGCTGGATGAGTCTGACCACATCTTGTTATCATAATGAGGACTCTCCCCTGTTATTATAGATGGTTTCATTGAAAACATCAAAACTGCCATGTGTTTATGGCATATATTGCAAACTGAGTCATAGTACTAATATTTAAACACAATAGTCCAGGGCATGCAGTGAAATTGAGTGAATACACCTTTGTAATATTTGTCAAATGTGAAATGTCCCGATTTGGATATTTGCCCCAAAATCTGTTAATTCTTCAAAGGTTGATTAATGAAATTTCTCATTCTTTATCTGAATGTAAGTTATAAATTTTATAAAGTTGACAGTTTAAGTTGATGAGGTTTTAAAGATGATTCATCCTAAAGAAATAATATATATCTGACTTATTATTACCAAATTTTCTCCGACTTACAAATATAAGTGTTAATTCACATGTTCCAGACATTCATCATCAGATTTTTCTTTTGCACAGATTTCATGTTTTAAGATACTTACGTCCATCAGAACTAAGCGAGTCGCTATCAGTACTGAAGAGCCAGTCTAGACCAACTGTGCTGCTTTGCTGTGAGGGTCCTGCCTCTTGTTGGAGATTGGAATTGTCAGAGTTACCTCCCTGTAGAAATCTTGCAATCCTTGATGTCAATGATAAGTCTCTGGGTTTACAGTTGACTCCTGATCCTACCTCACTACCATTAACAAAGCTAGCTGGGACAGACTCAAGATCTCCCACACTACAAGGCCTGTCTTTGGATCGTTTTGGGCGGCGTGGTTTACCCGTAGTAAAGCTACGTTCCAATTTGCTCTCCCTAGTTCCCAACCTGTCAACAGAGGCAGCACTGGGACGGGGCCTCCTATTTGAAATAACTTCAGTTTCTGTTAGTTTCCTATTAGAAAGCACCTCCGTACTTTTGGAAATATGTGGTGAAGATGGCACTGAATCTCCGTCTTTTGTATCATCACTATTTATATCACCATTGTGATTTTCTCTTACTTTTTCATTCACAACCTCACAGTTTGTTTGTTCAGTCTTTTCTGACTGTTTCCCTGCGATGAGGTTCAGCATGATTTCAGCTTCCAAAGATATTGTCGACTCTAAAGAGCCAGAAGATGTAGGCCTTTTAGCTCCTGTATACTGTTCAACGTCCACCACAGCACAACCATCTCCTGGCCTTTTGGACCGTCGCACTCTTTTCAGGATGTTTTGATCACTATGAGGCCTAATGAGTCCGGTCTCAGAATGTCCTTGCTCTTGCACTGTCTGCATTGAAAATCTTTGATGAGGAGGAAGAGATGATCTAATATTGACTTTATTGCTGGGATCATGTATTTGAGGGATCGGCCTGGTGGTGTTCTCCAAAGAACTTTTAGTCCTTCTGACAGCTTTGCGACGTCTTCGTATCCATGATCCAGCATCAGGTGAGAGGTCAGAGTCAGTGTCCTCACGAAGTTTAAGTCCCAATATCTCACCCTGCTCTACCTCACCATCAGATACCTGGGGATTCACCTCTACATCCGCTTTTGTTGTTATCTGATTGGCAGAGTTTGTGGTGTTCTGAACAGGTAGGCTTGAATTTTTTTCACCATCTCCTTCAGCACCTGAAACAAAATTCATATACAGAACTACAACAGATTCCATTAGAATTGGTGTACATGTATATATATTTATACCCATGAATAGTTTTTGTATTCATGGTAGTTTCTTGTTACACATAGTATTATCACATTTAGTAACAAATAGATTTTGTTTTCAAAAACAAGCTGATTTTGAAGAATACCTTTTACATTAGTGAGTTCCTGCACCTCCAGTTTAGATTTTGTCTTCTTTTCCTTTTGACCTGTCTCTGTCTGAGTATCCATCCCATCAGCTTCCAGCTCAGCCAGGGGAGCCTGCCCATCGTTCTTCCTCTTTTCTAATTGACAAAGTATACACTAATAAAGTTTTGAAGTACATAAAAAAAGGCAAACATTAATTTCCTTAATCAATAAAATGATAAAACATTGTAACATCAATGCATCTAACGTCTGTTTTTTAACCTATCAATCGACAAAAAAAGGAACTGCACTCAGTCACTATAAACATCAATATGATCCCCTGCTTAAATTAATGAGCAAGGATATTTACTCTTTTTCTCGGGTGAAACCAAATTTTCTTTTTTCCCCTTTTTAAAGAAATTTCTAAATTCTTGGTCGGAATTGTCCAAAAAATGAAATGAAAATTCTCTTAATGACTTATTGTTTTATAAAAAATACATCATGCAACATGAAGAAATAGTAATAACTTTGTGTGGTTAATTTTTTCTTGCGTACCAGATCTGTCGGACCGCCTCCGTTTTAGGTCACGTTCCACTGTCGCCACGCCTCTGTTGTTGTTCTCCTCATCATGGTGACTAGTTCCAGGCTGTACAGACAGTGGGCGACCAATGGGACGTAGCTCTATATCATCCCTACCTCGCCCACTCGATTTACTAAGACAAAAACATAAGGTTGGTAAAACTTCTTCCAAAATTGTACATATATCATCAGTCACAATATTTATTTAGTTTTTTCATTTTCTTAAATACACATCAACAATATAATACATCTATATTCCTTTCTATAACTTTCTTCAAACACACAGCACTTTGACTTTGAACATTTGACCCCTATAAAACACAAAAACTTATTTGATTGAATATAATTAGCTTCCTAGAACTGCAACATACAAGCTTACCCTAGTTCAATGGTCTTGCTGTCCTTATCACTGTTGTCCTTTTTGTCTGCCTCGTCTTTCCCCTCTGTCAGCTCTGTGGTGTCGTACATGTGATGGAGGCGGTAGTTTACACACTTGAGGATGGCAAACACCAGTCCCACCACAAGGCAGTACAGCCCCCATAGTAGCACAGATGAGACAAGGGTCTGAAAGAATATATACACCTCAGTATAATTAGTGTTAGGACAGATGAGTTCGGAGTCTAAAGATAAAAGATTTCAGACAACCATATCATAAAGTGTGGAATCCTAAGCCCTCTCACCACCCCAACGCACACAGTTACACCAATGTGTACTGCTGAAAATTGGTAAATGACAGCTAAACTCAACTGTCAAAATATCCTGTATTGTTGTAGCATTACGTTCACAATTTGAAATCTTGACTGGTATATATATATATTCAGTATCAAAAGTATAATTTTTTGTCTATATGTGTGCTTGGTGAATGTAGGAATTACACCACTAGTGCTAATTGATGTAAACAGTTAACACCAAGTCATTACCGGCACCTTGAATAACAGAGGAGGTGGAGCTAATGTATTTCATGGTATACATCTTGACTAAATACTCAAGTATAATTGAAGGAAAGATTGAAGAAAATAGTCAACTCAATGGGACAAATCAACTTAGGCTATAACAGACATGTATATCAAGTCACCTACATCATGCAGGATGTGACATCATGCTCGTCACATTCGGGAATTGATGTCATATACAGTATAACCTACACAATTTTATACATCCCAAAAAGATCCAGAAATAAATAGTCATGAGTCAATTCTAGAACTTTTCATTTCATGTGAAGTATCAGTGGCTGAAATTTCCTTAAGATCAAGGTCTGGGACCCAAAAAATGACTAGTGGACATAGCTAGCCTAAAATATGGTAAAAAGTCTGTCGGACCTAATCCCAAGTTGTCAAAAAAACATTATCTTGATGTCAGGCACATGTTGACTGAAATGCACATTTTTAGAGCCTACTCATAATTAAAGAGGTGATTTTAATCTAGTACAAAGTGTTATCAAACTTATATCATTTGTTGTCCTTTACTGTGTGGGCGGACCTACAGAAACCATGTCGGGACCTAACATTCTACCAAATTGGTGAACTCAGAGCAGGTAAATGATCTTGTCACATCCAGCAAAAGAAACTCTTACATTGGTTGATATATATAGTCATCCTAATTTTGTCTGAACATCCTTATCTCAGTATCTGCTATCAACATGTTTCATGCCTATTTCTAGTGGAATAGAATTTAAGGGGCTTGAATTCCAATAACAAAGCTCAACCAATTTAAGAAGTTATTTTACAGGAAATCAGAGTTCCATCAATAAGGCCAGATTTTAGCCTCTACTGTCAAATGAATTGCTCAAAGCGAACAAAATTCATGACGTACATACAACAGGGCTATTCATTTAAACACCAATTCTACAATGACAACTATGTGTGCCAGCGTAATGTTTTCATCTCAAAGCAGTATATTAAATAGTTAAATATGAAATTTCACCAAAATATAAAAGAAAATAATTAAAAACAGATTATATCTAATCAAAAATATTTTTTCTGCTTTAATATGATTGACTTACCAATTTATTTGAACAGTAATAATGCAGATATACATAGTCTTCCGAGCCTCTTGACAAGGCTCAATGGGAAATAGATGGAAAATTGGAAAACATTGTTTACAATCATGTTTCCTTTGCTGTAGACTTGTATAGGTTTTTTACTTAGTTTTAGATGCTATATATATTCCAACCACAATTAAATACATCATTAAACTGAATGTGATGACATTGTCTCATATCTAATTATAGAATAAATTGCAGTTTTTGATAGCACTATGACTTGGCAATTTTATTGGTCATCCTGTGCACCTGCATTGGGGTTTCGATCATAAACTGTTCAAAATGCTGGAATTCTGGAAGATTTTACTTCCACTCTTCCTTTTTTACTGAGTTATGGAAAGATATTGAGCTTCAGCATATAGTATCCTAAACTGTCCAAATTTTTAAACGTTTATGAAAATAATTTCAAGCTACTGAATCTTATACATAAATAGTGTTTTATCCATGTGTGCTCAGAGTGAATGGTGTTGGTAGTGTCAAAAAGTCAGGTTTTTGTAAAGTGTGTGTGTGTCTGGGGGATTCCCCCTTCCTCCCAACCTGGAGAAATCAGTTTATAAAAACAAAACAAAAAACACCGTGTTATATGTTTGTTTAACCTATGTTTAGACTAATTTCATATAAATCCTGATTCCCAGCGTTACAGCTTGTTACTTATCGATACACACACAGGTAGTTGTGATTTACGTTCATAAGGAGCTGTGATTTACGTGTAGACCTTATATGTGGGTAGGTGAATCTTTATCAGTGACATCCGAGATGAATCATGCAGGAATTCTTATGACAGAATGAAAGTAGGAAGTTGACCGATATACGATCCGACAAAAATAGCACATCAAATATAAACAGTACAATCAAACACAAAATGTATCGACCTGTTGAAAACCTGAGATAGTTCCTGCTCAAATCACTTACAAGGTGGAGGATCAGGGGGGCAACGAGCAGAGCCACCCATAGATACAGATGGAAGGTGTTCGAGAAGATGTTTTGATGGGGGTCGTAGAACCAGCCTCCGCTCAATGATGCCCATATCCCCTGACGCAGGATATCTATAATGTGAGAACCCATATCTTAAAGATAAAGGGTTTAAGTTATATTTGTGCCACACTTCAAGTCATTTTTTTGTGTTTTTCTCGTTCACAACACATGATTATGCGATTGTCTCCGGTATAGTAGTCTCGTTGGAAGCCATTTTTCATTTACATCTCGTGGAGATCTCGTTACGATCGGTAGTTCAGTTTGATCGATATGTTTTATGAGATAGGCGGGAATATATAAATAAGCGTCAGCCAAACTTGAGACAAAGATTATATTCAATGTTCAGTGTTCTTTATTCCGTAGTCTTTCCTGCCCATATAGTGAAAATACAACAAATAATTAGTACATTGGATACAAACAATCGAAGAGTGATCTATAAGTAACGTTATGAAACACAGGGACCTGATCATTTGTTACAGCTAGTATACATGTGATGAATAGTAAATGGGGGTTCTGCGCAACTTTATTACATATGTTACATGTTTTAGGGGTTTAGATCATATATACGAGAAGGGAGGAAAGCTCTCGATGTCGAAATCTCGACCCCATCTAACTTTCCTACATCAAAAACAATATTTCTAAGTTAGTTGACGGGAAAATGCTTGGTACCGTTGGAAGGATGGATATTTTTTCTTTCAAAAACCTCCTATGTACACTTAAAATGTATATGATCATTGGGGGTGTCATTTTTACCGAAAGCCGATCTTGACCCCTAAAACATGTAAAATTACTTAGTTTAGGTCCAACCATGTGCTAATATGCTCCGCATGCAGCCCGTCACATTACTGGAAGAAGAAGAAGAAATATAGCGGTGAACAATTCTCAGGTATACTGTCAAGCTCGCCCCCCGACCCGCCCTGATATTTTTGGTCTTCCGCTGAATATTTACAACTTTGAGGGTCCTAGCAGTGAGCGGGACCATGGGACGTTCACACGAAAACAAATGGCGAGGAAAACTCATTCATAAAATTATTAAAAGGGAGAAAAACTAAGTTACTTAGTTTTGGTAGAGTAGAAAGAAAATCATGACCTCATCACTTCTTAGAACTAAGTTAAAAGTTAGTTATGCAAACTTTCTGTAAACAGACTTGAGGCTACTTATTTATGCAACATATATATATATATACTGACAGCTTCACATTATAGCACACATAAAAGCCTAACACTAGCTTTCGTATTGCTGTAATATACGAATTAATTGAAACATCAATTTGGGGCACGTTCGATCTACCGGGGCAATTTTGTTAAGTCCCGTGCAACTCATGAAAAGTCGTGAAATTGGCGGGAAAATCTGACATTGCATGATTTAGTTACGTCATAATTATGATTCCAACATTGGCATCACTAAAGTGCTCCAAGGCACCGTACCGGGCACGTTCGGCAATCCAATCTTCCGGTAGGAAAAAAAGGTTAAAAATCCTTCATACGGACGTGTTTGCTCCTTTGTTTGTTTTATTTTCATGAAAGGTATGAAATGTCTCTTCCAAATAGTATATATATACGTATAAATTTCAACAAATGTCATACTGCCCAGAACGACCTCAATAAAAACGGGCATAGCTTGTCCCGGCCTATAAGGGGGTCTTTAGTATGGTGGCCGGTTAGGGCCAAATTACAAATCTCGTGATTTCGATTTTCGAGAGGACAGCGGGGCAAGTCTAGCCACTACTGGTCACTCGGCTGGACGGAACATTCACATATTATTACAGGGAATGTTAAGCTCAATTGTTATGCTGACATTAGAACTAAATTCATTAAAATATATTATGTAAATCGTACTATAATGTTTAAATTTGTCCACCTGCTAGACAGTGAATAGTCCGACATTAGAAATGTGGGTAAATGTTTGAACTACCTTAATATAATTTTCACTCTCCACTATCATAATGGAAAAAAATGTCTGTATATTTTGTTTGCGTTCATATATATATAATTGTATTGTACTGTATATGTTGTAACTTGTACGGTGGTACATTTAGGACATGCACAATATTATCTCGAGCGCTCGACTTATTATTTCACTTGAAATAACTTCTCAAGCGCTCGACTTATTATCTCGGGCGCTCGACATATTATCTCGAGCGTTCGACATATCATCTCGGGCGCTCGACTTATTATGCTGGATGTTTTGGGTGTTTAAACTTTCATGTATAGTTAAAGTGAATGATTATATTTAGTTCCTAACGTGTTTATTTCATTCATTAATCGTTTTATTGTACTCTGTTGATAATATAGCCCGATTTTATTATGTCATCTGGTGTGATTTATTACACTTTTGCCAGTGTTAAACCGAATTTTATCAACTTGATAAAACTGATATCTTTCACACTTTTACCATTTTTTTCTAGCAGAAAAACATAGAATTTTGTTAAGTAGTCCAATCAAAATTGCGGCGTCTTGTTGTCAGGCGTGATGTCCTGAAAATATATCACCAAAGATCACGCTTTTATATCACCAACTATTTTCGTCGTTGCAGGTAGTTTTAAAATGTAATTAAAAGAAAAAGTAATGGTTTTTCCATTAAATATCATATATCGATATTTCATTCGTGATTCGCAATCGTGAAGTATATCGGCCATACTCGTGAAATGAATATGGTAGTCAACAGGTACCGTCACAGTACCCAAATCGGGAATCGGGACAGTACCCAAATCGGGAATCGGGACAGTACCCAAATTGGGAATCGGGACAGTATTCAAATCAGGACACTTGAAGGAAAAAGTCATGAGAAATTTGCATGCTGTGCACAGAAGTATTTTCAAATTGAAAATATTGATTCAAAGATGCTTATATACCAATAAAACAGTATATGAACTTTATTTACTGCCAATTATGCTTACAATCACAGTTTTAGTTTGTAAATAATGACGAAAATGTAACGTTCTAAATTGATGCGCCATGCGACGTTATTGATTTTTTTTGTACGTGATTTTTCACAATCCTACTATTTCACAACTATGGTAGTTTGGAAAAGAAATTCATTCAGAACGACCATTGACTCTTAAATATTCCAAATATATGCCATGTTCTGCTAAATGTTTTTTTTCATCTCCAAATATAAGCCAAAACTGGTAGGGGTGTCCCGATTTGGATACAGCTACACCTGTTTCGCGATTACGTAACCATGATTATATTTCCGGTTCTATTTGTAGAACCACGCGCCGGAAATATCAATTTGTTATCAAAATGAAAAGATAATGATTATATCTGTTTAGGAAAAGTGAACAAAAATTACTGGGATTGGTACTATGGTATGAAATACATCAATATTTCACTAAAAAGTGTCCCGATTTAGGTACTGTAACGGTAACCAAAATACATTATTTATTTACCGGGTCGAATGTGTGTTTTAGTCTTTTGAATCAATGTGGCTCCTGAGTATATCTTAGCCTTGTAAATGTAAAGATGTCTTAAGCATGGAGTAAGGAAAGAAAATACTGTAGAGGTGTCAAGGATGAACACTTAGAAGTTATGGCAGAGGTGTCCAGGGTAAAAAACTGTAAAGTACGGGCAGTGGTGTCCAGGGTAAAAACTGTAAAGTATGGACAGAGGTGTCCGGGGTAAAACTGTAAAGTATGGGCAGAGGTGTCCAGGGTAAAAACTGTAAAGTATGGGCAGAGGTGTCCAGGGTAAAAACTGTAAAGTATGGGCAGAGGTGTCCAGGGTAAAAACTGTAAAGTATGGGCAGAGGTGTCCAGGGTAAAAACTGTAAAGTATGGGCAGAGGTGTCCAGGGTAAAAACTGTAAAGTATGGGCAGAGGTGTCCAGGGTAAAAACTGTAAAGTATGGGCAGAGGTGTCCAGGGTAAAAACTGTAAAGTATGGGCAGAGGTGTCCAGGGTAAAAACTGTAAAGTATGGGCAGAGGTGTCCAGGGTAAAAACTGTAAAGTATGGGCAGAGGTGTCCAGGGTAAAAACTGTAAAGTATGGGCAGAGGTGTCCAGGGTAAAAACTGTAAAGTATGGACAGAGGTGTCCAGGGTAAAAACTGTAAAGTATGGGCAGAGGTGTCCAGGGTAAAAACTGTAAAGTATGGACAGAGGTGTCCGGGGTAAGAACTGTAAAGTATGGGCAGAGGTGTCCAGGGTAAAAACTGTAAAGTATGGTCAGAGGTGTCCAGGGTAAAAACTGTAAAGTATGGACAGATGTGTCCAGGGTAAACACTGTGAAGTATGGACAGATGCCCAGGGTTATCACTGTGATGTATGGACAGAGGGGCCCAGGGTCAACACTGTAGTGTATGGACAGAGGTGCCCAGGGTAAACACTGTGAAGTATGGACATAGGTGTCCAGGGTTAACACTGTAATGTATGGACAGAGGTGCCCAGGGTAAACACTGTGAAGTATGGTCAGAGGTGTCCAGGGTAAACACTGTAAAGTATGGAAAGATGTGTCCAGGGTAAACACTTTGAAGTATGGTCAGTGGTGTCCAGGGTAAACACTGTGAAGTATGGACAGAGGTGCCCAGGGTAAACACTGTAGTGTATGGACAGAGGTGTCCAGGGTAAACACTGTTAAGTATGAACACAGGTACCCAGGGTAAACATTGTGAACTATGGTCAGAGGTGTTCATGGTAAACACTGTGAAGTATGGACAGTGGTGTCCAGGGTAAACACTGTGAAGTATGGACAGAGGTGCCCAGGGTAAACACTGAAGTATGGACAGAGGTGCCTAAGGTAAACACTGAAGTTAGGACAGAGGTGCCTAAGGTAAACACTGTTTAGCATGGACAGAGGTGTCCAGGGTAAACACTGTAGTGTATGGACAGAGGTGTCCAGGGTAAACAATGTGAACTATGGTCAGAGGTGTTCATGGTAAACACTGTGAAGTATGGACAGAGGTGTCCAGGATAAACATTGTGAACTATGGTCAGAGGTGTTCATGGTAAACACTGTGAAGTATGGACAGTGGTGTCCAGGGTAAACACTGTGAAGTATGGACAGAGGTGTCCAGGGTAAACACTGAAGTATGGACAGAGGTGTCCAGGGTAAACACTGTGATGTATGGACAGATGCCCAGGGTAAACACTGTAAAGTATGGACAGAGGTGCCCAGGGTAAACACTGTGAAGTATGGACAGATGCCCTGGGTAAACACTGTAAAGTATGGACAAAGGTGCCCAGGGTAAACACTGTGAAGTATGGACATATGTGTCCAGGGTTAACACTGTGATGTATGGACATATGTGTCCAGGGTAAACACTGTGAAGTATGGTCAGAGGTGTCCAGGGTAAACAATGTAAGGTATGGAAAGATGTGTCCAGGGTAAACACTTTGAAGTATGGTCAGTGGTGTCCAGGGTAAACACTGTGAAGTATGGACAGAGGTGCCCAGGGTAAACACTGTAGTGTATGGACAGAGGTGTCCAGGGTAAACACTGTTAAGTATGAACACAGGTACCCAGGGTAAACACTGTGAAGTATGGTCAGATAAATTCAGGGTAAACACTGTGAAGAATGGACAGAGGTGCCCAGGGTCAACACTGTGAAGTATGGACAGTGGTGTCCAGGGTAAACACTGTGATGTATGGTCAGAGGTGTTCATGGTAAACACTGTGAAGTATGGGCAGAGGTGTCCAGGGTAAACACTGTGAAGTATGGACAGATGCCCAGGGTATCACTGTGATGTATGGACAGAGGGGCCCAGGATCAACACTGTAGTGTATGGACAGAGGTGCCCAGGGTAAACACTGTAGTGTATGGACAGAGGTGGCCAGGGTAAACACTGAAGAATGGACAGAGGTGCCCAGGGTCAACACTGTGAAGTATGGACAGAGGTGCCCAGGGGAAACACTGTAAAGTATGGACAGATGTGCCCATGGTAAACCCTGTGAAGTATGGACATAGGTGTCCAGGGTTAACACTGTAATGTATGGACAGAGGTGCCCAGGGGAAACACTGTAAAGTATGGACAGATGTGTCCAGGGCAAACACTTTGAAGTATGGACAGAGGTGTCCATGATAAACATTGTGAAGTATGGACAGAGGTGTCCAGGGGAAACACTGAAGTATGGACAGAGGTGTCCAGGGTAAAAACTGTAAAGTATGGGAAGAGGTGTCCAGGGGAAAAACTGTAAAGTATGGGCAGAGGGGTCCAGGGTAAAAACTGTAAAGTATGGGCAGAGGTGTCCAGAGTAAAGACTGTAAAGAATGGACAGAGGTGTTCAGGGTAAACAGTGTGAAGTATGGACTGAGGTATCCAGGGAAGACACTGTGAAGTATGGACAGATGTGCCCAGGGTAAACACTGTGAAGTAGGGACATGTGTGTCCAGGGTTAACACTGTGGTGTATGGACAGAGGTGCCCAGGATCAACACTGTAGTGTATAACTGTAAAGTATGGTCAGAGGTGTCCAGGGTAAACAATGTGAACTATGGTCAGAGGTGTTCATGGTAAACACTGTGAAGTATGGGCAGAGGTGTCCAGGGTAAACACTGTAGTGTATGGACAGAGGTGTCCAGGGTAAACACTGAAGTATGGACAGAGGTATCCAAGGTAAACACTGTGAAGTATGGACAGTGGTGTCCAGGGTAAACACTATGAAGTATGAACACAGGTGCCCAGGGTAAACACTGTGAAGTATGGACAGTGGTGTCCAGGGTAAACACAGTGAAGTATGGACAGAGGTGTCCAGGATAAATACTGTGCAGTATGGACAGATGTGCCCAGGGTAAACACTGAAGTATGGAGAGAGGTGCCCAGGGTAAACACTGTTAAGTATGGACAGTGGTTTCCAGGGTAAACACTGTGAAGCATGGACAGAGGTGCCCAGGGTAAATACTGTGCAGTATGGACAGATGTGCCCAGGGTAAACACTGAAGTATGGAGAGGTACCCAGGGTAAACACTGTAAAGAATGGACAGAGGTGTTCAGGGTAAACAGTGTGAAGTATGGACAGAGGTATCCAGGGAAGACACTGTGAAGTATGGACAGAGGTGTCCTGGGTAAACACTGTGAAGTATGGTCAGAGATTCCCAGGGTAAACACTGTGAAGTATGGACAGAGGTGTCCAGGGTAATCACTGTGGTCAGATCTTTCATTTTCCAGGTCGCCTTGGCTCAGAACTGTCTCCTCAATAATTCTGATGACATGAACATTTCAAGGAGTTCAGTAGTCTGGCCCATTCCTGTGATAGGACTACACACATAGGGAGATATTAGCCAGGTGGCATAGGACTAGTAGTTTGCTCCTGCAAATTCCTCAAAATTGTATTTATTAATGTATAAAGCGCTTTAGACTGGCTTATATTAGCTAGATAGGGCGATATATCAAATGTTGTATATCATTATTATGTTATACTAAAGTTACCATGCTCACATCCCATAGGCTCCCAATAGAAATTAAAAATTCAAAGTCCAATTACTCTGCCAATTATTGTCTTATCGGGACCATTTTTGAACTCATCCGAGATCTTATTGATATAAAGCAACATAGCAAAATCTATCAAAATCAATTCCCTTTTACTAAATGGGCGGATTGGACGAGTGGTAAACACTTCAGCCTTACACACAGGTGGCCGGGGTTTGATCCCAGAAGTCGTCGTTTGCATGGATATTCAGAAAAAAAGGGTTTCTCCTGCTCACACAACCCAGGTAGAGTATAAATTGGTCTGGAGTGGATGTTACAGTATCTGTGCTGTAGCACTTTAAATGATGCCGTTGGAAGCTCGATTCTACTACAAACAGAACACATTACATCTCACACGCAGGGAGATATTTGCAAGGTGGCATATGACTAGTAGTTAGTGCCTGATGAGGCAGCTCCTGCGACTTCCTCAAGATCTTATTGATATAAAGCAGCATAGCAAAATTTATCAAAATCCATTCACTTTTATTGTGCTCACAAGTTTAGCCCCACAAGCTTCAATTGTAATTAAAATTTCAAAGTCCCATAACTCTGCAAGTTACTGCCTGCTTGGGACTATTTTCCAACTTGTCCCGAGATCTTATTGACAGAAATCAGCACGATAAATATATCAAACACCATTCAGATGGAGACGCATGGCAATACGTTACAATGACCTATAAATTCAAGTCATACACACATAACAAGTAGATCTTGCAGACAGTTGTAAAACTACTTTTATTTTTATACAATATTAAATGTTATTCATGAACAAAATGTTTCAGTAAAAAATATTATTCCAATGAGTTACACATGACCATCAAAATCATTGAAGAAATTTTATTAACTATGCTATATTTATTGGACCAATAAAGTCAAATAAGTAACATATAGTTAACCTGAACTGAATACATGATGGTTGTAATATCAAGATCATTTGATCTGAATTTCAGGTAAAAAGATTAACAGTGGGGGTAAAATATTGCAAGCCATTCTTCAACATACTGTTTCAATAACACAGAAATAATGGTAAATATGCATGCAAACAGAATGAAGAGCTTGCATTGATCTGTGTAACATATTGTAGGCATTTCCATGAATTTAGTATTTACAGGGATTGATGCGGATATCTTGTTCTAGACGTTACAATTTAACATCCAGAATCTTTTCTTCTGCATCTTCCTTTGATTTACACACGAAATATGCAAGAGAATACTTAGTAGTCTAAATGGTACACAGAATTAACTTTTACCAAGCAACAGCAAATGATTAAGTCTATGGTGCGACACAATCAAGGGGATCAGATTCCCGTCCCTAAAATCCACACTTTATACGACTTGGGCCAGTCATCTGTTCCACATTGAATCAAACACCAGCTGTCCCTGCGGAGCACCTAATAATTTTTTCATTTTTTTTGCACATGACCCAACAAAATTATGAATACAATTTATATTTGAACACAACAATGATGCTAAATCCTATAATTAAAACTAAGAGTATACAACAAACATCAATTATAAATTCACACTCAAGGCAAGAGTGGAACCTGAATGGAGATTACAGGTATCATAATGCTGAATATTTCTGTTGAATTAATGATACATAACTACAAAATTTGTATATATGTAACTTTCAAATAGTGTAAAGTATGTTCAAATATCAGTTTACAACAGAAATCAACATAGTTTTTACTTGTACTCTAAGTTCAACTTTTAATATTATTTGCCCAATCAGGTATTTCTGCTTAACAAATGACATTTGATACAGCACGAGCACCTACAGAAATCTCCCTTGGTTTGAAGACATTCTGTGACGAGTGAATTATTAGCTTGAAGGGGTTCAGACATGAGTTTTTTGCACTAACAATTTACATGTTGAAGTCAAAGACTGATTCACCTGGCAAAGAAGTTTTAATGATTATTTTTAAATCAATTTTTCTCGAAACCAGCTAAAATAATTAAGCAAAGCAATTTCATTACTCATCAGAGATAACAATGGTTTGCACATCTATATTAAACTGCATTAGAGAAACCATACCAAAGATGGAGAAAATTTGATTCGTTATTACAAATATTTTTATAGAAAATATTTTAACATCTGATAACAATAAAAATATAGGATACCCTGGACGAAAGATCCATTCACAGAACACTGGTTATACAGACTTATAAAACAATATATGTATAGTTGCCTCAAAGAAGGTATTTATGAGTAAACACCTTACACACACAACAAGTATGAATTAAGTACCAAAGCACTTCAAACATAACTACTACAGAACAAACCCAGAACAGCCTTGACACTTCAGTGCCTACATAGCCATTTAACAGCAACAATTGCCATTCTACCTTCAATAAACTAGCAGTCAATGCTGTTGATCTAAACCAATGGTTAGAAGAAAAAAAAACGAAATCAAAAGGCATTGTTGTATATTCTGTACATAAATAAATCATAACAATTCACAGTTCAAATGGAGTTCATGAATTTAAAATATGAAACTAACAAATTTTATTTCAGCAAATTTAAAAATATATAAAAACAGCATGAATGAAATAAATTAATTTGCCAAATGTGGTTCAATATAAATGAATAGATCAACAAACCTTTTTTATGCTTCCTAAAGGTGTAGGTAAACTAAGCAACAGGCATAAATTAATAGAATAAATTAGTTGTAAAAAGTATATAAAAAATGTCCAAATATAAGACGAAAAAGATTTTCAGACCGAAGTTGGTGAAAGAGCATTTGATTTCATTTTTATGGCAAGATTTCAACTCATTTAAAGAAGATGCATCTTGAAACAATAAAAGATTTTTTAATGTTTTAATCCTGCCCTTGATGGAACTAAATATAAACAATTCAATGTGAGTTATGCGGTTGTTGTACACATCCTTTCCTCATTCTTATGCATTCACCCTTTTCTCCACATGCAATGTCAGACTGGCTATGAGTGATGAGGACTGTAACATGAGACATTTATCCATGTATCAACAACCACTTGTTGAACCATCACACTAGTCATCATCATCTCCTAAATCTTCTTCTTCCTCATCAACTTCATCTTCATCATCGTCATCATCATCATCATCCAACTCGGCACCATCGTCATCGACTTCTTCGTCGCTGGCATCAAGGTCTCCATTTCCTTCAAGTTTCTTGTGGTCCATTTCATCCTCACCAAAGAGTTCTCCAAAGGACGATATCACAAGGAAGTCACAGTGATCCTGCTTTGTGATCAATGGGTTTTTTTTCTCACGATTAACCAATGCTATTTTGAACCCTGCCTGCATAGCTGCTGCACCCTCTGCAACAACAAAAAATGTGACAGTGATATATCTTAATGAAACACAGGATGGTGAATCTGGAATGCTATTGCTTATTGCAAAATACTCTGTTCGTGACCTAAAAATCAGACATAACAGTGGTATGTGATACTATCAGTAACGCAAGTTTTCATAAAAATATCTCTGCATAGGAGATACGGTAGTCTAGTGGTAGGACGCCGGGCTCGTGACTGAAGGGTTGCGGGTTCGAGGCACAGCACTGTGTTGTATCTTTGAGCAAGATACTTTACTCCGCTGGTTCCAGTCTACTCAGCTGTAAATGAGTACGAGGTTGGGAAGTGCTAGAATGGTTGAATGCTAGCTGTGTGCGCCAAAATGGCAGCACCGACTATGCTCCCCAGGGAGTTTAGAAAGATGTTGGCTGGTTGCAAAGACCCTATATCCACGGCTAATCATTTGTGAACCGCTTTGAGACGACCAACGAACTAGGTTGTGATAAAGAGGTATATAAGAACCTCAAATTATTATTAATTCAATTGCCATGATGGAGGCACAAACTGAAATACAATAGTTTTTGACCAAATTTCTGATCTGAACTTCAAAGGAATGAACATCATTCTAAAGTAACATATCCTCTGATGTTAACTCATTCACCCCTACATATTTAAACTGGACTTTCCCAGTCTATGATTTGGTAAGGTTCAAATCTGACTTTAGGAGTGAATGGGTTAATACACATGTAAAAACTTTTCTACAAAACAATTTAAACAAGCTTAAATGAAAAAGTATACAGCTGAACACTATTCCAAATACAAAATGCAATATGACCCTCATATTTATGTTTTAATAAAAAACTACATAAATATACGACACTAAAGAGAACCATTTTTTTTTCTGAAAAATTAAGTTCACATTGGTAATCAGAATGAATATTTGAAATTTCAACCAAATTTCTTTATCATTCTGAGAAAAAATTAGTCTCACATCTATTGACTGGTATTGCATAAAATGTTAAGATTCATGCACAAAAATAAAATACCATTACGTTGGTTTTGACACCATCATTTCCAGTATATAATTTGATTCTGTACAGCATCTTTAAAGTGCATATGAACAATATATATAATTTTAACAAAGATGTATATTTTCTTATGATTTGCTCAATTCCACATTTACCATCAATCTAGTAAGTTCTTAATGTTTTCTAGATTGATACACCTGTATGAAGTCTTAGGAATTTATAGTTTAGAATTGTTCTGTTGTTCAACAAAGACCCGTCTTTCACAGAAAGAAGATAAATTTATTAATTCATCATTTTGTGAGAATTGTAGAAACCACATTTTTATGCCGAACAATAATTTTGGATACAAACCTTTGGGGTTATCTGTGAGGTAAAGAATTTGGCTAGGGTCCACATGAATTTTTTCCGAGATAGCAGTATAACTGGAGTCATCGGTCTTGCTGCCTATGGTCGTGTCGAAGAAATCTGTAAATAACTGTAATGACCAAAATAATACGCTTGATGTTAAAAAGTTCACAAATGAAAATACTTAAGATTGCCATACAATACCCATGTTACCAGATTACAATATCTATACATAATACAAGGAAATGCATCACTTGATTTGAAACTTGTCTATGCTCATAGGTAAGAAGTTGTATCAATGGTGAAAATTGTAATCGATGAATTACAGATTAATGATATTGGTTCCTACTATTACATGTATTTACAAGTATATATAAGACTATGGATTTTTTTATTTGTAAGTTTTCTATTAAATATATTAATCACAATCATGTACTTGCAGTGGAAAGTTTAATATATCAATTTAGTATTTTGTTCCATTATCTTTTTACTTTTATTATTACATATACTACTACATCAAGTTCAGTTGTGTATGTGAGAGCAGCAAAGCCTGTCTGGAAAAGATGGACATGCAAGTTTTGATTGCGATAGCAACCCAATCCCAACATTTTAAAAAATCGAGTAATTATTATCACGGCTTAAATTTTTTTTTTAATCAGTCTAAGCATGCAAGGGTATATATCGAAGGCATTACTGCAGGGCTCGCTCTGTCAGTAGCAAAAAAAGCCATTGCCTAATTTTATTTTCATTTTGCTACTAAAAAAAGATGCGACTTCTAAATTGGCAACTAAGTTTTAAACAAGCCATTTGGATTGATATGTATTGCCCGTGTCCTGCTTTGACCATCAATGCACATATCGGTGAAATTAATTCAATTTAGACAAGGTACTTGACATTTGCACCAAGTTGCAAGCTACAATTATAAATCAACACATGTACAATCACTGACCGACATACATAGGCAATACCTCTTGCTCCTTTGTAGCAGGAGTTATAATGAGGGATGTGCCAGTTTACAATCTAGTATCTATATAGTGCAAGCTTACATCTGAGATATCACCCTCCTCCACATGACTGAAGAGTTGTTTTTGTGCTTCTATACTCCCCGAGGAATAGACATACACAGACACACCTTCATCTATCAGTTGTGTGATCACCGGCTCCACATCATCGTAAATCCTTCAGCAAAAATAACGGAACGGATTTGTCATAAGTCCTCACAAATCTTATGCAAACATTTCATCAATAATCAATTATCTGGTCAATGTTTTACACCATCCTCAACACCCCAGGGATTACGCTCACTCGCGCTCTCTGCACCCTTCAATTTTGCTACGACATTTTCCAGGGGTGCAGACAGCCTAAGTGAGCGTAACCCCTGGAGTATCGAGGATGATTTGATACATAATTCTTTTGCAGTCTACTGCTATGTCAGAAATTACTTGCTTAACAATTCATAATTATCTGATTTTATTTCCAATTTTCATCCATGATGTTCCATAAACGACACCATTTTAGTACGTTTTTTTTTTACAGCATTATCAATTTGTAATAGATTAGTGATGATGAATTGGCACACCCACTCAATAGAAAACAATATACAGAAATTAGCACACTGTTCAAAGCATGAAAATAAGATTACTGCTAAAATATGTACATTTACAGTAGAGCATTTTGTTTCAAGTTCAAATTTTTGACCATTTCTTTATTTTTGATATGAATATCTAAAATAATAAATTTGTATTCAACAAGAATTGAAAAAATTTATTCCCATGATGTAAATTTTCACATGTCTGAATAATATGTAAAAGATAACAAGTACGAATCTGATCATATTTATAATGATGGACTTAATCTAACAAACAAAATACACGTACGAGGCTTTGATTTTGCCTGTTTTATAGCCCTCTCTCCACATGTGTCCTTGCAGTTGCTTCAGAGCTGTTGACTTGCGGTCTTGGCACATCTGCCATTTGATGTTCTCAACGCAGCATTTGATTACTTCATCAGATTCTCCATCTGGAATCTCTATGCATCCTTCCATCTTCTCAGCTACATCTTTACAAGCCTAAAAAGCAACAATTCATATAATTTGTCAAATCAATTTTGCAATTTAATTGTGTAAATCAATCTGTTTAGTCTAAATCAAATTATCAATTGATGAATGAAACAGCTTAAAATGATATCTCAACTAGAAGTTCTTCCTCTTAAGCCTAATTCTTTGAGATCTGACAAGACTTTTCTATCTATTTCAGTATTTATGAAAAACATCAGCGGCGATTCTGACAAGAGAGGAAATTAAAATGATTTTTTTTTTAGTACAGCAGTAGTGTTACTGTTGGTATAAATACAGGTTTTTTTGGGCCATAGAGGGAAAATGATGGAAAAACAGTGCCAATTCTAAATTTCTTTTAAATTTTCCAATTCGTCAAAAAATTCTGTCTTGGAAGAAAACACTATTTCAGGAGAATTCACATTTCACATCTACTAATTGCACACAGTATGGACTCTGTTTTTCTTCGTTTCTTTTTGGTGTATTTTAATCTCTGGTTCAAACCTGAAAAATGGCAACCCCCCCTCCCCCATAACAGACCACCAAAACATCTCAAGGCCAGCACAAAGGGTAAAGGGCTGGATGATTAGCAAGCAATCAACAAAAGATTATTTTCTGCCTTATTTAGAGTAATCGTGTTTAAAGGGGCTGGTCGGGGAAAAAATTACAAAATAAATGGGTCTAAATGTGTTCTCTGGCCTTCCAAAAGTTATACCACGGCAAGATAATGGTTGAGTTCTGCTTGCAATGTCCAGTTTTGACCACTGAAATTTCTGGGAAGCCTCGCGTAAATTTAGCGCAGATCTATTTATATATGTCACGTGGTTGTTTCGAAAGTGAGGCAGTGAAGATGATAACAACAATAGCACGCTGTCATGTGCCATGTCGGACTCAACTAGCGGACAAGACAGCAATACTATACGTAAATAATTGTATTCAAAGGTCATGTATGATGCAAGTGTAGTATTCCTACCTATATGTTGTTGTTATATATAACGGTATTGATACCTCGTGCCTGTCATGACTTTTGCATGCATCTTTTTCTTTCGCCGCGATGTTTACATTTGGCCTTGTTGATGACNCAAATGCAAAGTCTCTTTGTTAAAAGTCAGATGCAAAAACATAGGTCACAGTGAGTGTCGTTCGATATATTTTTCAGTACTCCTAAGATGTATACATATGAACTTCTATAACTGATGGACTTCTAGTAATTGAGTTATATGCACTTTTGTCACAATAACTAAATCATACTTTTAAAGTTTTGGTCTCTTACCAATTCACGAAGTGCACAAATGTCTGCCTTTGTTTCTTCATCATCAGATCTGTTCTTCAGGTATGTTTCAACATTCTCAGTGATATAAGGGAATAATACTTTCTGAAAAGTAAAGAAAATATCGTCTTTATAAAAATCAAGTTTGAAGTACAGGGAAAACATAGGTCAACAAAGAAAGATAACTCCTGCATACATAATATCATCATATTTGTTTTTTTTTACCAATTAGTCACGATTATTCGTCAGTGACAATAAACGTCTCGTCAACATTTGAAAAGAGGATTGCCACATTTTATATGTTATTAACAGTCACACAAAACGCTCTTGTCTCGAAGATGGTGCACTCAAATGTGCAATGCAGATGAACCCGGTAGTGCGATACTGAATAGTATACATGTATATTGCCTCACAAGAGGTTGTGATACATCGAAATACCAAGACAATTATCATTCACGTCAGCGTCTTTAGGACGATTGAAATACGATGTTAGACGTTCGACATGACTGATGTGAAAAACTGCCATACTTGCATGCCTTATCTCCAACCCAAGCAGGAAGATGAGCATGATGGTGGGGTCACCCTAATGAGTGTCCTCCGGGTAATGAGTGTCCTCCGAGTGTCCTCCGAGGTTTTTGCGCGCCCGCTAGTTCGTTATAAGATTTATTTCACTTATTTCTTCTGATTCCTAAAGGTTGTTCATATATCTAGGTGTGTGCAAAATTCAAGTTCGATCGTAACAGTACAAAGTTCCGAAATACNGATGGTGGACCGGTATGCATGTGTGCGCGAGATGCCGGCATCGTCTTACCTTGACGAACGATAATGAAGTGGTTGTTCCTTCGATGTCAACGACAACTGCTGAGACACCATCAAGTAACGCTTCCGCTTCGTCTACCGACCGTTTTTGAACTTGTTGAGCCTCCATTATCTGGGAATGGCCAACAGTAGGCACTTCGAGCGAAAGTGTCAGAACAACGCTATTCAGACAAAGAACAAATGGACCAGGTGCGAGCCGATTGGTTACCAGATGGCGCCCTAGTTTCATAAGGTTGTCTCGTTCTCAATTACTGGCTATTCCATCAATTTAGCACTCAGCGCGTTTACTGTCACAATTTCCTAATTGGAAATGGATAGTCCAAGAAACTGGTACTTTTGTGCAACTATTTAAACCGTAACTTTTTAGAGTGTTTTAAAAAAAAGTTATGAGGGATGTAATCAAAACATGCGTTCTGTTCTTGACATAATAGTCTTGGACTTAACTTATTCCCGAGATTGACGAAGATGCTGAGCAGACGAACCAAACGCTTAGTAGAATTGCACCAATGAAATTTGTTGTTACAAACGAATTACGGTATACTGATCGTCCATTGAAATCGGGAAGGCCCTCAGACGGGTTCAGTTCCGGAAGAATTTTTATCCACGTTGACAAGATACGGGCTTAGAAGAAAAGTGCATCCACATAAGTATTAACGTTATTATACCAAGCAAAGGTTGTAGTTTTAATTAATTTATTATATATGTTGATTCATATCTTTCATAATAAGGATTTAGTTTTGGTTTCATTTATTTTGCTACCGGTTTTTCACCGGCTGCAGTGAGGAAGTGCTGAGTGCCGACGTGGACGGAAAATCATCTGGAGGAGTACGGTTTGTGTAGTCTGACGAACAAGTTCCAGAGCACTACTGACAGTTCCCTTCTCAAATTGACTGGTCACTGTTCTTTGTCTATTCTCCACCTTGTGTATTTAGCGTTTGTTGGATGTCTGTCAAGAAGAAAGAATAAATAGGGGAGGGGCGTGGTAATTACCTCATCTAACAAGTGTCAGTCAAGTGGAATTCGACAATAACTGCTCTTATCACCTGTCATAATGGATCCTCAAATTATTCTCATTGGTATTGCAGCGTTTTGTTTGTCAGCTCTGCTGATCTATCTTATATCTATGTTTGGTATAAAAGAAAAAACTTTTGAAGAAGCATTGGCTGAGCAAAAGCAAAGAATTGAAGATGAAAAACTGAAAGAGAAAAGCCTTAAGAAGGCAGAGAAGGAGAAAAAAAAGTTTAGGAAGACGAAAGAGAAACCAAAAGAAAAAGGACTTCAGGTTTCGGAACCTGAATTACCTAAGGAACAAAAGATGGTCAATTTGGAAATTGATCCTGAAATCATTGAACCACTGACAGCCTCCACAACTGAAGGGAAACGTTCTCAAAATATCAAGAAGAAACCAAAATCTATTCTTCACAACAAGAACGAGGAGCCACATGTGGCAAAAGAAACCCAACAAGTGATTCACCACATTCCAGTTCCAAAAGATGAGCTGGAAATTCTACATGATCTTGAAAAGGATCAAAAGGAGGTAAAGAAGGAAAAGTCTGTACCAAAATCTTCCAAGAAAGGGAAGGAAGAAGTGAAAGCAATCCCAAAGAGGCCTGTACTAATGGAAGAAGAGATTGTTGTCCCGAAGTTTGAAAAAGTATCGCACAGTGCCTCCTACTCCAGTCCGGAATCCAAAATGAAAAGTAAGACTTTCTAGAATTAACATTTCTGGATCCCGAATAATTATTGTGATGTACATGTACAATGGATTTATATGGCATTATCATCACAAATTGTGCCATATTCAGATATGTTTGAATCACAATATTTACCATGTTCTAACTAACTTTATTTATGATCAATATTCACCATACAAATACATTATAATTTATAACATTGATTGCTTTAAAAAAATGCCATTAACATTGTACATCACAAGACCTTTTCTGATTCAGTACATGAATGTTAATTTTATCAATCTCCTTAGGTTAATCATAGTACTTAAAGAACTCTGACATTCTCAATTTGTAAATTTTCCTGAATTAATCCATTGAAATTCCAATTGGAAATCCCCCCCCCCCCCCCCCAAAAAAAAAGAAAATGCAAAAGATTAAATAATATGTCAATAGGTTCTTAGCAATTAGGAGAAGATTTGCTGGAAGAGCTTTTTTCTGATATTTCAAAGGGCAAAATGATCATTTTTTAATTAAAATAAAGGCTAAGTTAAAACCATCCAAATACATGTAATAACATCATTTGACTTAATAAGTGCCCTTCTCTAAACCTCAAAAATGTAAAAATTTATGACGACTTTCAGAGAAATTTTAGAAGGTTCTGCAATCATTCTGATTTTTGAAATTGCTAATTGTAATTTTAAGATCCACAATTGGTTACTTTTAACTAACTTATTCTCGATATGTAATTGTTTTAAAGAAATATATTGTGAAATCCTCCATCTTATGGTGTGATCACGATCACTTAAATCAAATAAAAAACAAGACCCTATTTGTAAGAATTATCTCCCTTCAAACACTTAATCTGTAATTTATAGTCCCTAGCAGCCATGATCATGAGCAATCTTGATAATAAGAGCAGCTGGAAATATATAATTCGTGAACTTCTGCTGCTGTCGTTAATATACTGCAAGTGATAAGTTGACCTCATGAATCACTCTAAAGAAATTCCATAATATCTACACACATTTATTCTGACTAAACTTGATCATGAATTTTGTAGTTAAACCATTTTACACAAATAACTGTCACCATGAATAGTCAACTACCGGTAAGCTGATTAATATGAAAATCACTACTAAAGGCCCAGGGTTACTAATAGATAAGTTATACTATGAAAATATTCAAAGTTTTTTAGTATAATTTCTAGTAAAAGGTTGCTTGATTTCCTGATTCTGATTATTGATTTACAAATTTCATAATTTGATACTGGTACTAGTAGTAGTTTATTACTGAAATCAAGTGTTGAATGCATACATTGTACAGTATGCATTGAAAGTAATTGCTTTAAGCTGGTTGTACTTTTAAAAAAAGGAATCCAGCTGCATAGTAAACAATCCTGTCTATTAATGATAAACTTTTAGACTGATTATACAATGGACCATCAATTGGTTTACTACCTGGTACTTTTGACTTCAAACTGATTTTCGATAAATATTTAAACTGATTGCCCATCACAATTATATTGGTTATCACAAATATTTATCTTAATTAATTACTCATCCCAGGATCCATTCCTCAAAATTCTGTGATTAACCCCTGAATAATTAGATTGCACAATTTTTATAAAGCTTTTCTTTTAAAAATAATTCAATAAAAAAATATTGACATCCTATCCTGCAGATAGATGATAATGGTGACATCTGGGACATGATCAGTGTACTTTACAACTGTTGTTGCATCTATACCATGGTATATAGCTTTTAACCATGTGGATATCATTGTTCTTGAAATCTCATACAAGAGAGTATGTTTCAGCAAAATTTGTCAATTCAGCTATAATACAGATACAACATCTACCAAATTTTAATGTATATATATATTTTTTATTGTTTTGACTCCAATGTGATGAGTTTTTTTAGGATATATTAGGGATTTGTCTACATGTATGTAATATCCTTTTATTTCTGGTCCATTTGTCACAAATGTCACCTCGAGCTCTAGTTAGTACGAGTACATGTTTCGACTTTGTGTAGCTTTGAAACACTTATATTTATATGAGCAGGAACATTGGATTGTCTGTAAAAAAAAATAGGTAGAGGGCAGAACTGGGCACCTCTGCTTGCTCATACAGTGTAACATATTTCCATATTTTTTTCGAAGAGGAAAGAAGGAAAATACTTGACCAAAATGCTTTTATATTATTTTTTCCATGTGCAGTTGTACACTTCCAGTATCAATTCACAAGCATAACATATAATTATATATATATATATATATATATAGAAAAAATAAAATTAACGACCGACTAAAAAACTAGCTGCTTTCACCCTTCACAGGGCTCTTCAGGTTTATTCTATATATATATATAGACAGTTGATAAAAGCAAATTATGTAAACAAAATGTGTTAATGACAAAAGAAGACCTTACATCTTCTAGTGCATAGTAACACTACAGTAGGATTTTATGTGACATCATGGATTGCCCATCTATTGATGACATCATAATACTTCAGGGCCATATAAATTATAAATCAGAAAGCTTCAATGCTATATGTTTTCAGGACAATTTCAGATAGCACACAAAAGACAAACATAGTTGATGAACCCAGTGATAGTTTGTAAACAGACAGCTGAATCTGTGCAGCTTGGTTGAACACATGTACTGAACTATGTACATCTGGAGAGCACCTGCATGTTTCTAAACAGCATTTTGATTTTCTTAAAATAAAGTTGAAGGCACTTTTAAATTAGCATTGATAATGATTAACTACTGATCGTTTGAAAACATTTAATATTCCAATTTTGAGACAGAGGGAAAAAACTTGTTTTGCATGTGAGAAAGGCAAATAGGAGCAGCCAAAGCAACATAATGTAGTCAAAACAAACAGGTGATTTGTCAGTCAGAGCAATGTGGTGGTGATGTTTATTGGTACACAGCTGTTGTACATGTGCCATGAGAAAATTTGATGACACTGATACCACCGCGTGTACAGGTCTAGCATACATGTGTCTGTTTAGTGCAATAACCTTCGTAGGATATAGAATATGGTGCCACAATTAAGGAACCTTCGAATATATATAGCATAGAATCTGTAGACGTGTATTACAAGTATAAGGATATAAATGAAAAAGCTAAATATATAACCAATTCATCGCAGAATTATTGCTGATAAAAGTACCTAAATGAAGTCTGCAAACTACATAGAAGTATTAAATTCCCCCTCCCATGAAGTGCTGTTTAAATTTGGCCTAATACAATTATAAGTCTGATTCTCAAATTACCCTAGATAGTAAGTCTAGATTGGTTTGTTTGTTTATGGTTTAAAAGTCCATAAACAAAAAAGGGCGTTATGGCCATTACGGTAAACATTTAAAAGGGCCTCTTAAGCTATGCATGTTATTGTTAGGTCTTTTCTCTCCCCTCATTAATTACACAGTATCAAATAAATCATATCTTTAAAGAATAAAGATTACAAGACTAGAAATTGATAAAAAATAGGATAGAATTTAATCGTCCTGACTATATCTATAGATCATAGGTCATAACATGTACCCTTTCTTTTATTTTGAAATCAAATCTGTATGCATGATTATATGTGATTTGTGATCTGGATCTGGTCCTCCCAAATCATTCATTCATGGTATGAAACTGACTTAAAATCCCAAGTTCCAAGTTCCAACCCCATAAAAAAACAGATACATGTACATACTATGAAGCATTCTCCGGGCTAGAGAGACAGAGCATCTTAATGGGAAAATAGTTGCAAAACTACTTTCAATGAGAATTTTTCAAGATTGCTTAAATTTCTAGTTGAACAATACAGACCCTCTGGGCCCTTTTGGTTTTAATTAATGAGTGTTCCAATGCATTTCAAAGCGAAAGACGGTCCAGGCCCTATTCCACAACACCTAAAAGACCCAGGCCCTATTCCACAACACCTAAAAAAAGTCTCATAATTATATGTAAACAAACTGTTGCTTGAATATCTTAATAAAATGTACAAGAATATGTACAGATTCATAAACATCCATAGATTACTGAAGATTTCAGAGAGGCATAAGATCGTGGTGTACACGCATTCTATTAGCAAGATTGCAGGCAGCTGCTTGGAATTAACGTAAAAGTAAACTCTTCTCTGTGTACCATCATGTCTGCATAGTTTTAACTAGCTGAAGGAGATTGAATGTGTTCGAATTTGATTATCATGTTAATAGAAAATTCATTTAAGTGCAAGAACAAAATGTTCAAAACACTAGCCGCAGAATTAAATACATATATACTGGTCCCCAAATTTTCATATATATACATATATATATTTAGAAGTAGTCTGTGTATTTTGATATGTTTTTAAACAAAATTGAACATTTGATAGATAAGAAAGTAATGTGTCATGAATGTTATAATACAATGTTACAATGTACTGTATTGATAGATCAGTTTGTACAGTGTTCTACTGGCCCTGGGCTGTCGGACCTCTAATTTTTCTAGCCCTGTCAATAATACATTGTATTCTTATGATTTTCTTAATTTTATAAAGGAAATATTTAAGTGCTCTGAACAAAACGATGACTATCTAGTACGTTAATTAGAAATAAAATGAAGTTGTCACTTTGATCTTCCTTGATCATCATGACTGTAACTTGACAGCAAGTGTCAAGCCCACCCCCTCAAGCATAGACTGTGCTAGCCAGCTACAAGTATGTTTACCAGCATACAAGTATATCAGGGTCAGACATCTACAACACTTACCAGTCCACAACACTTACCGCTAAGCATTCCTGAGGCACCTTGTGTGACGTTAGGGTTCACTAACTCTTAGGAGCATTTCATTAATATCCCCATAAACAGTCTTACAAATGTAATAAGGTGACAGGCATATCCATTGTATCGGTATGTAAACAACTTTACTCGATGAATAAAAGCTCAAGTGAGACTGAGACGCTGTATTTGATAGTACTAATAACAATATACTTAAATTGTTTCTGTTAATAACGTCAGGTCCCGACATTAACTTTAAAACTGTTAAGCTACATTTATATGTGTAAAATATCAATACCTTTCCACTGAAAGATAATTTGAAAATTCTGATACATTTGATTATACTAATTCTTACATTTGTTAATAACGTCCTTTCCCATTTTAACTTTAAAACTGTTAAACTACATTTATATGTGTAACAGTAATGCCTTTAAAATTTCCGCTCCGACAAAACACACATTTTTGAATGTGAAGATTTTTTTTAGAGTTTTACAATGTCCTATGTGAAAATAGATTTCTCATCACAATAATTGATTTTGTATATTACACTTATACATGTAATTTCAGAAGTCTGCAATCAGTATTGTTTTTGTGAATTACACATGTATAAAGAAGCAGGAAACATACACATTTTTTAGCAGTTTTAAAAATTAAGTCTGTTAGTTAAACAGTTTTTCAATTTCATGTAATTGACTGATTGCAAGTGCAACATGTTATTTTAGTATAATTTTGTTTGTCTAAATGTGTATTAATTATGTAACTTGTGTTACAGTTGATCCTGGTCAGCTGGTGGCAACTATTCACACGGCTCCCCTCACTGACTCTGAGATACAGAACATGATTGAAGTCCTCCTGAACAAACAGGGTGGAGCCAGCTCGTCCTGGAATAAGGTCAGTCTATAACTCATATGCAATTTTACAGTTAGAATATACAAGGAAAAATAATACCTAATCTGAAATTTGAAATTATTTCTGAGTAGTTTTTACTCTTGGTTGATTTGTATACACATGTACTAGTAAAATAGATAGGCGTCTAAAAATGATGTGTATATATGCTTATACTTCTGAACCACTGGAAGGAATTTCACCGAATAGACTGGCAACATATATGGTATGGTGGTGAGGGTTCATAATTGTACAAATGGAGGGGCTGGCTGCCCCCCATGTGCATGAAAACGTTTGAGATTCCCATCCTGTAACAATAAGTTGTAAATAAGGTTAGGCAAAGCGTATATATATATATTTTATAAAGAAAAATTCTTAACGAGTCTTTAGTAAAGTAGTTTTTTTTTACCAAAATCTGTCAGTGGGCTACTAATACTCTTAATTGTGTAATTGAACATCCCTGAGGCTTGGCCAAATATTTAATTTTAACCCAGCATATTACCACCACAGCCAATAGATGATGGTATGTGTATATGTGAAGAGACAGGTTTGACAGATGTCATCCTTTGCACTGTGTTATCAATTTGACATGTTAAGGTCAGGAATACTATTCATTTCTTTTTATAAATGAAGTACGAGGAATTATCAGTATGATAAAAGGAATATCTTTACTGCAGAGAATACAGTATGTGATGCCTTCAGTGGTAATGATACAATTGTGATGTCCAATCAATTTTCCCCGACACAACATAACAGGTACCGACATTGATTTGACATCAATGGTTGCACATGTGTAGTACCCGTTATTCAGTAGGTAAACGCTGTCGATACGTGTAATTTCAAAATGTAACAATGAAGGTTTCTCTTTCAGAGCAGGATGAATAAAGTAACAAACTTAAAAAAATATAGCCGTACTTGAACCAAATCTAGAGGTTGATTGAAACATATTCTATTGCAATTTGCAATGGGATTAGGCACAAGTTATTCTAACTTATGAAGCCTTCTCCCAGAACTATTTTACACAATGTACATGGCAACGTCGACAATCAAATTTACACAAATCGTCAATGAAAGTGAAAAAAAAATATGGAGAAAAGAAAAGAGTGTTGTATTGTTTTTTCGAAGAGACAGATTGGACTGCCATTTAATAGCAAATCTAAATTTATAATACCATATATATATATGCAGATAATAAGTGTAATAATATTCGCCTTTCTTTGTATTGATTACACTCGAAAAAGTAACGAAATGAATTTTCATACCGACTTCCACATGCGAAAGACAGACTTTCTATAATGTTTACCATATACAGATCAAATTTTCATACTGACTTCCTCACGGAACGACAGACTTTCTATAATGTTTACCCTATAAACAAGCTATATCCTGTATTGTTACCTTACAGAAAAAGATGACCTTTTACCGGATCAAAAGTCAAATATCTATATCTATATGTACTACACTAGCTAGAAGCTACATTGACAGCTGTTGGTTCTACAAGCCTTACACACACCCACTTGTTTCCTGTCTTTGTGGTTACTCGTGTGATTATCTATAACTTACATGTACTAAACACGTCCTACTGCCATAAACATATAGTTTAAATTAATTGATCATTATTTACTGTGGAAACTGACTTTGTCTCCTTTTGATTGCTGTAGTTACTACAAGCCTTATAGTAGTATCTTTAGAACAATTTTTTCCAGACATCATAAAACTGAGTTATTTATTTCCACTATCCAGTATAATTTTAGTGAGCTTTTCCTGCCCAATAGTAGAGAGTTATTACACAAAATGTTCAAGTGTGGTACATAAGCCAGTGTGTTCATATTATAAAAAATAAAAAGAGCTAAAAAAAAAGTGAAACATACTTACAAAATTTAAGTGGTGAGAGTATAACTTCCTTGTGCTTGTAATTTTGCCTGTCAAAGGCTATGGCTAGGTGTGATTAATTTGCACTCCAAAATATGTACTAAAGTATGTATAACATTTTTTTCTTTCTTTTTTTTTCGATTTGTTTTTGTTTTTTTTAAGTTTTGATTTCTTTAGTGCACAAAACTTCTTGCTCAGTATCTCTTACATTGAATAATACTGATATTGATTTGTGCAAAGTATTAAAACAGTAAACATATCTAAATCCATGTTATAGATTGCAGCTGGGTGTCACTTATTAAATGTCATTAGGTTGTTCATTAATTCCTCTCTCAACAACTTTCAGAAAACACAGAAAGGTGATGATGTTAAACTGCTGCGTAAACAGCTGGAGGAGAAGGAGCGTGCACTGCAGGAAGGCATGTATACATACACACCTCTGTTTGTTATACCCTGGTGCAGTATCTGCTATCAAGCTAAACCCTTTTTAAACCTCTTCCTCTTAGGATTAACCTAACTTGATCACAAGTGCTGTTGATTTTTTGTTCAAATCAATAAACCCGCATTTATGGTATTTAGAAAATACTGTTATTTTCATATGAATTCAAATGCCAAGTTAGCTACAGTAGCCTTTGAAAGACAAAAACATGTTAACTTCTGCTCCAGAACATACATTATATTCTAACCAAACTTCATCAACCTACCTGGTACATATAAAGTATATTAAAAACACCGGTGTAATATGAAATCTAAAAAAAAAAAATCATCTTTTTCTTCAGAAAAGTTATAACATTATATGAAAGGATATTATGTGTATAATTATTTGGATGGCATGTTATAACACTAAATATTAAGGACAAAAAAATACATAATTCCCTAAGGAAAAGAAAGATTTTTGGGAAAGTTATATGGTCAGTGTTTTGTTACTACAGAACAAAAGTTGGCAATGCATGCCAATTCATGTCTGTCCAAGGAGAAAGCTGGGTACAACAGTCTGGAGAAGCAGTACCAAGAAAAGATCGCTGTACAGAACTCTGAGATCCAGGCCCTCCGCTCTAAGATGCAGCACTCGATTGAACAACACATGATGGAGCGTAGCTCTCTCCAGACTCGCCTTCAGCAGCTGGAGCGCCAGGCAGGTGACCAAAGCCTTGTACAGAAACTCAGTGAGGTACTCTTCTTCTTTCCATCGTCAAATGACCACAGTTGTGAAGATGTAAAACTCTGATTAATCAATTGTTCTTTGTTTTATAGACTATTTCATTAAATTTGATAATTAATTACAGTGTATGTACTAGTTCTACTGGTTCTTCTTCTAATCTAATAAGCTTGTCTGTGATATAACTGTAAAATATGAAACTAGGAAAACACTTAGGTGACCCCCAGGAAGTATGCAGTGCATTATAATTAGATCACAGTGACTTTCACCTCAAGGTCAAAGGTCAAATAAGTGCAAAATTTCATTTGAAATCTTGTCCAGGCTGTAACTTTTAAAAGATTATGGTGAATTTGGATGAACCTGCAAATATGACAAAGTGGTGTAAATTGAGGATTTCTTTTCATATAATTTTCTTTTTAATTTTCAGGAAAATAAGATTTTGAAAGAAAACCTGAAAAGAGCAGAGTAAGTTGTTTTGATATTGATGAATCAATTTATTTAAAGTTAGTCTGCTTTTTGAATTAATGCGTAATATGAATATAATTAAATAACCCATTAATTTTGCTTAAAAAATAAGATATTTATTATGCAAATGAAAACATTAGAACTGAATAATTATAACCAGATTGAAACTTTTATATAGAGTAACTTATAACTGTAAACATGATCAAATATGTGAAAATATTTTGGTGACTGTATAGGTCAGAGACTGTGCCCCAGAAGACTTATGCCAGCCTGACACTTGAGCTTCAGATCATACAGGAGGAACTCTCAAAGAATGTCACTAGGAATAGCGCTGCAGAGAATGCCAAAAAAACTCTGGAGGAGAAACTGGCCAAGAAGGATGCAGAACTAGCCAAACTTAAAGGATCAGAGGTAGGAAACGCGCAGTAGAATATACTAAATAATAACAAAAAATGCTGTATGACCTCTGGGGAAAAAAAGACAAAAATCCAGATTAAAGATTGCAAGATTGAGGAAAATCAGTAGCAATACAACATAAATTTAAGGCATCTTGAAAGAGTTTAGTTTTGAAGTGGTGCAACATAAACAAACATGGAAAAAAGAGAAGAATTTTGGAAAATACCTTTTGTATGTAATAAGAAATGTTTTTGTCGCTTGCAGAAGGAGTCTGAAGGGGTTGTATCCAAGAGACTGGATGAGGTAAACAAACAGTTAAGGAAAACAGAAGCAGAGAATGCCACACTGACCAATAACTTGAAGACTGCCGAAAAGGAGTGCTCTACAGTCAAGGGGCGACTTCAGGAGTTGGAAAAGGCACTGTCTGGCAATGACAACACATCAAAGGTTCTGGAGGAAAAGCTACAGGTACGCTTATCTAGGGTTGGCTAGTATTACCTCTACTAAGTACTTCATGTAACAGGGGATGTTGTAATATCAAATAAGTCAAATGTTTCGTAGAATTATTTGATCTTCTTCCATGTATGAAACTGGTGGTGGAAAGGTGTAGGGTATACTACTATATTCTAATAATTATTGACAGCTGTCATGGTGAGTGAAGTTGAATATGCACTCAAAATCAATGCTTTAAAGGACTAACATTGACTTTTTAAAAATATGAAATAGTCAAAATTTTAGTTTAGAAGATATTGTAGAATCAAGACACCAAGGTTTTTTTTGCAGAAAGATGGGAAGATATCATGTTTGTTTGATGGGGTAATGTTTTTGTTTGACACTATTGACTATGAAAATGTATCATATTTTGTTTATGCAGACTGTCTACCCAATTAGTATAAATTTAAAAGAACAAATTCATAAAAAGGGGTAAGCAGAAATATAACATTCTGTTTCTGAATACAGGAAACTTGTTTATCAGTTGGTGTAAGTATAAACTTGCAATTCTAGCTATTGTGTCTGTATTTTCCTCGAGTCTTTGTTGTTTCTTATAAAAGCACAACAGCAGCCACTATAAAAGCCTTATCACTCCATACACTGTGTCAGTACGTACCATATTTACTGGGCTATAAACCGCACTTGCATATATACAAGTGGAGGATACACAGTTGTATTTAGATCATATAAGTAAATTTATACCTAGACAGGAATACTGCATTACCACTTTTTATAAATTTATTTTTGGCTGAATGGGTTGAATTTTGATGCTTTACCTGAATTCAGAGAAAGGTAATGAGTTGTGTTTAACGAGATGAAAATGTTTTGGACATGTACATGTATAAAAATATCTCAAACTAGTTATCACAAAGTCTTACCAGTTAATGACATTTCATTGATTTTTTTTGTAATCATTACTCTGCAAAAGGCAAGATATAACAAAATATATGCTGCACATATCCTGCAAATTATCAGAAAATATATAGACCTTTTAGGATATTCCGCAGAAATGCAATGCAAATATTTACCATAGTGTACATGTTGTGAATGTTTGCTTTGATCGTGAAACATTTTATTAAATTCCTTAAATTAATTTCCGAGGGTGTTATAACTTTGTTCCTGTAGATATATTGCAATTTAAAAATTAAAATTCCATTAACATTATTTATCATGATTAGTAGCGTGAAACTGACAAGTAGATATGACTTTATGGAAGTAATTCATCCTCATTTTAATAGTCCAGTCCTCGATCTGCAGATCTGTGATCTTGACAGACACAACTTGGACAAGAGAAGCTTTTTGAATACTCAATGATGGGAGGGCTAAGTGTGAAGTTAAAAGGGCTTGAATGAAACAGAGCGTAAAGCTGAAAGGGTCAGAGTGTGAAGATGGTGGGGGCAAAGTATGGAGATGGGAGGGGCAGGGTATAAAGGTGGGAGGGGCAGAATAAGGGGACTGTGGATGTGGTGACGTGGTTGAACTAATAGTAACAATAATACTGGTAGTACTGAAACAGCCTCATACTGGATTCCTAGTGTCTCTACATCTTTCAACTTAAGGTAAAGAAATTTGAAATTCTATGAAGGAGATTTCAACTGAAGCATTAATTTCAAATTTGGATTGACTATTGAATATTGTCCGAGGCTTATAGATTTATATGTTATTTTGGTAGGGTGCTGAAAAAGCCAAATCTAATGTTGAGGCCAGTCTGAAAGCAACAGAGAAGAAATTAATGGACACAGAACAGCTGAAGTGTAAACTTGAGAAGGACTTTGAGGTAATCACTGTACTACCGGTATTAGTGGGTGTGTAATGGTGATAGGGTTTTGTTTATTCTTTGTCACAGGTATCAACTGTCCCAGATCTGGTCAGCTTTACATTGTATTAGATTGTAATTGTACACCTTCCTATATCTGAATTTATATGGTTGATACACCACCTTGTTTAAGTTTCTGACTTTACTTAATTAATATAAGAATGTAATATTAACAACAGATCACACAACACAATGCTACAGCTGATCAGATTTGAACAAGTTGGTCCCAGTCTGAGGTGATTTTTTTAACATCTAAATTTATATATTAAAAATTCTTTAGTTTTTCTTCTGCATATCTATCTCACAGAAAAAAATTGTCAGATTTTATTGAAGCACATCTGTATATATAAGATTCACTTTTACACCTGTGCGCTATACATTTATTTGCCATTGTGTAAATGTCAACAGTGAACAATGAGAACATTTGTTTCACAACTTTCAAAAGGATGCTAAGAATCAAAGGTCTACAGTGGAGGCAAACATGAAATCTACAGAACAGAAAATGACAGACATGGAAAAGCTCAAGACAAAATTACAGACAGATTTTGAGGTAGACATAACCTTAAATGGAAGAACAATTAACGTTATTCCTGATTGTAATATCTGCCAGCATTCTTATGTGTGGCAAATGTGTCGTGATTCATTATAACCTAAAAGCAGCTCATGATTTTGTGATTTTACAAATATTTAGCCCCATAGTTAACCTTCCGATACATGCTAATATTTCTGATGCTGAATACCTGGACATTAAAATCTTTACAATAAAAATGCAGCATTAACCATTGTCCCTGTAAACCATAGGCTGCAGAGAAGGAGAAACATGATATGCAGTCAAGCTTGGATAATCTGGAGAAGAAGTTATCAGAGTCCGAACAGGGCAAGGACAAACTACAAAATGAGATGGAGGTAACCGCCTAGAGCCTGGTAGACCCCAGACTCGCATGATCTATCCCAGCTTTTCTACAACAGAATTGTGTACTTTTAACTTCTTGTGCTTTGCAGACAGCAGACTCGCATGATGTGTACTTGCAGCCGCTTAGAGCCTGGTAGATACCAGACTGGCACGCCTTTCTTGGCATGCTCTACAACAGTTCTGTACATCTGTATTTATAACTGACTAATGCTTCATAGACACCTGACTCGCCTGCCATGCCATGCCATGCCACAAACCATAACAGACATCTACTCATTACCACATAACCCCTCTCTTACTTTACTGACAATGAATATCTGTACGTGTAATAAGCGTCTAATTCATCATCCTCACCAGATTCCCATGCTTGCCTTAGCATATTCTGCAACAATTATCTGTACTTACATTAATCTGGTCCTTCATGGACAGAAGAGTTGCATGTCCAGCTTGGTATATTCTACAGTCGACACCTGTACTCCTGATATAACTGTCTGGTGGCACACTGTACAACAGACTCGACCTAGACACCAAATTTGCATGGCCTGTTGGGTATACCTGTCAACAGACATCTGTATGACCTAGTGCTAATTCAAAGGCAGTAGACTTGCATGGCCTGTCTTGGCATACTGTATAAAAGACGTCCATACCTGTAACACGTGCATTGTAGACAGCAGACATGTAAGGCTTGCATTAGCACGCAATATAGAGGTCATCTGTGCTCATAAGTAAGTGCCTTATGCTTTGTAGACAGCAGACATGCCCAGTGTGTTTCAGTTTGGAATCGACCCCCTCCAGCCATTGGATGGGAGTAAGGCATATAGTATTACCCATGTCTGTCCGCATCATGATCTCGTTTTATTACTATGGCAACTTCATTTTATTACATATTTCATTAAACTTTATACAGATTTCAACAATGAGAATACCTCAAATGATTTTCATATTTAGGTTTCCAGAGCCATGTCCTAGGTCTCTATTACTATTATTAGAAAAACATCTACCAATGCAGTATTATGGCCAGATCTTGGTCAAACTATATATTAGTGTCAATGAGAATACCTCTGATGAGTTCATGCTTCAGGATACCAAGATCAAGGCCAAGTTCACTATTAATGTTTGTAAAAAATTGCGAATCATAAGCGTGTCATTTCAAACATCATTGTAACATAACCATTAATTCACACTTAATAGAATATAGAAAATAACAGATTTTCATCAAACTTCATACAAAGAGTATAATTAAAAACATAGGAATAATTTCAAAGAGCCAAGATCAAGGTCATAGTTGTTGTTTGTCGGAAATTTTCAAACAATGAAACTTATATATGGGACATAGAGAGAAGCAGTGTCCTTGTCTCATAGACATTTTCTCAATTTAATTGGGATGGATCTGGTTGAGGGTTAAACATGCAAGAATCTTATACAACTATATATTAAATAGTATTATTTTCAGACTACATGCATTTTCCATTTTTTATGTCAACGGTTTCTTCACAATTTTGTTTCCTTCAGGTTTTGAAGCAGGAGAACTCGAGCCTTTCACAGGAAGTGATGGTAGTGAAGGAGACTGTTGTCAAGACAGCTGGGGCTCCTAACGGGGATATTCATGATGAACCGGCTGAAAACAAAATTGCTGTTTCACAGCACGAGAAAATGTAAATATAGTGTAAAATCTTTTATCTAACTCATTTGCTTTCTATTCCTGATTGTGAAGTAGGAGTAAGTTGTCTTCCTACTCTCAGACACTGTACATGTTAACAGTACAGAAAAGTGAGTATAATAAGCCTTGTAAAACTTATTCTGTTAAACTGTCTAATATTAAAATCATTGAAACAAAATTGCTATCCGGAAAGTTTCGTAGAATCTGGTTTCATACAGGCTTTGAAAAGGCTCTAAAAAAGGGTTGGCTTTCAAAAGCCTTAATAATAATAATAATATATAACATTTATATAGCGCCCTATATAATTTGTAAAATTACTCTAAAGCGCTTTACAACATATGGATGATAGTATTAAAATTGATGAGAAGGTCCTAATAGCCCCTTAGTTTAACAAAAATGTCTTGAAAGGGTGAAATGAAACATGAAGTTAGCTAAATGATCTGACATAAAAACTGGTTGTACATGTCTATTAATTTTGTTGGTTTTTGTGTTGTTGTTCTTCATAAAATGTAAGAAAATAAAATATTTTTAAGAGTTACCGGTAATTCTAGGTTTTGGAATACGGACCAGTGTTAGATTTTACGGTTGATAAGAGTTTATTTGACAAGTTTAGAGGTATCAAGGTTACATATTTGGCTCCCTGTGTATGGAGAATTTGCAAATGATAGGAGATGGGCCTTAAAAACCTTAAATTAGATCGAAAAATTCATGTACGAATCCTTTAGAATGCATCCAATGAAAAAAAATTGTTGGAAGTATTGTATACAAGCTGTATGCTAAAGGACAAGTTTAACTAATCATTCTGCTTCATGATGTTTTCAGAGTTTCAGAAAAAGATACAGAAATCAAGAAACTAGTGACAGACTTGGAGGTCAAGGTCTCAGAATTGACCAAAGTACAGAGCGAAGTGGATAAGCAGAAGAAGAAAAACAATGTAAGACTTTGGGGTGATCCATCTTCAGTAGGTTTGGCATCTGTTCCATCACAGCTGTGCTCTATTCTCTATCCAAAACACTCTCTCAATCTAGGATTAAAGCAAACTTATTCACTTCAAAAGAATTTATTATATTAACAAGAATTGGTTTAAGAAGATAAAAAGTTGTTTTATATAAATTCTGAAAAGACTGTTTGTGAGGATGCAGTGCAGCTTTGGTGATTGTTTTTGTTGAAAAAAGAGAAGATTTGATTAGATACCTAAACTTTCACATGCCATTTCAATGAAATATTCTGGACAGTTATCAAATCTTACCTTGCATATGAAAGCATGGTGTTTCAACTTAACCCAAAGAATACACATTTTTTATGCTCATGTACATTTAACACATCTCGCTATTAGCAAAACTTGCTACCAGTTCCAGTTTTGTTTGCTAACCTGTATGGACTTGTGAGAGCTTTAAGTGGGTACTTTGTCGGAAAAGTTCTTGTTTCTTTACTCCTGACTTTTCAAATGTACAGTTATGTTATAGCACAGTCAGACCAGACAAGTTTGTGCTCGTGGCACTGGTATAAGTGAATTCATTGTTTATCCTCCAAGATAGAACAGAATCTGGTAATGTAATACCCATGCACTTATATTTTTTTGTCCCCTATAGAAATATTTTTAGTTTTAATTGCCTCTTTCTCCCTATTCTTAATTGTATTTTCCTTACAACCTCCATGTTCATTAGACCTTATAGCATGTGGAGATGTTAACTCATTCAGCCCTGAAATTTCAAAATGAACTATTCCAACCTTTGAATTTGAAGAGTTTAAATGTGTTTTCAGGGGTGAATGAGTTAAGCCCTCAAAAAACTTATAACCTGGCTTTCCCATAAACTATAAGAATGCACCAAGTCTAATTAGTGAAGTTTGCAGAATAGGCTAGTCTTTTCATCATGGCTGCTTAGGTTTTTAATGACTTAATTTACACAAGTCGTTGTTTACTAAATTCTTATCTAGGATTTGAGGCAAAAGAATTGGGAGGCAATGGAAGCCTTGCAAAAGGCAGAAAAGTCAGTAACACAAGTTCAATCTGCTGTCAAAGATACGAAGGTAAAATCTTCACTACAGTGTTGTGGATTTTTTTCATCTTTGACTATTAGTCATATAATTTTATTGATCAACTTTATTTTTGTAAATTCATTAAACAATTTGTGATTCACTGTAAAATGTAATTCACTGTTATTCTTTTCTTTCTGTTTTTTGGTTAATTTTGTGTGATTTTGGAGCATCACTTAAATGTTACTAATGTTTTTATCTGTTTCAAACACAAAATTTTGTTTTTCAGTGCTTCATTCTTATAATTTAACATCATTATGAATTATTAAATAAACTGTCTGCTGAGTCTCTTTTAGCTCTACTATTAATTACATTGTCATGTTTTATGAAATACTGTTCTGTTTTCATCAATACATAATGTACAAAATTCTTCATTTGTCTCATTTTCTTGCTCAGAATGTAAGTAGTCTTTCCTCAGCTATCTTCCCATGTCACCATCACCACACCTGTAGTTTGATAAAAATGTCAGTCTTTGAACTCAATAGGAGACAAACGCATCTAAAAAATAAATAATCAGGATCATAAAAATTCCAAAATTGATGCTGAAAGTTAACATTTGAAGTTTACATATGGTACAGACACAATTTAAAAAAAAAAACTTGACTTCCCAAGTTGTGTTCCTTGTTGCCACCTATTGTTATCAAAATATTGTTTTTGGTTATCCCCCACTGCTTCCCCTCAAACTACATTGTACCACCAGTCGATCCACCGTTTCCTTCCTAGGGGCTTGTTTAGTTTGATGCTAAATTCATCCATGTTGTATCATGATGTTTCTTTGACCAGAAAATACTAGAGGCATGCTTGTTTTAGTCATTCCATCTTTTATTAAGGCAGTTGTGTTACTGTGTGTCATTGAGTTAGCACAGCGAGTCCCCTTACCAGTATATATCACATGACAGTGTTGTCTTATAGTCTGAGTAACGTTTGCTGAGATAACACACAGAGCCTATGAATACATTGTTATTGATTAAAATATCATGTTTGCTGTAAATCTACATTTATTTTCTCAAATATTAAATTAATGATTTATTTCTGTATGCTTCAAATAAATCATTTGTCAAGATTTGGATTTGTATAGAGAATAACATTATTTCTTCTAAATAAATGTTTGCTTAATACTTTCTCAAATTAAATTTAAAAAGTAAGTTGTGCCTCTGCACACTTTTGAATTTGTACATTATATTATTGATTGCTATTGGAAAGGTGTAAGAAAAGAAAAAAATATGTTCAATGAATTCTTTTGACTAATTTGCAATATTTGTGTATTGACAAGATAAAGTAATTTGTCCTTGGATTTTAATGTGATTAATGAAACGAAAAAAAGACTAGTGGATGCTATAACTACTGAACTAGACTACACTCACTAGTAATTGCTCAAGTAAAATAAAAATAAATACAGGTATGTATTTTGATGGAACGAGTTCGAGGTAAGTTTACACTAGTGAAAGGTATGTTACTCTTCAAAACCTGATTGAGTCTTTCTTTTTGTAGGATGAAAGTACAGCATTAGTAACAGACACAGAAAAATACGATAAAACAGTATTACAGAAGATTTTCCCAGATGTTTCTGTGAACACAAATTTGGTAAGTATACAGGTGGAATGTGATCTGCTAATGTAGTTCCATAGGACTGTTGGTTTCTATACCTTACTATATTGTCTATACATCAACCATGTTACATCAGTATGCATTGACATATCTTTGGTTTATTGATAAATTTGTATATTTTTTTTTGGGACAATCTGGTGTAAGAGTGTGTTAATTGTTATAAGATTTCTCTGGTGATGTGATTTATAAAGATTATAAGTTTGTACAGGACTTGTAAGCACTGAAATAATGAACTTGACATTTTTTTCAGGTCCATAAAGAATGGATGTCCTGCTTTGAGAAGGAGGCTGTACTGCAATTACAAGGGCTTTCTAAAGCTAATGGATCTGTAAGCACACTTTTAACTTTTAAATGAAGTTCTGTACACCGGGAAACTTTCGCTGCAGTTTAACTTTTGCCTTTTTCTCCCTCCGCAATGAGGGCAAATATATCATGATAGCGAGTTTAAGTACAAAACATGAAATATAAAGTAATTACATGTGAAGGGCGAAATTTAACATTTGAGCAAATATAGATTTTATAGGAAAATGGTGAATATTTGACTGGGCAAAAATGTCATTATTTCAGTGCTGTTCAACATAGTTGCAATCATGCCACATTTGATAGGTTTTAAGATGTATATATAATCACCACGATGTTACATGTGAGGCAACCTTGCCGTCCACATTCTTTTATTTTGTCAGTAGAGATGGTGTTTTACGTCTGATGTCTTGTATTTCAGATTGCTAAGTCAGAGGCCAAAGTAACAGACCTCCAGGGTCAGGTTAGCAGTCTAGAAACTCAAGTACAGACGTATAAAACCAACCTGTCTTCCTCAGTAAGTCGCTTCCCATACCCTATCATTAGAGAACAGTTAATACTCATCTGTTATGTTTGCTATTGGTTTTGGATTCATGCAGACCAAGTATACACACAAAAATGACATTCATCAAACTTGTGCATCAGGATCAGTGCAAACATTAGAACCTCAATATTTATGTTCACCTCAGCTGTGATGTTCAGATCCAAATTATGCATGTATATCTTCAGATATTGCACTTATTTCTGTAATCATCCCTGAACAATTTCCACATTGACTTGCATACGCTGTGCTACAAAGTAGTACAGCATCATTGTTTACAGTGTAGAATTAAGCTACATTATGTAACTGTTTGTTTTACAGAGTGCCAGTTATGAAGGCAGAGTGAAAGATTTACAAGAGAAAAACAGTAGTTTACAATCTGAGGTCGAAAGACTAAAGACAGAATCATCAAATGTATGTGCCACAAAATAAGTCCATTTTTCGTCTCTAATCATCTCTTAATGAACTAATTAGAGAATAAACCAATTAGAGATAACTAATCTAATGTGACACCTTGTGATAATTTACCTTGTGTGATCTCGTGAGAAAATTAACGTAACGTTAGAGTTTTAAACAGTTAACCTAGGTAGTCCGAAACGGTGATATATTTAGCCTTGAGCCTCGGTCAGTCATCACCAATGAAGGGGTCAACTTTGTTTGACAAAAGTAAAGCACCTGCAGATGGTATACAATATGGCAAAACATAATTCATGTAAGGCTATAATTTTCCATTTAGGAGACCAGGAACATATTCAGGTTTATTAACTTTAAAAGCAAAACAAAACTGTTACTGTTATTATATCATGCTAGTTATTGTTATAATATGAAACTTTTGCTGTGTATTCACTTTTAAATAAAATCCTTTAAATATTAGTACAGTGAATATACGAGCAATTTTAATTGACTATAGTTAAAACGCACAGGCAGACCATCATTTTTTCATAAACGAGAAATAGTTTGCAAATGTAAAACTGAGAAATAAACATTTGTGCATTACAATTATTTGATCTGTGGCCATGGCATTACTCTCACTGGGTATTGGATTCTCTCTCAGTTGTTTTATTGTGTACATAACTCATTTAACCCATGGTGAATAAAGCTGCTTTACAGTATCTATAGCTTTAATGGAAACTCAGATATGTTTAGAAAAATTTGTTTGTTAATTGGCTAAATTTAGCAGTAACAGCTACTACATAGAATAAAACAATGCTGAACATTCATTTGCAGATGTCCAGTTCTGAAGCCAGAAATGCTGAATTAGAAGAAAGTAATAAAACATTAAAAAGTCAACTCCAAGAAAATAAACAACTGCTAGACACATCAGTAAGTTCTATGCATGTTTGCATGGACATACTAGGATTGTATACGTAGAACACAGATATAGTGTGATCTGATTTTAGACAAGTATGAATGGATTTGTTGATCAAGTACTGAAGGCCATAACTACAGTGTTCAGATATTCACAGCTGAACAAAGACAGTTTGATATATCGCTGACTACTTGACCGTGTTGTGATTTGAACAAAATTTGTATTTTACAGAGTGCCAGCTATGAAGCCAAAGTCAAAGATTTACAAGAAACAAACAGTAGTTTACAATCCGAGGTTGAGCAACTTCGGGAAGCGTCATCAAATGTAGGTGTACACTTCATTTCAATTTCTTATTTTTTTCTCTCCAGTATAATTGCTTTAAATAAGACATGCGGAAACTTACTATTATTATTTTGATAATATTGAATAACTTTTTCTTAATGCCCAATTTCAATTTTTTTTAAATGCTTCAGTTCTAACACAATTGATGTAGAGAAAAACAATTTGATTCAGAAACACAGACATTGAATATAGTTTGCTGTATATAGAATCTGTACCAGTGTTTCTCTTCTCATTGCAGGTGTCTAGTTCAGACTCGAGGGTGACAGAATTAGAGGAAAGCAATACAAAGTTAGAAGGTCAAGTCCAGGAGTATTTAAATGTTCTAGCTACAACAGTAAGTGTTCTGTGTTCACCTTTATCAACAAGTATTGGTTATAATTGGTCTTAGTTCTATGTTACGATCAGCTAGAAACGATTTAATATGTCATTCCAATGTGGAGAATTTACAGTTAAATATTTGGTTTCCAGAATAGAATTTAGGGTAGGTAAGTTATAGCCATGTATGTGAGAAAAAGAAATGTTTTACTGGTTATTGTGCTGTTCTATAATATACCTGCTTTACACAGTAAAACCATTCTCAGACGTAGGTCTCTATCTGTATTTGCCAGACTGTTTATTTCACTGTTGTTCTGTTACCAGGAGTCTAAGTTACAGCAGCTGGAGAACAGTGTGGAGGGAGAGGAGAAAAAGTGGTACGACAAACTACAGGCTGTACAGATAGAGCTGGAACAGGTAGGTCCTAACTAGGTCCAATTCTCCGCAACACTTAAAGCATGTTTATGTGGAGGGTGTGCGGAAATCAATATGTAAAGCATGCTGAAAATAAGGCAGCAATCTTTAAAGGTGGATCAGAATGGTTGTGATACTGTGCAAATATGCAAATGTACAATTAAATTTGTCAGTTGTCATAAGGCCTCTTTACTGCAGAAATTTAACGTGTCTCATGTGGGAAAGCAGAGTTGATTTAGTCTGGAAGTCAGTATTTGTTGAATCCAGTAATACTTATTGTATTGGAAATATGTTTCAGGCCAAGCAGGAGGTCTCGTCTGTGCAGGAGGAGTTACAGAAGAGTCAAGCCAGTACAGAGGTATGTAAATAAGTGTGAAGCACCTACTTACACAGGATCCCCTTCAGTACTACAGTACTAGTGAATCTATCTATCTGAATGCCCCATAACACAACCATAATCTCTTTCAATCCAAATGTGTCATGGTCAACATAATCCAGTCTCAAAAACGTTAATGGCTACAACTTGGAGAGGACGGTGTGGACGCCCTAAAAGTAGTATCATTACCTGAAGTTGACGATGAACATTGCTTTTGTGTTTTTACTCACTTATAATCTTCTGATTTTGTTTGGTGGTTTTCTTTTTGTTTGATTGTTTTTTTTCTGTTCCTATGTGATTGAGTTATGAATATGTATATATTGTATTTACAAGTGCAGTTGTTATAGTGTCACCTGCAAAAGCATCAGAAGGATTAATTTGTCTGTTTGGCATACAGGGGGGAGGGGGGCTCTAATAAAGCTCACATAAATATTGCTTGGGGTGACAAAAGCAGTAATGGATAATTATTATGATAGTCAGATCAATGTCCGGAGATTTTCATGTCAAAACTCTGGAGAAACCAGATATGGTTGTTTTGATGCTTGAAACCTGGAGCTTCCCGGTCACATCGGGAGAAATCACATGTATGGATATGTGGATTCCATGAAACCTACCAAGTATTCTTTTTTTTTTCCATTTACTAAATAAAATTCTAAATACTCCTTAGTTGGATGCCTAGCCAAACGTGCAAATATTTATGTGGCTGGCCACAATTTGATCAGTAATGCAACAGCAATTATATTTCATTATATTCTTTCATTATCAATAAATTTTCTATTGGCCATTATTCCGCCTAAGCTGAAGCAGGTGACATATCCATTTACTAGGTGAAACTGTTGTATATTATAGTTTTACTACCTCCAGGAATGCCTCCACCACTATTGTCTACCAATACATATATTGTGTATGAATGTTTGTGATTTTGTTTTCGTATGCTTGACTTCTGCAACTGAATGACATTTGTCTATTTCATATCACCTGATTTTACATTTTTTTTCTCCATATTTTGCATTGAATAGTTTTGAAGTTTTTGAATGTTGCTTTTCCAGGATATGTATTGTTTTAAAAAATAAATTGAATATGTTGGTAGACACAAGGTTTGTTTCCAAGAGACTGATCAAAAACAGATTACACTTGGCCCACTTTCCCACACACTGTTTTGGTCCTTTGTAGGCACTAAGTGAATTGGAGTTTGCTTATCGCTGTCTAGAGAAAAGTTTGACGCAAATAACTGATGAGGTAGGGGAGATAATGGAGGGGAGAGAACTCCTGTCACTTTCACTCAAACATGTCCTGGTCTTGCCTACTAGCTTTTGTGCTTCTGACTTTATCCTGTTTTGGCATGAACTGTTACTAAGTGTATTGCTGGTCCTTACCATGGCTTCTCGGGTCACACTTTCAAATTACATGTACTATAATTATACTTACTTATATTTACATGTAACATATAAGATACATAACAACAACTCATACAGTATATAAAAATACTTATGATATACACAAACTCTGTACAGTTATATACATGACCTTATCTTTGCTAGACAAATAACAAGGATTAACAATTAGCTGAATTTCATATATTCTTATTAATAGTTCCCACAGATACGTAAATGTTATTTACTGGTAATTTGTTCGTAACATTACAAAATCTTTCTTATATGAAAAACAAAGTATTTATTTGACAACACATCTGTAGAGAAGCCAAAATCATGGCATGTTTAATAACGCTGTTATGATGGAACTGTTTGTGGTAGTGTGGTATGACATGTGGGTACTCCATACTAACTCTGTGTGGGTGTGTGAGGGGTGACTAAATGGACACATACATTGACTAGCTGCATGTCTGAGCTGGTCACCTGGGTCTTATCACTGTTAATATCTGTCAAATAAGTTTTTGATTCTCAGAAAAGAAATCAAATAACCCTTGTTTGTTGTCATATGTGCATAATTCTTTAACTTCAATTCTCTTCCAAACAGAGTATATTTACTGTATCCCTTGTCAAAAAGTTTCTATAGTTGTTATGGTCAGATCAACTAACATCTATATAACCATACACAATTGGCTATCAGTTTACAATTAAACATTTCACTAATCAATTGAAAAGGATGTAAGGCTGTCAATTTTCACCTGACATTTGTGAACATTATTCTGTTGATAAGGAGAGTCATAATGATGGATATTTGACAATAAATATGCCTCTTAGGAATAAAGAAGAACATCCATTGTTTTGAGTTAAACACCTAAAAATATTTTTCATTTTGAAAATGGAATTGGATTTGTTTCTTGCCACCCTTTCTTCATCCTTTTATGAAATCTACAAAAACAAATCCTGATCACTCCACTCTTCCAAATGGTTTTAGGTTAACAGGGAAAGTTTGTAGTAGTGAGTAGTCTCCCCTGGTGGACATATTTTTAACAAAATATTTTGCACAACTGGACATAAGTTTATATTGATACCATATATAGATGCACTGCATACCTAAATTTGACCATATATAACTACTGTTACAGAGTTCTGGGAAATACTGTGGTGATCAAATATTGGCTATTGGTTCAATAACACTGATAATTTAAAGAGACAAGTTGGGATTCCAATGTTTTTGTTTTAGCATGCAATATTTGTTAGATGTCTATTAAATTAAAATTGAAATGAATCTGATGATACTCCATGTCAAGCCTTCTCAAATTATGAAGAAACACAGTTTTTGAGTCCAAGAAGAAAGAGTAATTGAGAATACTGGAAAACAATGGTTTTACTAACACATGTACCATCATTCAAACTAACACATTTTGATGTAAATTTATACTGAAAAAGAATCTGAACACCTTCAAATTTTTTCAGATGAAAGAGAAGGTATTAAGTCTAGATGGCCAGTTGAAAATATCTGAAGACAAGTGTTCACAGTTGCAGAGTCAAGTTGAAGAGGTTGGCTTTTGTTCATTGAACATGTGACATGTGTGATCTGATGAGATTGACAGTTATATTTTATAATTAGGGCACTGCTAGATCAGTTAAAAAGGGCACACTGCAAAAAATACACCCTTTAGCTTTTGTTATTTTTCTTGGATTTTGTCTGGTTTTAAAGCGGACATTTACAATTATAACAAGATAGGACTATTTCTTTAGATTCCTTTGTTTTCATACAGGTTATAATTTTTGATAAAAGAGAAGGACTACTTCATTTGCAAATATTTTCCAACAATGAATAATCAGCCATGGGAGGCTGTATTAGAGAGATCTCATTGATTTACTTGAAATCCTGTCTCCATGTTGTATTTTAGATATCTAATATACTGTATATAAAGCAGATTTGAATGAATTCATGATGTTAAGTAGTTCGTAAAGAAAAAGGATCATGTTTAGATTATAGATTTTACTATATTTAATTACATTCTATTTATGATATTTTACTGTTGTTCGGTTGATCAGAGTGAAGAGAAAATTACAACGCTTCAAGAGTCTCAGAAATCCACAAGTAACCAAGACGATTTACTGAAGGTGAGACAAGTAACATGTTACTAGTCAATTATAGAGCTTTAGTCTCACAATCTGTCACTTCCTTATTTCGTACATAGCACATTCATGTAGTGTACAGTTTTTACACGTTCACAATTTTGTTTTGTTTTTTTACTTATTCTTTGGGCTATTCAGATATAAATGTATATGTTGAGGAGGCGTTAATAATTGATAACACATGTTTATGTTTGGGTATAAAATAACTGTCAATAACTGTATTGTAGGCCCCAGGGAAAAATTACTGTAGGTCACAAAAGGTTCCACCCCAAATCCCCAAAATATTCTGGAATAGCCCTTACATAGGTTTATCATAGATCACTTCTATAGCATGACATAAAAGCCCAATTTACAATCACATCATGACATGAACAGTGAGAGATTTTGCCCGATATCAAACACATCACAGCATCATTACAGGCAGTATGTATTGTGTATCATTTGTGGGCAGATTTCTATTAAGGCAGTATACATATCATTTGTGGGCAGATTTCTATCAAGGCAGTATACATAACATTTGTGGGTAGATTTCTATTAAGGCAGTATACATATCATTTGTGGGCAGATTTCTATTAAGGCAGTATACATATCATTTGTGAGCAGATTTCTATCAAGGCAGGATTTCTATTAAGGCAGTATACATATCATTTGTGGGCAGGTTTCTATTAAGGCAGTATACATATCATTTGTGGGCAGATTTCTATTAAGGCAGTATACATATCATTTGTGGGCAGATTTCCACTAATATTCAGACAGAGGTTCAGTATCATGATGTTTTAGCCTTTCCCCCTAAGAACATGGTCACAGTTTCAATCTTGGTAAACTTGTGGTACTGTCAGACATTTCTGATAATGGTGCCTGTCCCACAGTGTTCATTATAGTGTTGGTCTGTCTGTATTGCACCATTGTCATGTAGCATCAGTAGCCTCACATACTGGCACCGTTGATATTACTGTCATCTAACAAGTAAAACTGGAAAACAGTGTTCAAAAGAAATGAGTCTAGCAGTAAATAAAATATTTCTGGTATCAACATGTCAAATTTCTGTGAGGTGCACATTTGAAAAAAAATTACAAAGAAAATAGACAGAACTATTAAAGTTGATGCCCTAAATGTAAGATATCATATTTACTGTTTTTAAGCCGCTCTTGGCGAGAGCCGACTGGCTTATTAATTCTGTCCAGAGAACGAAATGTCGGACCCACTTCCGTTCGGGATGCGTGCGCAATTGGGTGTAAGGGAAATAACTCTTACGTTGGTAAAGTCGCATTGGGAAATATAATTCAAATATATTCCAAGAACATTTGTGAGATTTTGTATATTCAATGACGGTAAATATAGTCGCTACAAATATTAACAATTTTCACTAATATGAAGAAAAAAAAAAATGAATAAAAGGAGTACAATGTCTCTTTTCTCCATGCATGTTTTCCCACTACTGTTAATTATCCTTCATTTCACAAGCAACAAATGCACCTATTCTTTATTATCCATTCACCGATTGCCATTCTGCACGTAAACGCTCATGTCACATCATTGGAGGATGCTAATTAATGAAAATTACAGCAATGCGTCACACTTAAAGAGGGTGAAAAAAGAGAAGAGGGAGAAATGTTTTTAAGGCATCATTTAAGAGGTGATTGATTTTGAAAATCCTAAACGCAACATCATCAGATGACCTGATTTTCAATTAGCAGAATACAGAACACATATCTGAGTTATTATAGTAGATTTTTATGCTCAACGTGTCACTGAAGCAATTAAATTTAAAGTGGTGAGCGGCTGTAATGTCACACTGACATAATTCTAGTTTCTTATCTGGCAATATCTGTTTGATCAGACAAGGGTGATTGTAAAAGTCTTTAGGTTGTTGTGATTGCTGTTCATTTGTGATTGGATTTATTACGAAATAAGATTTCCATCTCAATACTGCACACATGTCTTACAGACATTCTATAGTTTCTAGGAAATGCTTCATGATCAAACAAAATAGACTTCATAGCAAAGTATTAATCCTTTTATAAGTGTTATAGATATCACCAAATTTCTTTCTTTTAACAATTAACAGCAAATAGAAGAACTAAAGAGGTTGTTAGCAGAAGAAAATAAAAAAGCAAAAAATTTAGCAACAACCAATGTGAGACTGAATGGCATTATAAAAACTGGTCAGGACTCCCTGGCGCAGGAGCAAGCCTTGGTGGATAAACTCAAGATTGAAATGGAGAAAAGCAAGGTACATCTTGGTCTAGGATATCCTGCTGTCTTTGAAAAAACCCAGTTAGGATGGAAGGCAACAGTTTGCATGTTATATTGTTATATTGCATTAAAAATGTCCAAGCCTACAGCACTGTGTATTAGAATAAGATACAGAGAATAACGTTTGTCATATACTAATGTCACTATCCTTATTTGGTGTTTCACACTAACTTTTTGAAGAATCTAGTTTTAGTAAAATTGTAGTAGTACCCTGTTAGGTTTTATTGCAACTTTTGCATATTAAAAAAAATATATTCCAATGGTGCTTTAATAGACTTGGGTAGTCTGATGGGAACTTTTCTTGTCGCACTTCTTGCACAACTTTTACGACACATTTTGTGGTATCAGTAACATTGTTTACTTTAGGAACACTATATCATTACAATGATTTTGAAATTGTTGTTCAGAAAAAAAACCATGGAGAATTATTGGGAGACTTTCATACTTTAGTTTCATTGTTAAAGGTTTGTTTTTTATGTGAAAACGAAATCTTCCATATAGTTGAGAATGTATTTGGATATGGAATGTTGATGGCTTTGATGGTTTCGTGTTACAGGGGTCAAATGGTGCATCACCAAGCAGTGAAGTAGAACAGGTAAGTCACACAATATATGTATTGGCATGGTAGAATTAAGCCTGATAAAATAGCACTTTGTTACAATTTGTTTGCATGCTATGACTGTGAACGACACATGAGTTAACATAACTTGCATACTGCAACAATGAATACATCTTTTGCAACTCTGTGAGGATGTATAATCTTTATGGCTGGGTTTGTCACAAATTTCACCAAAATGCACTCTATTTAACTTCTCACAGCTGAGAGCTAAACTTGAAGAGAAGGAAAAACAGCTGGAAAAGGAGATGATAGCAAAGAAACAGCTGTCCCAGAGACTGGTGAGTGGTCCTTAGCCTCCTGACCCTGGAGTCTAGCCTCCTAGTAGTTAGTGTGGGGACATTGGTCTTATGTACAACACTAGTAGGTCATCTATACAGCACCAGTTTAATTTTGTATACATTGGTTCAGTGTAATAAGAGAAAATAGCAAGAAAATAAATCTGGAGAGCCAACTGCAGGATGACTTTGATGAAGATATTTCAAGTAGATGTTTCTAGTATACGTAACAGGGTTGGATTAATGATTTAGGCCCATGAGCCGTAGGGATTTGGTGAAGATGTATCCAGTAGTGTTCAAGTTATTGATGTAGACCGAGAAAGTCGGAGCGACTTGATATTGATATATCCAGTAGGGTAAAGTTATTGATGTAGACCGAGAAAGTCAAAGTGGCTTGATGTAAATATATCCACTAGGGTTAAGTTATTGATGTAGACCGAGAAAGTCAGAGCGACTTGGTGTAGATGTATCCAGTGGGGTTAAGTTATTGATGTAGACCGAGAAAGTCAGAGCGACTTGGTGTAGATGTATCCAGTGGGGTTAAGTTATTGATGTAGACCGAGAAAGTCAGAGCGACTTGGTGTAGATGTATCCAGTGGGGTTAAGTTATTGATGTAGACCGAGAAAGTCAGAGCGACTTGGTGTAGATGTATCCAGTGGGGTTAAGTTATTGATGTAGACCGAGAAAGTCAGAGCGACTTGGTGTAGATGTATCCAGTGGGGTTAAGTTATTGATGTAGACCGAGAAAGTCAGAGCGACTTGGTGTAGATGTATCCAGTGGGGTTAAGTTATTGATGTAGACCGAGAAAGTCAGAGCGACTTGGTGTAGATGTATCCAGTGGGGTTAAGTTATTGATGTAGACCGAGAAAGTCAGAGCGACTTGGTGTAGATGTATCCAGTGGGGTTAAGTTATTGATGTAGACCAAGAAAGTCAGAGCGACTTGGTGTAGATGTATCCAGTGGGGTTAAGTTATTGATGTAGACCGAGAAAGTCAGAGCGACTTGGTGTAGATGTATCCAGTGGGGTTAAGTTATTGATGTAGACCAAGAAAGTCAGAGCGACTTGGTGTAGATGTATCCAGTGGGGTTAAGTTATTGATGTAGACCGAGAAAGTCAGAGCGACTTGGTATAGATGTATCCAGTGGGGTTAAGTTATTGATGTAGACCGAGAAAGTCAGAGCGACCTGATGTAAATGTATCCAGTAGGGTTTGATTAATCATGTAGACAGTAGTCATTGTGACTTGGTGTAGATGTGACAATAATGATGATCAAGAGAGCCAGGATTAATTCAGTTGGTGTAGATGTGTACAGTATGATACAAAAAGTTGGGCGATGTAGATGTGACTTGGTTTTACAGAAGTGATATCAATATAAAGAGCCTTAGTGTGTGCTTTGACAACCTCTCTTTCTCAACTTCTAAGTAGAAGACAACATCTTTAGAACTATCATATAATCTCACTGTATACACTCTAGCACTCCGACTCTTGGGCAATAACTAGTGCTACTTATTCTTTTAAGTTTATAAAAGACTATTAGACTTTATCATTCCCTCTGTAAATTCCTTTTTAAAAAGTAATGTTATCATCTTTTCCCCCAGTCTCGGTACAAATTATTATGCATAAGTCTACTGCCAGTCTTGGTTATAAAGTCAGCTGTTGCATTGATCATGACTATCCCTAAATATGACGTCATTCAATTGGTTTCATTGTAATATTAGAATAATGAGGACAGAGATTTCTCTTAACAGCTGATACTTTACATATGATTCTGTATTCACGTCCTTATAGAAGTTACTAATGTAATATCTCCAGAAATTAATGTTGATATTGATCCTGTGTACTAGTTATAGAAGTGTGTGGGAGTAAATACTATACTTGTGTCCTCTAGGTTCAGGCAGACTCACAGTAGACAGATGTACAGGTGAAACCTTTACTGCCTGACTTTTACTAGATGTGTACCCCCTAACTCTTTCTCACCTCGTTCACTCCTAAACACACACAAAGTTTCATTTTCATCTTGAAAATGTACTACATATAAATGTTGATTCCTGTGTGAAATTTAGGGATGAAAGAGTGTGGCTAAACTGCATTATCAAGAAATGTTTGTGAAAATGATTACAATTTCTAAAATTCTATAAAACCGGCGTAAAAGTTGCTGCGTTGCTGCTTCTACTGAGATTTGACTTCTAAAATATATTGTTGAGCTATGGGCAAAATCAGAAAGAAAAAAACGTATAAAATTTCTTGTTATGCAGTCTGTATTTAATAGAAACCAGTTATCTGCATTTTTCCTAGTTTGAATGACTGATAATAACATGTTGTGTTTTAATTTTGACTTATGCTATACCTTAAGCATGCAGTTCTAATGTACTAATTTATTTTGAGTTTGTGCTGCGTACCTTACTCTGTATTACAAAAGAAATTTAAGTTTTCCTTCAAGGTCTAGTATCTGTGTGCTTTCAATAAAAATAAATGTCTTGTAAAGCTTTGCTAATGCTTACTTTTACATTATGTAGTAATGCAATTGAAATTTACCCTTTCTGATGAAGTTGATTTTAAAACAAAAATATCTAGATCTGCTTCAGGGATAATTTATCATACTAAGATGTCGTTTTTATAAACTTGTTCTGCATTTGACATTTTTTCCAAGTTTTGTAGACTTCCTGTAGAGTAGCAATGTATATCTAGATAAAATGTTGTAAAACTGTAGATTAGTGTTTTTGATAGCTTGTTGAGTGTTGTTGCTAACATTGATGCCATCCTTTTTTCTCCCGTCATTCGCTCCCCAGGCTCAATTAGGTGTAATGGTGAGTACTGTCTCCCCAATTACTGCCTACAAGGCACCTCATCATGTGTCACCTCACCCCATCAGCATTACCAAGGTTTACTCACACCATCACAGGGATGGCCAGGTTTCACGATAGTTATTGAAGTGGGAGGGGTGTTGTATGTGGGTTATTAAGATTTTAAAATGTTCAGGTTTCATTGGCTTAGGTAAAAAGTGGATTGAAAAAAATACCAATCCTCCTGGTAATCATCATATGCATCCTTGTCGTCATCATTACATCTGCTGGCGTTGGTCATCGTTACCTATTGGTAGAGGTTCCTCCATCACTCCTCATCACTACTGGGTAAACATGTACCTGGAGAAGCTGGGGCTCACTAAACCATTCTCAGTGCTTTACTCTTCACTAGCTCAGTAATTCTCCATCACACTGCACTTGTTTCTGTGTCTTAATGCATATGCTTGCATGTTCTTAACAATGACTAATAATTGTATAATTAACAAGATTTCAGTGTAGATATTTTTATATCATTTTACTAACAAACACTCGGTGTTAAAGCTAACTTTGAAGTGTCATATGCATCCTAATATAATGTAACCAAAACTGTCTTTGGTTTGTTCATTAAATACATATAAAAACATTTATATATACATACATGTATGTTGAATTACATTGTATAGATCCTTCAGGAAAAATGATATTACAGCTACACAGAGGTTAACTGATGATCTTGATCCAACCACACTGGTGTTATATTTATATAAAAATAACACTTAATGTTTAATTATTGTATTTATCTGACAAGTGCTATCAGATAATTTCTCCTTAAAGAGGAGCATTTTGAAAATTTAATTTGTATGTGCCCAACTATGAAGGGATGCATTATGGTATGATGTGGGCTGGCTGGACATCATAAATAGTCTTTTACAATTTGAAATTTACTAACTTGAGTTAGATAAACATAATAACCAACCATCACTCCTTGGAGAATCTATATTTCACCTACACTTGACAACATTCTGTATCTTGGGAAGGTAGAGTGTTGACTACTATAGTCAGGTCTTATGCCTATCTATATACAGAGTTATTGCCCTTTGCATTTTTTGATACCAAAGTTTGTCCAGAGCTTCACTCCTTTGCTTTATAGAGAAAATATACAGAGGTCTGACCCTTTGTCATTCTAATGCCAAATATTATCCCCACCATAACTTATTAGTAATATCATCTAAAAAGTTAAATTCTGACAGCTGTTTGGTCACAAGCTGGTATATTTATGTAAGATTATTGATTACAGTTTTTGCTATATTAACATTTTTGGTACCATTGCATCTGTAAAATTTGTAACACAACTACAGTACTGTCTCGTGCATAAACAAGGCAGGCATCAAGGGTATACTTGTAACCAGATGAACTGGTATCCTATCACAGAGTTTGGCTTTAATTTGAAGACTTTCCCCCATTATATCTGGTTCAGCATGAATACGGTCATTGTTGGCATTTCCTAATAACTGATACGTGTTATTTCAGGCGTCCTCTCAAGGGAATGACCTGGGAACATCAGTGTAACAATCGTGTGGTGCGGACCAAATTATGACCAGACGCATCAGGAAGTGACATTGGAAGGAGAAAAGAAGAGATATTGACTTTAAAGTTTCTGTGTACAACACATCAGTCAGAGTAGACAAATCTATCTGAAGTGTGGAGTACAAGTCGTCCAGAGTAAAGGTCGTCCATTAATTGATAGGACAGAGTTCTACACAACTGAAGTGCTTCAGATGATGAACAGCTGTTTTTGTTGACCATGCCATTTTGATTATGTTCTCGAATTGTTTAAGTTCACAAGCATTTCTGTTTTTTATCATTTTCATTTTGTTATTAGGACAATCCTGTATCATATTTGCAACCCATGAACTTCACAACAGATATTCTATAACTATACAATAACATAGAAAATTCCATCAAATCATGATATACATCTACATATTTCTAGCAATTTATAATAATGCCAGTACATGTACCACCTGTATCCCCTAAAAATGAAGTAACAAACTAAAGTAGTGCTGAGAACATATTCTTAACATCATGATCATATTATTTTTACACAAGTCATTGAAATGATTAAGAGTGAATCTGTGTTGACTTATATGTGAAATTCAATATATATACTATAGATAAATATACTGTTACCTGTGTGAGTGGATGTGTTGGTTGGATGGTTATTCTGGACATGACATGCGTCTCCCAACACCTAGGTCTGCAATATTTCTTTGTAAAGGTGTTCTAACCAAGTTCTGTTTTGCTCCCTGATAAAGACAAATCATGCAATAATTATATATTTGTTCTGTTTACTTTAAACAAGCTGGCCACCCCCCTGCTGAGTTTTCTAGGTTGATGTGTAGTAGAGGACCATGACACCATGTGGTCATTCATTGACAAATAGTTTGTTTACATTTTATTTTGACTGGTGCCTCAAAAACTGTTTTTGTAGGTTTTGATTTTGAAATAATAAATATTTAGGAAACAAAATCTGAACTAAAATGATAAACTTTTGTGAATATTAGGTACTCTGTTGTTAAAAATGTCCATATACCCAGGTATATGAACGGGCATTATGACTTTTCTTAGTCGTACGAAGTCGCACGGATCTCCTCAATATGTGTACAGTTTAGATATACTTTTAATTTGAAACCCTCTGGCCCAGAACCCTTGCACTGGAGGTTGTGTACTGGTGATTCTGTGCTGTGTCTGGGTGAAGGGAAGGGAGAACCCAACCACTTCCTCTTTTAGTTTCTCTGCCATGATATGGCTTACCCTATGTGATGTGTTGTGTGTACGTAAACAATATAAACATGTGCCAATTTAATATGCATATTTGGGTTGTGAACTCATGAAAGAAAATTTGTTATAAATAAATAATTCAAAAGAAACATGATCATTTCTATATGATAGGATGATCTTGAACATGACTTTTAGGTTTATCAAATTTTGTATGAAATATGAATAGGTTTTATAGAGCTCGTCACAAATTGGATCAGTTTTTAACTTAACATGAATGCCATTTATAATACATAGCTTTATTGTACTACTGGGTATGGAACACGTAAGCAGGTAGCATTATTTTATATTTGGAATACTATAAATCTTCCTTTATCGAGTGCTGTTGGACAGTGGTATCTTGCCACTGGAAATAGAATCAATAATGTTTTGTGTAAATAAAAGTAAATTATAAACACAAGTTTTATGTTACGTTATTATCGGTAACTTATTTTTGAGGTACATTATCATATTTATTAAAAGCATTGAATTCTAATAAAATTAGAAAATTGTTTTTGTCAAATTAATTTAATTACTTCCTGCTGATTATTGATTGCAGTGATATTTATAAATGAATTTGGAAATTTGATTAACTGTGATTTATTGCTTTTAAAAGTAAAATAATATTTTATAAGTTCTAGAATTAATATATCATAGAATTATTTGTTGGCATAGCTTGGAGTAAAAACACTATTAATTAAATATTTCCTAAAAGTTTGATGAATACAGAGTTATTGCCCCTACATACTCTGTTACTAGTGGATGTAGGCTTGTACAGCAGGAGTTATGTGATTGAAGGTATATTCTGGTCTACACAGGCCCAGTGAGGTGTAGGCAAATATCTATGATGAACGTCAGTATTGCTAGTGATTTACATTCACTAAATTGGCATGAACATATGCAATATGTTTCACATTTGAAAAGTCAAAATGCGAAAGAAAGAATCCTACATAGATTCCCACTTTTTCAGTACACACTGGTGCTCCAGTCCATGACCACATCCATAGTAGGCCCTTGTTAACAGAAATACCTATGTACAGAGTTGCCTTTCACATCACAAACTACTTATGTTGCTACATAGGCCATTGTTGTAGATTGTTGGTACATTTGTTTCACCAGTATTGTGGTTTTAGGGACTGCTCAAGATAATTTTCAGTGTGATATAATTTTAAATAGCTACATTTTTTTTGGTTACTGACTTCTGATCAGGTCATTTACAAATTATGTGATTTATTATTAAAGTGATTCTGGAGTTGAGGGTGCTATGTACAAGTAATATTGATACAGTACTTGGATAATACTTGGTAAGAGCTAGTTTTGGTCTTTTGCCAGAAACAGTTGAGTTTAATATTCTATCTCGGTAGAAATGTCTTGCCACAGAGAGAATTCTCAATTCTTCTGTGTATGAAGAAACGTTTTGGTTATGTATAGTAAAACAAAAGAGAATTATATTGTTAATGATCTGTCTCTCCGTTCGTGGTTATAAAAAATTGCTTAATATTACTGCTGATCAAGTCACAAATTCTCACTCGACACGAAATACAATTTATATTTGTTACTATTTTTGTTTGATTTAAAGATCCTCAAAATTTTGATGCACAGATCTTTAAAATTGATTCGATTTTATATGGTTTACATAGTTGTGTTCGTGTTCAAGACTAGGCTCTCTGTGCATTATGTAACAACAATGACAGCTGATTGTGTCATAATCTCAACAACATTGTGTCCTGGCATTAGTGATAATTGATTTGGATATGTACATTCAATGTTGGGTAAAATACATGGATATAAAGCCGGCAATATTCTATCCTGGCCCATGATGATTGATTGGATTGCCAATTCAATTCTGTTTTTGGAGGTTAGATTAAGATCAAGTTTTTATATGAGTTTTGACTGATGGACTGAATTGTCATCACGGCATGATAAATTGGATGACCGAGAAGAGAAAGCTTTATTATGTCTTGTTAGGTTTTTGTTTGCTGTAAATGTTTAGCCCATCAATATGCAATTTACAGAGGTAGCCATCTTCCTGTTTTTGGTGTAGCTGCTTCCTTATTGATACCAGTATTTTTTTGGTGTTCTGATTTATTGTTTTGATTCGTCCAGATGAAATAAATAATTTGTTACTCTTAGTGATTATCTGGAAAAGGGTTTAGTTAAACAGTACCTTAGGTGGATTATGTATGAAATAACACTTTGATGCTGTACAGGCTTTCCTACCTGTAGGAGCTGTATGTGTGTTAACATTCTGTAGTTGATTGGGAATTTGGCGACTTCGTACCATATATATGACATGGTATGATTTTTTTTGTATTTGTTGATTGTAAGCATTGACAGTTATGTTCAATAACCGGACCAAGGGCAGGCCTTGTTGACTGGTGACAGGCTGCTGAATTCTGGTGTGCAACCCACTGGCTTATTGTTATGTTGTACAGCTGTTTAGTGGATGCTTTGTTATTGTTGGGACTAGGAGGAGGATGAGGGAGTTGGCTCATTAAGATGAGGGCCTACTCAGATATAGCTTACCTACATATACACAGCTCAGCTGCAATGTAGTGTAGCTTGTTGAAGGAAGGGCGGTAGAATGACTTGACCAAGACACTGTGCTTTTGTTTGTTTGCCTTCAGATCACTATTACTGATCTGTTTATGTTACTATTATTTATATATAGATGGATTACTACTTAGTTGTTAGTTATATTAGTTTGCTGGAAATTAATCTTGAAACTAGTCATTTTGTTCTCATTTATTGTCATTTCATGTGATATCAAATTTCATGAGAAATAAGGTAATACAAGGTTGTATTTAATTCAGATGTCCTTTTGTTTTGATTTCAATGGCCTGGTAATCTGGTTTTTATCACCAAACCAATATTTTGAAAAGGAAAAATTCAGTCTGCATTATTTAATTGTATTCAGTATTTTGCCCCAAAACGTTTTGATCTTGTGCACACAAAACAATCCTGTGTACCATTTCTATCATAAGTCTTCTCCAAATACAATGTAGAAAGATGTCGGTTTATACAATCTATACTCAAAAACGTTTCATGACATTCTCTATTATATCACGTTCACTGTCATCAAAGCTTTATACAATTTATTTCTGTATTCAGTTTGAATTTTTATTCATTTTGCTGCCCTGTTTTAGATCATTGTTACACCCGACCTGGGCCTTTCTGGTCTGAAAACATGAAATAAGTTATCCCACACTGAATTCTGTTGAGGATGTGTAACGGCCGAGGATCATCTGTCATACGTGGATATAAAATAAACGTCCAATGTTAACACTGATTAAGACTTGTGAAAGTTCAATATTTGTAGTAATTATTATGAATATATATCTTAATGATTTTGTAACAAACTTTCAATTATGCACGGTTTACGGTTCAGGTATTGTTAAAGTAAAACGGTGTCACCAGAATTTATGCATACACTTTTTTTTCTTCTCGAATCCAGAATAAATAAATAAAAAGTTACACAGAATGGTACTCGTTTCCCGTGTTCTTTCTCTGCAGAATAGATATGATGGTTTTGGGAATATGGCATAAGTTTTGATGAAATCAGCTTTTGTTCTGACTTGGTAAGCTAATGCTATGTGTATTATTATTACATTGTATGTAAGGAATTACATGATTAAATATGAATATAAAAAAATATGAAATATACCCGATCCATCAATAAATATGAAATCTTCTTATTTTGTGTTGTGTTTTTATATATGCTTGTCTTCCGTGTATATTATGGTGTGGAATTGTCTGTCTGTCTAGAACATAACTTCTGAACCAATAGGTTATTGTAGATGACACTTTATATAAATAAATAAAACAAAACACGAAGGCTAGTTTAATCGGCTAGCGCTTTCGCCCATCTTATTTAAATTTAATTGTAACGTCATAAATGGAGTACACCTACTTACCATGGTAAGACGTTGTAAACGAAATACACATAATGCGGACATCTAGAAATTGTGACATCTTAAAAAGATTACGAAAATGTACTTGCACTAAATGTGTCGATGAAATATATGGAAAAAGAAATGCTCAAATGAATACATTGTTTAATAGTAAAAGTTAAAAACATCTGATAGTAAAAATAAATTTCAAAGCACAATACTTAGTTCATCCAAACATGTATAAGAGGTGCTCGAAATTTCTCGCGTTCAAGCCTGGATTTAGAGTTTTAATAAACATGTTCTCTTTTAACTCTTACAATAGTATCTGATGTGTTCATTCGGTAAATTGATAAGTTAACTATCAGATTTGGTTTGTTGACGATGGACTGCCATTCTTTGACGTAGTTCATTTCCAGTTTGACCTATGTAAATTTCAGAGCATCTCTTACAAATTACAGGATGTATTACATTTCTTGATTTACAATTCATATTACATCTCATTTGAAATGTTTTGCCATTCTTAAAAACAAACAAGTTACATTCAACAATCATACTACATGTTCCACATCTCAGTGTCATACACTTTTTCGTGCTGTAATTTACATTTATTTTCTCATCATTTTGACTCGCAATAAACGTTTCAGATTCCTTGGTTGTCTTTTGCAATTAATTATTTTCTTCTTCTTTAAGACACTTCATTTTTTTGCTATTCTTTAAAATTTCTTGGTGAACTTTCTTAATTGGAAACATGTTAAAATTGTTCGGGTTAAATATTGTAACGAACGTTATAATATCCTTTTGACTTGTATTGGCGCTATTTGGGTTGTTAACTGAAATCGGACCCTTCTTCTTAGCTCTTTGAATACCGTTTAATATAATTTCGTCTGGATAGCATTGTTTTCTAAGATTATTGAAAAGTCCATGTCCTTAAGATAAAAGTCCTGACAAAGTTGAAAATTTTGCCAAGGTCACTAGTTGTTGCCAAGGTCAACTGTTCCTTTTTATGCTCCATGAAAAAATAAATTCCGGGAGCATATAGTTGACACTTTGTCCATCTGTCCAAAATGTTTGTCTGGGCCATAACTTCTGATGTGTCAAAGACAGTTCAATAAAATTTTAGAGGTGTATTTAAGATAGCAAGATGTTGTCACATACCACTATTGGGGCTGTATGGTCAAGGTCAGATTGAGGTCAAAGACCTTCCAATTCGCTGAAGAAAGCCCAGAAATGTTATAGATATATGTAGGATGGGAAGGCAGTGTATATATATAACATCCAATAAGCGATATGCTTGCCTGCACCCTAAACTTTATTTCAATCTCGATAACCATTCAGGAGCATAAAATATCAGTTTTACTGATCGTTTTTGTTGACAAAAGTTCTTAACAAATGAAGATTTTACATAATGTATCCACATGCATGCATCGATGCTAGTGTTTCATACCACTTGTAGATTCTGATACCCTTTCTTGTAAGGATTCAAAGGTTAAATCACTGTGGTGCTTACAATATGAACTGACTACGCCTCCACCATCAGTTCATCTATCAATATGAACAGACAACGCCTCCACCATCAGTTCATTCATCAATATGAACATACTAAGCCTCCACCATCAGTTCATTCATCAATATGAACAGACTATGCCTCCACCATCAGTTCATTCATCAATATGAACAGAATACGCCTCCACCATCAGTTCATTCATCAATATGAACAGAATACGCCTCCACCATCAGTTCATTCATCAATATGAACATACTAAGCCTCCACCATCAGTTCATTCATCAATATGAACATACTAAGCCTCCACCATCAGTTCATTCATCAATATGAACAGACTATGCCTCCACCATCAGTTCATTCATCAATATGAACAGACAACGCCTCCACCATCAGTTCATCTATCAATATGAACAGACAACGCCTCCACCATCAGTTCATCTATCAATATGAACAGACTACCCCTCCACCATCAGTTCATCTATCAATATGAACAGACTACGCCTCCTCCATCAGTTCATTCATCAATATGAACAGACTACGCCTCCACCTTCAGTTCATTCATCAATATGAACAGACAACGCCTCCACCATCAGTTCATTCATCAGTTATGTACCGATAGGTTCTACAAGTGTGAACTTGATGAGTTGACAGATGATATGACATACAGTTCATTCATCAATATGAACAGACTACGCCTCCCCCATCAGTTCATCTATCAATATGAACAGACTACGCCTCCTCCATCAGTTCATTCATCAATATGAACAGACTACGCCTCCCCCATCAGTTCATCTATCAATATGAACAGACTACGGCTCCACCATCAGTTCATCTATCAATATGAACAGACTACCCCTCCACCATCAGTTCATCTATCAATATGAACAGACTACCCCTCCACCATCAGTTCATCTATCAATATGAACAGACAACGCCTCCACCATCAGTTCATCTATCAATATGAACTGACTACGCCTCCACCATCAGTTCATTCATCAATATGAACATACTAAGCCTCCACCATCAGTTCATTCATCAATATGAACATACTAAGCCTCCACCATCAGTTCATTCATCAATATGAACATACTAAGCCTCCACCATCAGTTCATTCATCAATATGAACATACTAAGCCTCCACCATCAGTTCATTCATCAATATGAACAGAATACGCCTCCACCATCAGTTCATTCATCAATATGAACAGACAACGCCTCCACCATCAGTTCATTCATCAGTTATGTACCGATAGTTTCTACAAGTGTGAACTTGATGAGTTGACAGATGATATGACATACAGTTCATTCATCAATATGAACAGACTACGCCTCCCCCATCAGTTCATTTATCAATATGAACAGACTACGCCTCCACCATCAGTTCATTCATCAATATGAACATACTAAGCCTCCACCATCAGTTCATTCATCAATATGAACATACTAAGCCTCCACCATCAGTTCATTCATCAATATGAACATACTAAGCCTCCACCATCAGTTCATTCATCAATATGAACAGACTACGCCTCCACCATCAGTTCATTCATCAGTTATGTACCGATAGTTTCTACAAGTGTGAACTTGATGAGTTGACAGATGATATGACATACACCAGAATTATTACACTGGATGAGTTGACAGACGATATGACATACACCAGAATTATTACATTTGATGAGTTGACAGATGATATGACATACACCAGAATTATTACACTCGATGAGTTGACAGACGATATGACATACACCAGAATTATTACACTGGATGAGTTGACAGATGATACGACATACACCAGAATTATTACACTTGATGAGTTGACAGATGATACGACATACACCAGAATTATTACACTGGATGAGTTGACAGACGATATGACATACACCAGAATTATTACACTGGATGAGAGGAAATATTATTGACAACATCCCTGGGAAATTCTACACTTGTCGAGTAAATGTCTGGATGAGGATTTATGCCAAACTTTCTACACTGGATGAGTAGAGTCCATATCAAGATCATTGCCCCTGAAGGACAAGCTAGTTTATCCCTATTATAGTTGGATAGATGGCAGGACAGTGCTTTTCATAAAGATAACAAAAAATTGCACATTAGATAATCTTGTTTATTTTTGTTACTTTAAAAAAAAAATATGTGATGAACTTTCACTCATTCTCGCACATTCAACTCTCTTAATCTACTGATACAGATTCTCACCAAACTGTAATGACATAATGTGTAATCAAGACATAATTAAAGTTATAAAATCAAAGTTTACAGGAATATGAACATGGCACCTGGATAATCTCCCATGATTCACTAATTGTTTTCTTTGCACACTGCCATGTTTCTTTATCTTTTCCTTCCTTCTAGCATCTTAACTGAAGGCAATAAAATGATAATATCCATTCATTCTGTCCACCGGTGAACACACTGCTGGTTTGTACACACGTAGTAAAGTCGCATCCCTTCCTGTAAAACAAAAACACTAAATTTAGTATTCTTTACATTGATCTTCAGTATTTATATACTATTGAGATATTTTAATGAGACTGAAATTATTTCTGGTTACCTGAAAACACACCATTTTGTAGGTACATAAAATTTCATGCATAAGATTTCCCACAAAATCAGCAAAAAAAAAGTGTCATTTGAACTGGAAAGTGAAAACGAATGTCAGTATTATTGCACTATTGAAACGTAATCTGCGGAATGTTTTATTCCCTCCTTGATCCCTATCCAAATGCAAGTGCCTAGGTCCCTCCAACCTATCATAGGTTACAAACTGGGAAATTGAAAATTTAAATCCTTATCTATGCAGCTGCCTAATGTTCTTCCTGATCCTGGAGAATGTTCAAATAGACAAGAGGCATGAAAGATTTAGCAATAATTGATTCTAACGGACACCTTGCTTTGTATGTGTAGCTTCAATACTACAGATTCATTGTCGTATAAATTTGTGGATTAAGAGCACCTACAAAATCAGTGAAATAGAAACATCCACAAAAATCAATGAATCAACAGTAGCAGGTTCTGTTAACATTTGTTTTGGATAACATTCACAAATGTGGATTGAGTAATAATGATATACTGCAAACTCTGATTGTACAACCTTGTTACCTTGCATTGAAATGAGTGGAATACCAAGCCCATCCCAAAAAGTAGAACCGGGTACCTTGAATGGGAGGGAGTGGAATGCCTCTCCTACCTCATAGATATTTGGTCCCGACCTACAAAATCTTCTTTTTTTCATGTAAACCTTGATCACCCTGATGCCCAGGACTTGGGAGATTTGATGATCATGTTTTGCTGAACATTTGTATCATAAGGATTGTAAGAATAGTTACTGTATACAGCCTGTACGATGAACCTGCTTTAATAAGCCATAACATTCAAAGGAAATACTTTCAGAATTCTGATGACTCCAAGGATACAAACTGAGGAAGAATGGTACAACCTCCACCTCAAGATTTCAGTAGACATACCTCAGCCTTTGAACTATGTGATTGGAAGAACACAGACTCTTTGTGATTGCATTTGGGACAGACATGGTCCTCTGTCCGTGGTAGGGTAGGGTCTGCAATGACGTCACCAATGATCTGTGTCAACTCACTACACGGATAAAATGAACATGTCAACAATATTTAACATGAATATATCTAGAATTGAAACATAAATCCATCTTTTCCTTTAAGAATGAACTAGAAATATACAGCAACATTCTATCAACATTTATTAATGATTCAGTCTGACAATTTGAATCTGTATACTTAAATGATTTTATCACCTGAAATTGACGTTGTTATTGTATTATGGAAACTGAATCAACTGAAGTTGTAATCAATAGACTTAGTGATACCCACCCACCCCCTACATACACACATCCATGTAAGTGCTCTCTGTTTCTCAAAGAACTGGGTGTCTTAGACAATGCAAATATAAAAGAAATACAGCAGGATCAATATTCCTTGTTTATATGATTGGTGGTAAGCCTAACAATTTTACAGGTTTACAATGTAACATGGACATTTGACAAGCACCGCATCACAGTCAGCACAATCTTATCTAATAAAATATGTTTTAGAATTAGTGGTAAACCCTGATCATTTGGAATAAAATTAGATGCAAATTAAAAGACAAGTTGCTTGTTCTCATAGATGCTCCCCCAAAGGGAAATAACTCGTGGAAAATTTCTGAAAAGAAACTATGCACAACTACATTATAAATATTGCGACAGTGCTAAACCCCATCAAGTTTCAGGAAAATTGATCGAAATAGAGAGTCATGTATGATAAGTCTTAAAAGTAAGTTAAACTGACTGATAATATACAGCTTACCAAACTCAATCTAATAGGTGCTTAGGAATTTCCTAAAAAACACTTCTCCTGCACATAATTATGTGGTATTTACTGCTGAAAACAAAATAGATGTTCATCTTTTTAAAATTATTGTGAAAATATTTCTTACAAAAGATTCATAATTGCATTATATTAATTCCATGTCCTTTTGTAAAGTAGATAAGCACTGTACTTACTCCACTTCATGGGTAATCTTGTTCACATAAATGCAAGGATTGTCTGCAATCTGTTGATAGTCACAGTTTCTGCACTGAAACAATGAAAATATCACTCAGGAAAAAAGTCTCAATCTAGCTATACTGTTTTTAAAATGTTTCTAAATATATATATATACACACATAAAATGCAAGTTTTCAAACATCAGTTTTATATGCAACCTCTAAACAGGAGAAAGCGCTAGGGAAGTTGAAGAAACTCTTGTTTTTTGTTTTTTATATATACACACATATATACATATATAATGCAACTGAACTAGATTCCTAAATCATGCATGACCATTCTTTTTTCAACCTAGTCAATAATCATTTAGCATTTCTCTATTCTTTATTTTTCTTTCTTGATAAGAGCACAGACAGCTGAGAATTTCTTACAGCTATATATATATATCTGGACCTAAACTAAGGTGTAAGAGTAATATTACATGTTTTAGGGTTTTAGAACAACTTTCAGAAAAACTGCCACCCCCATGCCAATGATGATGTATCATATAATGAACTCTGACAACATGTCACAGTGACTTTGATTAACCCTTTCACCACTGTAGACCATAATGAACCCCTCCATATCAATGCTTGATAGAGTCTACTAAAGTTACATAGGGGTGAAAGGGTTAATGAGTTTAATACAAATACACTGTAATTAAGATATTACATTCCTTTGATATGTTTACTACCGGGTAACATCATGCCATGTGTTCCTCTCTTGGTATGAATGTAATACATGTATCATGTTGAATGTATATTATTTAGGTATTAAGTGGACAATATGGTATTTATACCATAATCAATACAAGATCATGCGTATCACTGATCAGCACTTACAGCGTAAACCATTATTCTCTTCTCTTTGTCTTCTTTTGGGTACAACATGTTGTTGCTGTACAAAACAAAAATAAAAAATAATTATTGAAGGAACACATATCGTTAAAACAATATTTCATTTATTGGAACCGCGACCAAAGTTTCGCACAGTATCTAATTTGCTGCGCCTGAAAAATATGATCATGCATGATTTTGCGAGATCTGTGTGAGTGGCCACTCTCTGTAATATATACGTCTCTGCATGGCTACATAAAAGGATAAATACTTTATTTCAAATACTTAACATTCAAAACATTAACACCACTGTGCTTAATTCTACATCAGCTTTATTCAATTTCCTACCGGCTATCCAGAGGAATACATTTAGTATTAAAATAATTTCCATCTGCAATAATGGTTCCACAACGTAATCCATGCAGTATCTTTAGATCATTTTGCAACTCTTTACTTTGTAGCTCACGCGGTAACAGCTATTTTACACTCACTGACACTTCTCCACAGCAAGCTATTTTGTTTACAATGAAATGGTGTTTTTTACACATCATTATCAGAATGATACAAACAGAACCGTTTAAACTGGTGGTCAGGCGGGTGACGGGAAATCTGTGTGTTTTTATTTCACTTTATTCCCCATTTCAGTAATACAATTGTTACTCAAATGGGTAACTGTTACCCAAATGCAGGGTAATTACCCATATGCGCCGTTGTGCCCAACCTGATAAATAACAAAACGGTTTCAGTACTGTTCTACGGTTACATGTCAAAAACTATTGATTTTCAACAATATAAGTGTGTTTTTAACGTTAACATATACACATATTGATTTTACCATTCTTTACAAAATCTTATCCCCACAAATCCTGGACCATCATCGTGATTTTCATACAGGTCCATGCTTTCAAGACGGTTGCGAAACGAAGCGAAATAAAGAATAACCCAGGATATGGTCGCTTATGTCAATACAATAAAACAAAGTTTATATCTGTGATAGAGAGCATATTTTCATCTCATAGCTTTGGTTTCAAGATATACCTGTCTTCTTTTCAACTATTTTACGATGTATATTGACAATAAATCTTTAAATTTGTAAACCGTTTTTAATTATTTGTTGAGAGCTTAAGCGATGTAAACCTGAGGTGTTTTTTTTTAGGTTCAGGCCCAGGTGCAGTCCAGTCAGAACGCTTGGCAAACGGACAAGAATTTAACGTCGTATTTCGTGCGGCAGCACATCTTAGTAAGGTAATTGTCGAAAGGAAAAATGGCCACAGATAGGTATGACATTGTCATCTTCGGCGCATCTGGTTTCACCGGGCAATTCGTTGTCGAGGAAGTTGCCCGAATAGCAGACGAAGAGCGAGGTCTGACGTGGGCTATCGCCGGCAGGGCCATGGGTAAAATGCAGAAAGTTCTGGAACAAGCATCTAAAAAGACAGGTATGCCTATAAATTGTTTAAATAAAAAATCATATTGACTATTTATAGTTGAAAACTTAATTACTTACTGACATGAATAAAACCAATATTAAAAAAAAACTGTGGCGTGTTGTTGTAGACAGGTAACCACACCCCCTTTGGCATGATTGACTGCATGCTTTTTTTCATGAATATAATTTCATTTTGAAATTCAGCCAACCTGATTCCATCTGTTGTCAACTTTAAAAGACCACTAATCAAGAACAGCTGAAGACTAAATTGACTAAATTTGGTACTGATCTCACCTCAGGTTTTCATATTTTCTGCAGAAAAGTAATTCAAAAATTGTGGATGGAACTAGGCCTATATGATCACTGACTTTATTCTATTTTGGAGAAAAGCAAATGCGCAGAGAATACTACGGAATTAGATTATCTAAGTCCGTGAGAATACAAATTAAAATGGGCACAATAATGTAAGGCAAAGGAATATGGACAAATTACAGAAAATGGAAATAAAATGCCAAAAACAATTATGATGCTTCAGGGGGGGACCCAGGAATTAATTTTGGGTGTTGCCCAAAAATTTTAACTCAGAAAAAGACTCAAAAAAACTAATAAATTATAATTGTCATGTCGGTTGTACATGTATACTACTTTCTGACCCCAAACAATAAATAGAACTTCATTATTTCTGAGATTGTGACAATTATAATTTCCCTGCTGAGCAGAGCGAGGCAATTTTTTTTCTTTCTGAAGATGTAATACTAAACTTGTTCAAGCACTGCCAAGCGTAGAAAGCTAGTCTTTATCGGACATCATTTCCATTGTCAAACAGATTGAATAAGGCATAGAATAGTTTTCTGAGTTTGCAGTATTATTCCAGGTTATATTTTATAACAGAGTAATTATATTTTATGATGGCCGAGCGGAGCGAGTTTTAACAAATTTGCTGAAACAATGGTAAAAATGTAGGTTTTTGGTTAAAAAGTGTTGATGTTTGTGTCATGCCTTTCATGTGCATGTAGTTAAGGCTAGCATTTTGGCAATTAAATATTAATTCATTTTGTCATAAATATGAATTATGATTTGACTGTTTGTCTTTTATTGTGAATTTGTATGCATGCATATGTACAAGGGCAACACCTAGCTGTTAAAAAGGATATATATACATACCAGGCTAACACTGGTTATTATTCACCTGATAACGTGATGCTAAGGTGGATGCTTTATTGTCTTTGAAATTTACATTTTTTAACAGGTATAATTAATCACTCCTGGTAATCACGTGTACATGAAACCACAGGTGAAAATACAGGTTTATCTATCATGAAATGGACTCTACCTTTGAAATAACAATTAACCTATATACCTAGGTAATTCCAACAGACGGTTTATCCTCTCTCAACGGACAGGGTGATCACCACACCGTGACATTAGAACAATACGAATAAGGTAGACAGTCCGTTGAGCCTTCATCACTGACCTGACTGGAGACCCTACTAATAAATAAACAAAAGAGGATTAACCCCCTATTGTTTAGAGTATAAGTAGTGGACTCCTTGTTTGAGCAACTGCACCAACATTATACATACAGATATTCAAACTGCTGCTTGCCATAGAAAATCATAGTTCACAGGATGGTTGATATTAGAAGAAAATCCCATATGAAAAAGTAAAAAATCTTCAAAAACCTAAGTCCAGGTTATTTTTGGACAGAGAAAAAGGGTGTTTTCCGGGCAACTAGAATATGCAGAGAAATGGGTTTACAAGGAACTATACTGAACAGAAACGCACAATTAAATTATGCAATCAATAGCCTATGATATTTTGGGAAATTTGTACAAAGTTTTATATCAATATGAAGGGACAAGTCTACTCTTTACAATACTGTAGAAGAAAAGTCTGTGTGACGTCACTCGTGTCATCAGTAGTTACTCAAAGTGGGATACCCGCAATAAACAAAATGACACTTCAGTACCTGGTGTGGGCACCTTTTGCACGAATCCCTGCACGGATTCTCCTATGCATTGAATTCATGAGAACATTTCTTCTCCTTAAGGGAATGTTGTTCCATTCTTGTGTTAATGCTGCGATCAACTGGGCGCGGTTAGTTTGGGGGTTTTGACGTTTTCTAATACGCCTGTCCAGCTCATCCCACAGATGCTCAATGGGAGACATGTCGGGGCTATATGGGGGCCATTCCAGAGGCTGAACGTTGTTTGCCGTGAGAAAATCACGACAGACTCTGGCAACATGCGGTCGAGCATTGTCTTGCTGGAGAATTAGGTTATGACGTCTGAGAAGTGGAAGGACATGTGGTTGGAGGATCTGGTCTCTGTATCGAATGGCATTGAGGTTTTGATCCAGGACCACTAAAGGGGATTTTACTCCATGGGAGATGCCTCCCCAAACCATTACAGAAGCCCCACCGAATCTATCGCGTTCAACCACGCATGCGTCGGCGAAACACTCACCGCATCTGCGATATACCCTTTTCTTCCGTCTGAGCGATACAGACAAAATCTAGACTCGTCGGTGAACATCACACGCCTCCATTGACGCATCCCAAACCTATTTGGGTCATGTCTGTGCATCCAGGCACTTACCGCCTCTGTGGTGTCAGAAGTGGCCTGACATAAGGTCGGTGCGCAATGATTCTCTCGGCATGCAAGCGGTTCCTGGCAGTTTGAGGACTAATGGGTCTGCCATGAGTACCTAAGGTATGCGACGCAGTCTCTACAGCAGTCTTGAATCTGTTGCGCAAATGCGACAATCGAATCGCCATGTCTTGTCGTGCTCCTGGGACGATCAGAAACTAACCCAGTAGCACGGAAACGTGTACAGAGACGGTTAATTGTACACGGGCCAACACCAAACTGCCGTGCGACAGCAGTTTGGCTATGACCATCCATCAACATCGCAATTGCTCTACCCCTCTGAATTTGCGTTAAGCGTGGCATCTCGGTCAATGGCGAAATCAAAATGCCAACGTGGAAAATTAATGTGGCTGAACTTAGAGTATCCGTTGAGATTATTTGTTTGAAAAACTCCGGCTTGGCTTGATCACGCCACGTAATTTGGACTAAAGAAGCTCACAAAGTCACACAATGACATCGTCATGCTTGGCTGATTTTAGGGTAGATTGTTGAGAAGGGAGATCGTTCTTGATCAATCAGCTAAGGTGTACTGCAGGGGGGGAACTTTGTGCGTTTCTTTTTTTGTTCAGTATATATAGAAAAAATACTGTTTACATTCTGTTTCTAAATCTTTGAAAGAGATTAACAAAATACAGTGTTTATTATAATCCACAAACCACGCCAATTATGTTATCAGGTTAGATTAACAATTCTTTTAAACACCTAATGTAGCCCAGCCCTGAAACTACAAACTGACATGAGTACTGTTCTACATGTTCAAATGTTTTCTTTATGATATTATCATTATACCGTTGCCAAAAAATACTGGAACAGGAGAGGAAAAAGAAATGCACGACTAAAGTTGGGTAAATAGAAATGTGGTCCCCATGGGGACAGAAATATGGTTATAGGGCCATGGCGATGTGAATTTTGAAAATTATACTCCTGAAGTTTATATGACAGTGAAAGTTTGCGAACTTTCTTTAGCATGGGTCATCCGCTTTGTGTCGGTATGTTGTATAGTAGAAGGGTGTGGTTCCAGTTGGAGTATAGGCTGCATTAGGACATTAGGGGAAATTGAGAGGGGGGGGGGGGGGGGGGGNTAAGTATGGGTAAAGAAATATATGGTACTCATTTAACCTGGAGTATCCCTGAATAAAGTGAGTCATATTTAATGTTGTAAAAATGAAGGCACATCAAGGGATCTTGTTCATTGATTTATTTTAGATACACCCAATGGGCTTATATATAACCATTGCCTGTGGATTAGTAGTGCATTACCACAATTATAACTTGGATTAGTATTGGTCTGGGATGGGAACATCAGCTATTTTGGAGTCAAATGAAATATTTGAACAACTAAAGGACAAAAACAATATACAAAACCACACACACAGTATATAAAAACTTTGGTTATCGTACATCTTCGCCAATATGTGACCTGAGTTTGCCAATTGTTCGGATGCAGGTCACAACTTCGGGGACACGTTGGATATGTCATAGTTTTGCGCATGAATATTTATCATCTATTTAATAGGTAAAGAGCTTGACTCCATCCCAGTCCTGATAGCCGACACAACCAGCGAGTCATCAATGGTGGAGATGTGTAAACAGGCCAAGGTCATACTCAACTGTGTGGGCCCAGTAAGTCTTGTTTTCACCCATCAGTTCAAAGTTGTATACATCCTCATAGCTACCATAGTCATGTGTCACTTTCTGTATGGCGGTTATTATTCAGTTGGTAGTTATATTTTTGATACTTAACAAACATGACTGGAAATAAATTGTGGTGCCTTCAAATATCTTCTGATGTGAATTTAGCCCCAATGTCATAAACAGCTTTATGGATGTTATAGTTTTCTTGTCATGTATTCATTGAGCAAGTTGTCTCTGCATGATCCCAGGAGTTTAACCGATACCTTCCAGCACCCAGAATTTTTAACGCTTTGAATTGCTTTAGAACTCACGGTAGCTGACTGAATGGCGCGGGGGTGTCCGTCTGTCCAAGAAGTTTGTCCAGGGCATATCTTCTATACTATTTCACCTGGAGTAACCAGATTTAGTGTACAAGGACATCTTGGGATGGCAAGTGCATAAAGTACAATGTTAGTCACTATGACCTATGCTTTGAACATAAGCTAACGCCTGAAATACATGTAAGTGTACTGAATGTTAATTATAGAAATCATTACCAGTGGGGGACTATGGAATGCCTTGCAACACTTTGCCTTGTTTTATAGGAATTTTGTATTTTCAGTACCGTTTTCATGGTGAGATGATGGTAAAAGCTGCTATAGAGGGAGGAGCTAGTCATTTGGACATCAGTGGAGAACCACAGGTAAGGACCATGGTACTGTTA
>NW_018408895.1:505740-548570 GCF_002113885.1 Mizuhopecten yessoensis
GTACCATGGTACTGTTACAGAACCACAGGTATGTACCATGGTACTGTTACAGAACCACAGGTAAGTACCATGGTACTGTTACAGAACCACAGGTATGTACCATGGTACTGTTACAGAACCACAGGTATGTACCATGGTACCATTCTTTGGGATATTTTGGCCTCACCAAAATTTGGCTTTCTTAGATCAAAATGGGATGCTTCAATTTTTGTGCATCAAATTTTTGCATTTGACTTGACGTTCCTGTGTGCTAAATTTGTGTGCTTTCGATGCCTATAGGTATGCAGTCGCTCTATCAGTCTATTCAGTAACAATCGTAGTGTTGTAAAATGACTGCTCAATCATCTATAACCTTTGTTTACACAGGTATTCACTGAAAACATGTCACTATAATACAAGTTGTTTTCAGATTCCATAAATATACGACCCATTGTTTTATGCTTCACCTGGCTGTAAAGAACATGTTTATAAAATTATTTACCACTACATATACTGTATAACAATGTGACTTAATTGTATACACCTGAACACACCTAATACAAAACGGATATAAAGAAGCTACGACACCCCCAGAAGAAAACATACCTTTACTGACGTGTTATTTATGAAATGTGTAATTCATTACTGAAAATAAGCGATTTTAATTTTTGCTTACATGAAAATACTGCATGGAAGTTTGTCACTGATGCATAATAAATGAGTTAAAAGACGGTCTGCCAATATCCAGATGTTGCATTATGAAATTTTGGTGTGCTTAATTTTAGCTCATACACTCCAAACAACAAATAAACCAAAATTTAACCACATCCAAAATGTCGCAAAGTAGGGTATTCTAGTACTGGTTACATAGGTTTTCGTAAATTGGTTAATACCACATAAATGGAATACTGGTAACTCATGATAAGTGCACTTGGTATTACTCTTACCCATATCACACAAACCGGAAAATATGTATCACCATTACACAGTGGTATTACTCTTACACATATCATACATACCGGTACATATGTATCATCATTACACAGTGGTATTCCTCTTACACATATCACACATACCAGTACATATGTATCATCATCACACAGTGGTATTACTCTTACACGTATCACACATACCGGTACATATGTATCACCACTACAGAGTGGTATTACTCTTACACATATCACACATACCGGTAGATATGTATCACCATTACACAGTGGTATTACGCTTACACATATCACACATACCGGTAGATATGTATCACCATTACACAGTGGTATTACGCTTACACATATCACACATACCGGTAGATATGTATCACCATTACACAGTGGTATTACACTTACACGTATCACACATACCGGTACATATGTATCCCCATTACACAGTGGTATTACTCTTACACGTATCACACATACCGGTACATATGTATCCCCATTACACAGTGGTATTACTCTTACACATATCATACATACCGGTACATATGTATCATCATTACACAGTGGTATTCCTCTTACACATATCACACATACCAGTACATATGTATCATCATCACACAGTGGTATTACTCTTAAACATATCACACATACCGGTACATATGTATCCCCATTACACAGTGGTATTACTCTTACAAGGATCACACATACCGGTACATATGTATCACCACTACACAGTGGTATTACTCTTACACATATCACACATACCGGTACATATGTATCACCATTACACAGTGGTATTACTCTTACAAGTATCACACATACCGGTACATATGTATCACCACTACACAGTGGTATTACTCTTACACATATCACACATACCGGTACCCATTCATCATCATTACACAGTGGTATTACTCTTACCCATATCACACAAACCGGTACATATGTATCATCATTACACAGTGGTATTCCTCTTACACATATCACACATACCAGTACATATGTATCATCATCACACAGTGGTATTACTCTTACACGTATCACACATACCGGTACATATGTATCACCACTACAGAGTGGTATTACTCTTACACATATCACACAAACCGGTACACATTCATCATCATTACACAGTGGTATTACTCTTACACGTATCACGCATACCGGTACATATGTATCAACCTTACACAGTGGTATTACACTTACAGGTATCACACATACCGGTACATATGTATCAACATTACACAGTGGTATTACCCTTACCCATATCACACAAACCGGTACATATGTATCATCATTACACAGTGGTATTACACTTACACGTATCACACATACCCGTACATCTGTATCAACATTACACAGTGGTATTACTCTTACACATATCCCACATACCGGTACATATGTATCATCATTACACAGTGGTATTACACTTACACATATCACACATACCGGTACATATGTATCATCATCACACAGTGGTATTACTCTTACACATATCACACAAACCGGTACACATTCATCATCATTACACAGGGGTATTACTCTTACACATATCACACATACCGGAACATATGTATCATCATTACACAGTGGTATTACACTTACACATATCACACATACCGGTACATATGTATCATCATCACACAGTGGTATTACACTTACAGGTATCACACATACCGGTACATATGTATCATCATCACACAGTGGTATTACTCTTACACATATCACACATACCGGAACATATGTATCATCATTACACAGTGGTATTACTCTTACCCATATCACACAAACCGGAAAATATGTATCACCATTACACAGTGGTATTACACTTACACATATCACACATACCGGTACATATGTATCAACATTACACAGTGGTATTGCTCTTACACATATCACACATACCGGTACACATGTATCACCATCACACAGTGGTATTACTCTTACACATATCACACAAACCGGTACACATTCATCATCATTACACAGTGGTATTACTCTTACCCATATCACACAAACCGGAAAATATGTATCACCATTACACAGTGGTATTACTCTACACGTATCACACATACCGGGACATATGTATCACCATTACACAGTGGTATTACACTAACACATATCACACATACCGGTACATATGTATCATCATTACACAGTGGTATTACTCTTACCCATATCACACAAACCGGAAAATATGTATCACCATTACACAGTGGTATTACACTTACACATATCACACATACCGGTACATATGTATCATCATTACACAGTGGTATTACACTTACACATATCACACATACCGGTACATATGTATCATCATTACACAGTGGTATTACTCTTACACGTATCACACATACCGGTACATATTTATCACCATTACACAGTGGTATTACACTTACACGTATCACACATACCGTAACATATGTATCAACATTACACAGTGGTATTACTCTTACCCATATCACACAAACCGGTACATATGTATCATCATTACACAGTGGTATTACACTCACAAGTATCACACATACCGGTACATATGTATCAACATTAGACAGTGGTATTACTCTTACCCATATCACACAAACCGGTACATATGTATCATCATTACACAGTGGTATTACACTCACAAGTATCACACATACCGGTACATATGTATCAACATTACACAGTGGTATTACCCTTACCCATATCACACAAACCGGTACATATGTATCATCATTACACAGTGGTATTACACTTACAAGCATCACACATACCGGTACATATGTATCATCATTAAACAGTGGTATTACACTTACAAGTATCACACATACCGGTACATATGTATCACAATTACACAGTGGTATTACTCTTACAAGTATCGCACATACCGGTACATATGTATCACCATTCCACAGTGGTATTACACTTACACATATCACACATACCGGTACATATGTATCACAATTACACAGTGGTATTACTCTTACAAGTATCGCACATACCGGTACATATGTATCACCATTCCACAGTGGTATTACACTTACACATATCACACATACCGGTACACATTCATCATCAATACACAGTGGTATTACTCTTACACATATCTCACATACCGGTACATATGTATCACCATTACACAGTGGTATTACACTTACACATATCACACATACCGGTACATATGTATCAACATTAGACAGTGGTATTACTCTTACCCATATCACACAAACCGGTACATATGTATCATCATTACACAGTGGTATTACTCTTACACATCTCACACATACCGGTACATATGTATCAACATTACACAGTGGTATTACCCTTACCCATATCACACAAACCGGTACATATGTATCATCATTACACAGTGGTATTACTCTTACCCATATCACACAAACCGGTACATATGTATCATCATTACACAGTGGTATTACACTTACACGTATCACACATACCGGAACATATGTATCAACATTACACAGTGGTATTACCCTTACCCATATCACACAAACCGGTACATATGTATCATCATTACACAGTGGTATTACTCTTACCCATATCACACAAACCGGTACATATGTATCATCATTACACAGTGGTATTACACTCACAAGTATCACACATACCGGTACATATGTATCACCATCACACAGTGGTATTACTCTTACGCGTATCACACATACCGGTACATATGTATCATCATCACACAGTGGTATTTCACTTACAGGTATCACACATACCGGTACATATGTATCACAATTACACAGTGGTATTACTCTTACAAGTATCGCACATACCGGTACATATGTATCACCATTCCACAGTGGTATTACACTTACACATATCACACATACCGGTACATATGCATCATCATTACACAGTGGTATTACTCTCACACATATCACACATACCGGTACATATGTATCACAATTACACAGTGGTATTACTCTTACAAGTATCGCACATACCGGTACATATGTATCACCATCACACAGTGGTATTACTCTTACGCGTATCACACATACCGGTACATATGTATCATCATTACACAGTGGTATTACACTTACAAGTATCACACATACCGGTACATATGTATCATCATCACACAGTGGTATTACACTTACAGGTATCACACATACCGGTACATATGTATCACCATTACACAGTGGTATTACACTTACACGTATCACACATACCGTAACATATGTATCAACATTACACAGTGGTATTACTCTTACACGTATCACACAAACCGGTACATATGTATCATCATTACACAGTGGTATTACACTTACACGTATCACACATACCGGTACATATGTATCACCATTACACAGTGGTATTACTCTTACACGTATCGGTACATATGTACATGTATCACCATTACACACTGTGTCTGTCATGTACCTCATTCTTAACCTGCATATAAAGTTTAAGTCAAATTATTTAAGGTTAAAGGTCAACTGACTGTTTTCATCATCAAATTTTATCTCCAAACCATAACTTTTGATTAGCTTCAGACATTTTAGTGATATACTCATATATGTATGTATGGGTCAAAGAGGTAATATCAATAGTTTATAAAATTCAATGCAACATTGGATCATTACAAACATATGTTTGTAGGATTTACAAATAACTTAAAATTGGTGTATGAGGCAAGGAAATAACTCTGATAATGTAGGCAATATAAGGTTGTCCAATTCTCTAAGAAGTCTGCCACTGAAAAACATTGCATACTTACATTCGTGAAATATCATAGGATATAATGTAATTAACATTCAATCCCAAAAATGACACTGATTTTTTTCTGTAGTTCCTGGAGAACATGCAGCTCAAGTATCACAACAGGGCTAAAGAGAGTGGCGTGTACATTATAGGGGCCTGTGGCTTTGACAGTATTCCTGCAGAGATGGGTGTGGTCTTCGTCAACAAACAGTTCACTGGTAAGTAGTCTGTCAATGCTTATTTTATGACAAGGTTGTGGATTTCATATAATATTCCCTTTGTATGTACACACTCTAGCCTAAAGAGTTAATGTGGTCAGTTCTGTTCCCATCACTTACTGGTGGTGGACGGATGAGTGGATGTAACCAGTCCAACAGCAAAAGTAACTACACATATGTATAGTGCTTAAGAGAAACAAATGGTGGGCATATAAAAATGTGGAAAAAGTGCAACAATATTTTTATAGCAATTTGAAATTTCAGGTGAGGTGAATTCTGTGGAGAGCTATCTGGAGATAATGGCGGGACCCGAAGTAAGTACAAGAATTTTTTGAGATTGAAAGTTTTGATGACTGATTTGTTAATTTGTATTTTGAGCCCACCGTCATCAGATAGTAGGCTGTTCAGATCATCTTCATGGTCTGTCGTCTATCTGTCGTCTATCTGTCCATGCGTCATTTCATCTGTCCATCCTTAAACAATTCTTGGTAGCACTATTTCTCAAAATGTACTTGAAGGATTCACCATGGTACTTATGCATATTGAATTAGACTGATCAGAAAACCAAGATTGGCAACTGGTGGCCGGATTTTGAGAATTAAGGTGTGTTAGCACTGTACAGGGCTAGACAATGTAGGTAGCCTGATAGTCTGAAACTAGCGATATCTCCAGCTGGACTACTGCAGGGCTAGACAATGTAGGTAGCCGGATAGCCTGAAACTAGTGGAATCTCCAGCTGGACTAGTGCAGGGCTAGACAATAAGGGTAGCCCGATAGCCTGAAACTAGTGAAATCTCCAGCTGGACTAGTACAGGGCTAGACAATGTAGGTAGCCCGATAGTCTGAGACTAGTGATATCTCCAGCTGGGCTAGTGCAGGGCTAGACAATGTAGGTAGCCCGATAGCCTGAAACTAGTGGAATCTCCAGCTGGACTTGTGGTACACAAAAAATTGCTAGTCCGATTGACAAGTCAAAATTTAATATTGCTTATCTTGTTGAATGATATTGGGTTGGTAGAATGTGCACATGGATTATTATCAATTGGAAACTACTATCCTGATGAACTAGGGTATTCAAAATGATTTTCTAGCCCTGACTACCTCTTAGATAGTACTGGAGGGATTTTTGTCAATTTTGGAACTGATCAGAGAATGTTAATTGCTGACAGGTGGCCATCTTGAATTTTGAGAGAAGAGAGCTAAAACATAGGTTCCCCACGGTCTGTTGTTATGCATGTTTCATTTTTAGAATGATAGAAAAAAACAGGATGGCCACCAGACAGCCGTCTTGAATTTTGAAAGTTCGATTTTGTTGTCACTATTTCTCAAGAAGTACTGGACAGATCTTTATCAAAGGCCATATTTTGACTTTCAAAGGTTCTTAGTTTTGTATGTGTTATTTTGCGGCTGACCAGACAAACAAAATGGTGGCCCGACACTGAATCACTGAATATCATTGTTTTTTTCTGGGAATATTTCATTGTATTTACTTTAATAGGTTTCACAGACGGTCTGTAAGACAGAAATTTATTCAAGAAATACTTATAAATAATTATTTATCAAGTTGTGTTTTCCTCTGCAATATATGAAATTAGGCGTTTAGCTTGGTCAGAGGATTAAATAAAAAATGTGACAAATAATTTTCACGTACTACCACTATTGTAGTACCCAACATACTTTCTTTTTTTCTTCTTAAACTCTGCCAATCATGCATGACACCATTGTTATTGGGGTACTTCAACAAACCAAATGCATAAATAGGAAATATGTCATCAGTTTTACCCACAGCGGTTCAACAGTCCCATTGCCAATCTGCAAAATGTTGCATTATATAGTGTAGGAATAATGATAATAACATTTGATAAAGCACCCTATCTAATTAGAATAGGCCACTTTAAAGGGCTTTGCAGTACATAAATATACAATTTTCAGAATCAATACAATTAGCATATACATTTATCAATACATTTTTTTCGGAATTCGCAGGAGCTGCCTTATCAGGTGCTAACTACTAGTCCTTTGCCACCTGGCTAATATCTCCCTATGTGTATATGCCTGTGTGTGTGCTGGAGATGTATCTTAATAAACAGGGAGTAATTTAAAAAAGATTTAACAAAATTTGTTTAATGCCTTTCATTTCTCCTCAAGCTATTTAGATGAACACCTCATAGCCAATCCCTATGATCAAGGTCACTGGTGAAGTTCTGTTTAACTGAAATATCTATTGTATCCATGCTTTATTTATGTTGTGCTTGTCATTCCTTGTTTTATGCTTTTACCATCATTTGCCCTCCTGAAGGAGTCACAAATAACATAGAAAATACTTTTTGGAATTAAGTAAAATACCGTCAAAATGTTGCATTGACAGAATTTATCATCATTTGACTTTCATTTCTCACCAGGCTTTATAGATACACATACCACAACTCCTACAATCAAGGTCTTGGATGAAAGTTTTAATACTTAATATATTTTTGCATCCTTGCTTTGTGTTTGTCTCCCCTTGTTTGATGCATTTACCATCATTTCCCCACCTAAGGGAGTCACAGGTAACACGGGGACGTTGGAATCAGCCATCCATGGTATTGCTCATGCCGGTGAACTGAAATCTCTCCGCAAATCTCTGTTTCCAGAATCGTTACCTCGATTTAAAAACCGGTTGGCCAAAAGGTAAATAGTGTTTAACATTGTCTTTGGCAGGGACTCGCTTTAAATACGGGCACGCTTGAATCAGCTGTCCACGGAGTAGCACATGTTGGGGAAATAAAAACTCTGCGGAGGTCTCTCTTCCCCGAGCGTCTCCCACCATCCAAACACAAGCTCCTCAAAAGGTATCAAGCATGTCTTGTTTACATGAGAAAAATTGTATTGGATCAGAAAAAAATTGGAGTGATATCTGTTGAATTTTGGAACAAAAACAATAAATGGAAAATATAAAATAAACTATAGAATTGCTATTATCATTGAAGAATCAGGAACTATGTATTGTGTGGAGAATGTAACTGAAAAATGAACAAAGATATAATTTACACCATATTGCAGAGGACCTGTATTTACGAGTGAGGTGGTGGGAAAGTATTGTGTGGACTTCTTGGGCAGTGACAAGTCAGTGGTGTACCGGTCACAGCGCTACAAACACGACGTCCGAAAACAGAGGCCGGTCAGTATGTATATGTATGCATTAGAGAGAAAAACTAATGATAATGTGGTTTGGAATATGTTACAAACAGGTGCTTATATTAACCTTAATAAAAGATATCGAGTCAATTCTAATTCATTAAGGTAAACAATGGACATTTAGTTATCACCTATTTAAGATACTTGTATATTTAAATATATGAAAAATGGGACTCTGAAGTTTTCTCCCTTTGTTATAGATGTCTTATATTCACAGTTCTTTCCATTTATTACTGATGATATAACTTTCCTAACTATACACAAAACTGAAGTTCTCAACTGTTTCAGACTTGTTTTAAACTTGTTACAGATCATTATAGTGCCTGCCTTCACAGATCTTAAGTTGTCTCTGTTACAGATCATTATAGTGCCTGCCTGCACAGATCTTAAGTTGTCTCTGTTACAGACACATGTCTTCTCCTTTATACACAAACTTTAAGTGCTCTCCCTTAGTTTTAGGCACAGAATATCTTTTAACTTCTTTTTCTAAGTTCTCTCCTTTTGTCATGATGACAGCCCATGTTACACCTACATATCTCCCCTTTTCATGATGACAGCACATATTATAACCACACAAACCTGAAGTTAGCTCCCTTTTCCATGATGGCGGCACATATTTTAACTACACAAACCTTAAGTTATCTCCCTTTTTCACGATGACGGCTCATATTATAACTACACAACGCTGAAGTTATCTCCCTTATCCATGATGACAGAACATATTATAGCTACACAAACCTGAAGTTAGCTCCCTTTTCCATGATGACTGCACATATTTTAACTACACAAAACTGAAGTTATCTCCCTTATCCATGATGACAGAACATATTATAGCTACACAAACCTGAAGTTCTCTCTTTTTGTCATGATGACAGTCCATGTTATACCTACACAAACCTGAAGTTCTCTCCTTTTGTCATGATGACGGCTCATATTATAACTACACAAATATTATAACTAAACAAACCTGAAGTTCTCTCTTTTTGGAATGATGACAGCCCATGGTAGACCTACATATCTCCCTTTTTCATGAAGACGGCCCATATTATAACTGCACAAACCTGAAGTTATCTCCTTTTTCCATGATGACGGCACATATTATAACTACATAAACCTGAAGTTATCTCCTTTTTCCATGATGACGGCCCATATTATAACCACACAAACCTGAAGTTAGCTCCCTTTTCCATGATGGCAGCACATATTATAACAACACAAACCTGAAGTTATCTCCCTGTTCCATGATGACAGAACATATTATAACTACACAAACCTGCAGTTAACTCCCTTTTCCATGATGGCGGCACATATTTTAACTACACAAACCTGACGTTATATCCCTTTTTCATGATGACGGCCCATGTTACACCTACATATCTCCCTTTTTCATGGTGACGGCTCATATTATAACTACACAACGCTGAAGTTATCTCCCTTTTCCATGATGACCGCACATATTATAACTACATAAACCTGAAGTTATCTCCCTTTTCCATGATGGCGGCACATATTTTAACTACACAAAACTGAAGTTATCTCCCTTTTCCATGATGACCGCACATATTATAACTACAAAAACCTGAAGTTATCTCCCTGTTCCATGATGACAGAACATATTATAGCTACACAAACCTGAAGTTCTCTCTTTTTGTCATGATGACAGTCCATGTTATACCTACACAAACCTGAAGTTATCTCCCTTTTCCATGATGACGGCACATATTTTAACTACACAAACCTGAAGTTATCTCCCTTTTTCATGATGACGGCTCATATTATAACTACACAAATATTATAACTAAACAAACCTGAACCTCTATATACTACAGATACAATTCATCCCCTACCTTGTGAGGAATGGCATAGCTAGTGTGATTGGAACCATCTTCTTTGGTCTCATGTTCTTTATCATGTGCAGTTTCCGTCTTGGGCAGAATTTACTCATGAAGGTAAGTTTATAATGTAGAGTTGTACAAACTACAATGAAGACTGAAATTCTAAGCTGTCTGAATTATGATGCATTTTAATGATGAAGACTTGCCAATATAAAGTGTTGTTAATAAGAAGAATTGTAAATATGTTTTATAAGTAATGAAGTGTTTTAACAATGAGAAAATGTGATATTGTCATTAAATTTTCTTTTAATTTCAGTATCCATCATTTTTCACAGCTGGATTTTTCAAGAAAGGAGGTCCAACAAAATCTCAGGTAATTGATTTGAAATTCTTAAAAGTATACAAGAGGCCCAGCAGGCCTGCATAGCTCACCTGCTTCATGGACATATAAGATTGTTTTTCTTAAAGCTTCATCAAAATTTTACAAATGTAGCAATAGCTGTGTTAAAAGCCTGTTAAAAGATCGGGCTGATATACTGTACATTGTATAATAATATTCATCATAATTATTTTTTTTATTGATGAATGTGCTACCAATGCAAATCAATGTGAAATTTACCATGGCACAGTACAGAAATATGTGATTATTTGGGGGGGGGGGGGGGAGAGAGGAATAGGAATAATGCTGGTCGAATGTAAATGTTTTACTTTGGTTGCACCTTCTTGATTTGCTTTTTTATGTTACAATGTGTCTTTATCCTTGTAGATTGAAGATGGTAGCTTTAAGATGACATTTGTGGCCAAAGGATGGAGCAAAAAACTGGAGGATCCATTGGCTGACCCGGAGGAAAAACCTGATACTGTACTTACTGCCAAGATCGCAGGCCCAGGTCAGTCACAACCTACCATTTTGTAGTACACACAACACTAACACGAGTCATACTGTATACCAGGACATTTTTACTGCAGTTTAATTTTCACCCTTTTCGCCCTCCTACTGAAAGGGAATTTATCATCACAGGAAACATTTGAAAACAACATAATATACATTATACTTATGTAATTAAATGTGAAAGGTGAAATTGACACTAGGCCAATATGAATTTTACCAGTGAAGGGCGAAAGTTTGACAGGGTGAACATTTCCGGGTATACAGTAGTACATCACATTGTTACAGGAGAACATTGAACTCAGGGCTACATTTTAAGATAAAATACCACACTGCCATACTAAAATCCAGATGAAAAATGTCTGCTGTGAATATTATGGTATTGATCAAACTGATATACTTCTTTCAAAACACTTATTTGCAGTCATCAAAATAAAATTGTGGTATCTGTCAGAAAAACAATGAATTTCGGCAGTGGTCTAGTAAGATCACAATAATCTCATTCTGGACTTGAAAACGACGATCAGATCTTGTTTTAACATTTTAGAAGAATAACATTATGAGGAATAAATCTGTTCTGTCTTTCATTCTGATTTTGTCGACACTGAATGAAAATTGTTATCTAATTTGCATGTCCCTGTGTTACAGAGATTGGATATGTAACCACCCCAATTTGTATGGTGCAGGCTGCTCTAGTGGTTCTCAAGGAGGCTGATAAACTACCCCAAGAGTAAGTGTATCATTGTCATCTCCTCAAGGAGGCTTATAAACTACCCCAAGAGTAAGTGTATCTTTGTCATGTTCTCAAGGAGACTGATAAACTACCCAAAGAGTAAGTGTATCATTGTCATCTCCTCAAGGAGGCTTATAAACTACCCCAAGAGTAAGTGGATCTTTGTCATGTTCTCAAGGAGGCTGATAAACTACCCCAAGAGTAAGTGTATCTTTGTCATGTCCCCAAGGAGGCTGATAAACTACTCCACGAGTAAGTGTATCTTTGTCATGTCCTCGAGGAGGCTGAGAAACTACCCCACGAGTAAGTGTATCTTTGTCATGTCGTCAAGGAGGCTGATAAACTACCCCACGAGTAAGTATATCTTTGTCATGTCATCAAGGAGGCTGATAAACTACCCCAAGAGTAAGTGTATCTTTGTCCTGTTCTCAAGGAGACTGATAAACTACCCAAAGAGTAAGTGTATCTTTGTCATGTTCTCAAGGAGGCTTATAAACTACCCCAAGAGTAAGTGTATCTTTGTCATGTCCCCAAGGAGGCTTATAAACTACCCCAAGAGTAAGTGTATCTTTGTCATGTCATCAAGGAGGCTGATAAACTACCCAAAGAGTAAGTGTAGCTTTGTCATGACCTCAAGGAGGCTGATAAACTACCCAAAGATTAAGTGTATCTTTGTCATGTTCTCAAGGAGGCTTATAAACTACCCCAAGAGTAAGTGTATCTTTGTCATGTTCTCAAGCAGGCTTATAAACTACCCCAAGAGTAAGTGTATCTTTGTCATGCCCTCAAGGAGGCTGATAAACTACCCCACGAGTAAGTATATCTTTGTCATGTCCTCAAGGAGGCTGATAAACTCCCCCAAGAGTAAGTGTATCTTTGTCATGTCCTCAAGGAGGCTGATAAACTACCCAAAGAGTAAGGGTATCTTTGTCATGTTCTCAAGGAGGCTTATAAACTACCCCATGAGTAAGTGTATCTTTGTCATGTCCCCAAGGAGGCTGATAAACTACCCCAAGAGTAAGTGTATCTTTGTCCTGTTCTCAAGGAGACTGATAAACTACCCAAAGAGTAAGGGTATCTTTGTCATGTTCTCAAGGAGGCTTATAAACTTCCCCAAGAGTAAGTGTATCTTTGTCATGTCCTCAAGGAGGCTGATAAACTCCCCCAAGAGTAAGTGTATCTTTGTCATGTCCCCAAGGAGGCTTATAAACTACCCCAAGAGTAAGTGTATCTTTGTCATGTCCTCAAGGAGGGTGATAAACTACCCAAAGAGTAAGTGGATCTTTGTCATGTTTTCAAGGAGGCTGATAAACTACCCAAAGAGTAAGTGTATCTTTGTCATGTCCACAAGGAGGCTTAAAAACTCATCAAAGAATAAGTGTATCTTTGTCATGTCCTCAAGGAGGCTGATAAACTACCCCGAGAGTAAGTGTATCTTTGTCATGTCCTCAAGGAGGCTGATAAACTACCCAAAGAGTAAGTGTATCTTTGTCATGTCCTCAAGAAGGCTTATGAACTACCCAAAGAGTAAGTGTATCTTTTTCATGTCCTCAAGAAGACTGATAAACTACCCAATGAGTAAGTGTACAATTGTCATGTCCTCAAGAAGGCTCATGAACTCAAAGAGTTATTTTACGATTGCCATGTTCTTAAGGGAACTGATAACTTCCTTAAGAGTTAGCATAATGTAACATGCCATCAAAGAGTCTGACAAAGTCCCCGTTGAAACTTTATCTTTATGGTGTTGTTGCCCTAGGCATGCATCTTCATAAGACATTAAATGTTGTGGAGATGTTAAACCCTGAACAAAGCAAAGTCCCCATTGTAGGTGTATGATTGTTACATCCACAAGAGGCTGAGAAACTCCACAAAATTTACGATAGGATTGTTGTATCCTCAAGGGTACTGTCAACAATCTCAGAGTACCAGTAATTATATGATTGTTGAGAAAAGAAAATGATTATCACCCCAGAGTAAATATAAAATTGTCCTGTCCTAAAAAATGGCTGATAAACTGCCTAAAAAATAATTGTTAGTATCCTTGTGTGTATATACAAATGTCCCTTAAATTGCTGATGGGCCATAAAATAATACAAAAACAAGTATATACAATGTAATACTATAACACAGATATGTGTGTTCTTTTGCAGTGGTGGTGTGTATCCCCCAGGAGCAGCCTTCATGGATACCACTCTGATAGAGAGACTCAACAATCACAATGTCACCTTCACAGAGGTCAAGGCCTAGACCCAAGGTCACCACTAACGATAGTCAGTGCTACGTACGAGTTGGCTCAGTGACTGCTGCTCTATACCGAGAGATGGATACCATGACAAATTTCAAACCTGTGATTGTGTATTATATGTTTCTGGTAGGGGTGAAGGTGCAAGCGAAACATGATTTTTGTGGTTGACTGAGGGTTCAAGTATTATTTAAAATACAATAAATTCATGGAGAAAAGAACAAGGCTAGTGTGACACAAATGTTTAAGTTATATTTGCTGTACATAAGTAACTGCAATATTAGTTCACTAAATGAAGCTTTGTTCTGTCAGTGGATATTGTACTGCTTTCAAGGTTTAAGTAGAATTTACACTTTCTTTTTACATTTTTGCTTTGCTTCTATCTTTTTACTTTCAAATTATGATATTTTCTTGCTGATATCTGGATAACATTGCAAACTTACTTCTCTGGTTGATATCTATGTAGAATGGCATCAATAATTATCTCAAATTTATTTTAATGGCATTTTGTTTAATGTACTTTCTATGACTGCTGGTTCATTATTAAGTCATCTGAATAGTCCATGAACTGAACTTGAGATCCTAGCCATCGTGTTAATTTTTAGACCTATGGACTGCTGATGGTGTCCTAGCCAGTGTACATGGACCAGTGAACTACAATGTATACATGGTATCCTAGCCAGTGTTCATGGACCAATGAACTAGTGTATAAATTGTATCCTAGCCAGTGTTTGTGGACCCATGAACTACAATGTATGCATGGTATCATAGCCAGTGTTCATGGACCAATAAACTATACATGGCATCCTAGCCAGTGTTCATGGACCCATGAACTACAATGTATACATGGTATCCTAGCCAGTATCCATGGACCAATGAACTATAAATGGTATCCTATCCAGTGCTGATGGATCCATGAACAAATACATGACATCCTAGCCAGTGTTCATGGACTATACACATCAGTTTATAGGCCCATGAACTGTACATGATATTCTTACTCTTTTGGTTCAGTTGTAATAGGATTTAAACAATCTGGCATTTAACTAAATAGAACAAACCATTGATTTTGTAATCATGATCTATCCGATCAAAGATTTGTGCATATCATATACATGTAATATTTTATAGCAAAGTCATACTTGGTATTTATTCCCTTAATGTTGGTGAAGAGTTTACTCTACAAAGTATAATTCCATTTATAAAGACCAACTCAAGTATATTATGAACAATTCTATATTTTAATAACTTAATATTTATTATGAAATTTATTCCTAGATTGTATGGGTTTTATACAATGAAAACAAATTTGACAGGTTTTTTCTTTAAAAATATGGAATTTGTGTCAAAGTTATTTTGCACTATGACAACATAATGTAGAACCAAATTTGTACAATGTGAAAAATAAATGTGCTTAAGTTAATGATGAGGGCCTGAAAGTGCTTAAACCCCCTTCACTCTTTAGTCCTGGAAAAGTGCTTCTGCATATTTTTGTTGTAACAGGTACATGTATTGGATTTAATATAAATATGAGAGAAAATTTACTCCTGTATGGAAACATGAAATTTTGTGCCTGGGGGAGCGATTACTGACAGTTATCAAAACAAATACTGGTAGTATAGCATAATCCAAAAGTCTTACATAATTCAGTGTTTGGAAATTTAAAACACCTCCTTGAAGATAGCCAAATATCTGTAGGAAAATTTTAAAAAGATTCCTTCTCTCTTATGCACAATACCTAGCATGTGTGTGATATAATTATGTTGTACTGCTTATAGTTTAACTATGGCATTTCATGGGTTAGTTTTATTGGTCAAGACTTAAGACCAATAGCATTGTTTGTGTGCTTCTGGTTGTTGCCAAAGGCTGCAATTTCATAGACTCTCTTATGCACATAACATTATATTTATACATGTACATGTTATTGTAGAAATGTATGGCAAATAAAACTATATTTCATAGATAAATGTCTTGTTCTCTGTTCCCCGAAGGGAGGTCATCCTGTCATTGCTCTCCACAAGTCTGCAATATAGTTAATGGGATCAGGAAAGGATGCTTCAGTGCTATTATTCATTCATGTGTTAACACCCAAGGAAACTATAATTAAACAGAGTGCCTATCTCTATACAAGGAGCAAATCTGCATGTGTTTGTTTTTTTGTTTTACTTGTGTCTACAGTTGGGAGATGTTGTTCAGGTGTTACCCTGTGTCTAAGGTCAGGAGATGTTGTTCAGGTGTTTAGTAAGGACATATCCAGGTGTTTACCCGTGTCTCGGTCACTCAGGATATGTTGTTCAGGTGTTATCCAGTGTCTACAGTCAGGAGATGTTGTTCAGGTATTTAGTCAGGACATATCCAGGTGTTTACCTGTGTCTAAGGTCAGGAGATGTTGTTCAGGTGTTTAGTCGGGACATATCCAGGTGTTTACCTGTGTCTAAGGTCAGGATATATTGTTCAGGTGTTTAGTCGGGACATATCCAGGTGTTTACCTGTGTCTAAGGTCAGGAGATGTTGTTCAGGTGTTTAGTCAGGACATATCCAGGTGTTAACCTGTGTCTAGTCGGGATGTTTTGTTCAGGTTTTTATTGGTGTCAACTCCGATGTTGTTCTGGTGTTGACAAGGCTTTTATGATCCTTCACCGGTAAAGCGTTAAAGAGATAAGAAAATGGTTATGTTCAGAAAAGTAAAAAAATCTTTACTGTCTTTTCAGGCAGAAATATCCGAATACATATAAAGTATGCCAGCAACAGTTACATAGACAAGTAATGTAAGTTGCAAAACATTCTCTGGTTTTCCCTTATAACTATATTTTTATCAAAATAAAATGAGTTTAATTTACTGCTATTAAAATGTTTTAAAGCTCTTATGACAATAAGTAAAACCTAGTTCAATGTAAATAGCATGGTATGCAATGCAGGAATAATCCTGGAATTTGAGAGCAGCGAGCCATTTTGAGCCATTTTTAGTCGGTATCAAAATTAAGAGGGGTCAATCTATGTAGAATTAAAAGAAAATTGGAACATGGATGGGTCAATTTCAGTTTGAGGGATCAATGGCCCCCTCCAGGATTATCCCTGCAATGTAGTTGATTTGTCTATCACTGATTGTTATAAAATGTAAGAAATACAATGCATGCCATTTATATAATGTAAACATTCATAAACAACATGAAACAACATTTAATTGTTGTCATTTTCAAACATGGCATTGCTACCATACAACCATATTAAAATCACTCGATAACCACACATCTCTGAACCCTGTAGCATAGTGATAAACTAGTAGTGGAAAGCTGTAGAGAAATCTGACATTAGTAATAGTCGTTTATCATATACTGTACAATCACTCCTTTATGTTCATTTAAAGACATAAATTCCATTTAAGAAACATCTATTCTGAATATCGTAGAATGTAGCTTAGAAGCTGTTGCCTGAAAATCTCCAGCTGGTTGTACTGCTCAACACCCTGCTGATGTGACAAAATATCCACTGTCCTATTTATGGCTAGAATGATGACCTTTAATGTTAAATGGCATTACTCTATAAATCACTATATAATTATGTGTTGATGTGGTGACCTCAGTAACATGTCTAGGGATGATGACACTTGCTCAGAGCTAAGGTCCCTGTCCTATTGAACGGGAGCTATAATAGTGGGTCTGAAGCTCGTAGTCAGTCCAAATCTACAATTATTTAATTTAATAAAATCCATACTTCAGGCAAAAAGCATTTCCTCTTCTTGATTTACATAACTTACGAAAAATTGTACGAGATTCTATAGAAAACCTCTCATGCGAAATGATGGCAATGTTGGACTTGTGATTTCTTCTATTTTTTGACTGGTGTTGTGGCTGTGACCTCCCAGATGACCTCGAGATACTTCTATTTTTAGACCGCTGTTGGGCCTGTGACCTCCTGGATGAACTTGAGATATTTTTTCTTGACTGATATGTGTATCTTCGTGGTAGTCCATGTGAGGCTTGAATCTGCACGACATCTTCAGCCATTTGACTCGGCGCTGACTGGGAGGGAGATGTATATCTAGACTGATTTCTTTGTGATGTTGATCCTTTTGTTGAAGATAATTCTGTTCTTGACCTAGGAGGTGTCTGTGTCCTTGACCTTGACCTTTCAGGTGTTTCTGTTGTTCTTCTTGGTAATACTGCTGGCCTTGAATGAGTTGGCCTGGAAGTTCTTTGTGTTGTTGACATTATGGGGGTTTCTGTTGTTTTTGATTGGTTTGGAGGTTGTGGCCTCCGTCTAGATTGTGTTCTTGATCTGTTTTGGTATCTTGACCTTGATCTTGAACGTGACCCTGACCTTGAACTTGATCTTGAACGTGACCTTGATCTTGATCTTGATTGTGATGTTCGAGATCTCCTTCCTGTTTGGGACGGGTTTATTCTAGATGAGGTTCTGGTTCCTATTATAAAGATAGACATTTTTGTTGTTTCTTTAGATATGGGAAGTGCTCTTGTGTTGCTAACTCTGCCAATTGAGGATATGTACTGTATGTTAGGTAACTCCTACAGCTGTGCTATTGTTTTGTTCTACAAACTTACAAGACAAGGCACAAAACATCACATGAATTAGCCTTTTATAAAAGCATGGAGTTAATATTTTCATTTAATGCTTTGAACACTTTCAAAAAAGTGCACTTGAGCAAGTAATTTGTAATGTATTATATACATGTATATGATACAAACATCCTAAATTTAAGATATTCTCACATGAATCAAACATAAAAGTTCACTTCACCGTTAGTGTGTTACAGTCATGATGGGATAAATGTGAAATTTTGCGTCACATAATTGATTTTAGTTTTGATTAAAATGATGTAATGATGTAATGTAAAGGCACATTAATTTGAACTAAGTGTGCTTAACAGTAGATAACATCAAACACTGATGGAATACAAAGATTGTTAGTTCAGATTAGTAACGTTTTCAAAAATAATAATTAAAGAAAACAGTGAATGTATAGTGATACAGTAGTATAAATTTGACAATAGTTCAGTTCTATAGACAGGAAAGACAATGGTATATGGAGATGAATTACATTATAGTGTTGATTTCTCACAAAGATTTATATCTTGGAACATTTAATGGATATGGCAAGATATAGGAAAATCAATTATACACCTGGGAATATGAAATAATGTTTGGATTATAATGTCTGCACAATCAAATAACAATGAACAAATGGAAATATACATAATACAATCACATATTACTTATACATGTACGGTACTAGAAGTACATTGTAGCCCATCCGAGCATTACTATATATGGTACTCAACCCATATAGAAAGTTCTTGTACATTTTCTGTCAAACTAACATGCACCGATGAAAAACAATTAATGACAGGGTTAATAAAAGCTTACTAAGGACAGAGTTGACTATTTAGAATATGTTATATACACTGTACAGACAAGTCATGTGGATATACGAGGACTACATACAAAATAGTATAGGGAACTGGCAGAAGCCAGAATTCAGGTGAATGTAGCCTTCTGTCTCAAAGTGAAATCACTGCAATCAGTGTTAAGGTTTATCGCGCCCCCTGAGATGGTAAAGTCACTGTAAATTTCAACCCAATGATAAGTCATCTAAATACCCAAACTAAACATCTATACTCAGTTATGTAATTTGGATATATTGAACTTGAACCTAAGTTATTAAAATGAAACAACAAATTCATTACAACAGAGACTGACATGTTATAATGTAATTGAGCTATATTTATATCGGCCATAGCGTTTTATTTCAGACGAGACTAAATTTGTTGTGAATCAGTTAATAACTAGAATTCATGTTGCATATATTCAATATACATATCTCCACAATGATGTTTATTTAGGGTCTTATTACTTATCATAAGGTTGACATTTACGGTGCCCTTTTCGCCATTTAGGGGGCATATTGAACCTTAAACATGAGTACATAGAAAGATACATTCCTGCTAAACTTGCTGAAAAACTACCAAGTTCAATTGCATTCATGGCACTACATGAATGCCATAGAATTTGGCTTCCTTATGTCACCTATATTTAAAAATTTTGGGATAAACAGCATTAAAGCAAAATGTTCATTTCATTAATGTACAGTTCAAATGGCAAAGAAATTTGTCTTGCTTTACAACCAAAGAGAATTCCATCACATGACTTGAAACATATATTGTACACAGCCTAATTATACTGTACTTTGGGTTATTTTCAAAGCAGTGTTATTTTCACAATATCTATGATAAAAAAATAAAATAAACATGGCAGTGAACTTACCAGTTAGTGTAGCACTGAAGACTGTTGTAAGTAATGCCACAGATCTAACAATCTCCAGTAACACTACAGACCTAATACATGTAATCACTAGCAGCACTACAGACCTAATACTGTAATCACTAACAGCACTACAGACCTAATACATGTAATCACTAGCAGCACTACAGACCTGAAGTCTCTATAGTTACACTTCAGACATAGAAATCTCCAGTAACACTACAGATCTATCAAAACTCTCAATTAACAAGCCCACGGGCCTTAACGGTCACCTGATTCCTACAGTATTTAATTTTTGTTGTTGAAATATGAGGTGGAGATAATGATGTAAATCATCCCTACCAATTTGAGTAAAAAAATAGCTAAGTATAACGTTAAGTTTAGTTTGTCAGGACCATGAGTCGATCATTCCTACAAAGTTTCAGTTAAATCAGCCCAGTAGAACTTGACTTTGAAGTTTGAAATAGTTTTTCAAAATGGCGGCCATATTGGATTTCTAATCGACCCGAAAAATAACAACACTTGGTCAGGGAGATGTCAGTAACATTCCCATGAAGTATCAATGAAATCCCTTTGACAGTATTTCAGCTTAAGTTGAAAATGTAAAATGTTAACGGACGACGGACAATGACAGATAGCAAATAGGTCACTTGAGCTAAAAGCTCAGGTGACCGAAAAACTGCAAGAATGAGTATGTCTATATATAAGTGAAAATGACAAGGAGCTAAAACAAGGTTATATACATCATATCGTTAATCTGGCAGGACCACATCACAATGAAAGACTAACTTTAGAAATTTTACTAAAAAAATCACAGAAATAAAATTCAAATTCTAACTAAAAAATATATATTCAAAATAACAGTCAAACCTTATAACTAAATTCATAGATACCAGATTTTAAAAGTTATTTTTTGCATGAATTCTCAGTGAACATCCAAAACCCTGGTGCCTGTTACAAAGTTATTCTGATGATAATCTCATAATGATGGTTAAGATAACAGAGCCCATTTGAAATTTCTGATGATAATGATGGCCCTATTTCTTTTCCAAGGTTTGACTGCAAGTTCTTAACAGAAAAATGGTTTACATATTGCCATGTTGACAGCTACAAGAATGAGTAGAGTTAGTAAAAAGCTTGACAAAAGTATAAATCTCCTGCAGATGGCTCAGCAAAGCAAGGTATGTCCAGTTCAAAAAAATTGTGTGCCATTTCTAAACATTTTTTTCCGGTTGGTAAGTGTGGATTGTGTAGAGGTTCAAATAGCACAACCATTGTTTGTTAGTGAGGTTTCGATGACTAGTATGATGTGTTCTCTGTTACCTTCATTAGACAAATGACCGAGAAAGCGTATACGTACAGAAAGTTGTAAAACATGTATGACTTGGGGCAATAATTGCTGTCAATTCCGCTACACTACACTTAGTTGTCATACATGTACGAAATGACAATCAAATCGACAAACTGAGTCACCAGCTATGTTTTGTTTAATACCTGGTTATAGATGTGCGAGAATCTATGAGCCCTCTCATCTCGATTCAGAGCTGGCCCACTGCTGTGTATCTAGTTGGCTTCCTTTATCTGCCACATGAACAGACTGCTCTCTCTGTCAAACACTTAAGAGTTATCCCAGTGAATAACATGATTTTGCTGAGTGGCATGGTCTTTGATAGCTGATTAAGGCTGATTTACTGATCTGAGACTCGGAATGCTTCCTTCTGATCAGGCACATTTCCTTCTTTCTAGGGTCTTCCAATCTTTCTTGAGTTCCCTAGTTGGACCTAAACTTGCCATTCAGTTTTTCTGATAGATGATGTGTCACAGTTGTTGCATCTCAGGTTTTGAACACACATTCTGCATCATTTATTCCTTAATTGTTTTGTTCTTGGAGTGTTCAAGGATATCACAAAGCATCTTGTTTGGTTTCATGGCTGATGCTATGCTAGAGCCATGATATATCCTCCGAAGAGTTTCAGATAATCCTTCTATATACAGGATGACCACCTGACCTCTTTATTTGTTCTTCCTCTTAATTTGACACTGTTTGTTGTACCCTTTCCAGGACCGATTCCAGATATCCATATGTTTTCATTGCCCTCACCTTGTGATTCTGCTCTAGGGCCTGATGATGGTGATAGAGTACATATCCTACTAGTCATCGAAATGTCACACATAAAATTAACTGGTTGTGCTATATGATCCTCTGAACCATTGTGTGTCATACTGCTCCAGTATAACACACACAAAATAGCTGTGGCAGTTAAGCACATGCTCAGTGCTGTTATATGCATACACCTAAAGACAGGAATAAGATTATTTAGGTATGTAATGTAAAATCCACTTCTTTGACCATCAATGAACTAACTTCAGTTGACGTACAGCTACCATTGTCTGTCCTCAGAAAGGTTTGACCAGAGTCCTCGGGGTGTCTGTTAACAATGATTCTAACATTTCTATGTGGAACATGATGCAGTTTTCTCTAGAACAAGGCAAACAGCAGCAATGTTCCCATGGCCACTATTGACGATTGAACATGCAGGGATAGGGCAGCAAACATGCCAGAGTGTTGGCCCCCAGACGTACCATGTCTGTACAGGGTCGTGTTCACACGATGAGTGTCGTACATCCCATGGCGTGCAGATCTACAGTTGTCAGGGTTGCCTCTCCTGAAAAACACATTGACCTTCTCATCAAAGCACACTGACCTTCACACATAAACACAACAATGTCAATACCAAAACACTTTCACTTTCCCACAAAATTTCAAACAAAAACATCAAAGTACAATTATACATGACCTCCACATAAAATACATTGACCTCCACACCATAAACTGCTGATCTTCTTGCCAAAATACATAAAATGTCACACTAAAAACTACATTACCTTCACAAAGATGACAATAACACCAAATTAAATTTACATGCACACAAAAATATAAGCCTTTGAATTTAATTTAAATGTACATTAACCAACAGAGATTGTTGCTCAAACCAAAATACACTTTACCTTCACACCAAAACAGACCTACCACCACAAAGAAATAGACTTTCCTCCACACTGAATGGTGACAAAATACTTGAAGTGTTTGTTGCTTACCTTGCAGGATCCACTATACGGTAGACTTTACCGTAGGGTAAAGCAGAGCTGGCTTTGGAAGTGGACACCATGTATACTTCACCTGCAAAATAGGTCTTCAGTTAGACTACAGCATGTAATTAATTCATATGAACACTTGATTAACTACTCGAGCTAATTTCATCATACTAGTATAATACAACAGTAAATAATGGATTCACAAGATCTTATTTTCCTGGATCAAGATTTACCAAACTTCAAAAAGGTTAATTTTAATTGATAATATCTTCAAAATTTTAAACTAGGAAATGTTAGTAAGAGCTGTCTATGACCCCTTCCCCTCCATCCTGGGCCTTTTGGTTATTAAGAAGTACATTTTGAAGACCTTTTAAAACATCTGATCACTGCAACCTTGAATAGGAGTCAAGGTCATTCATTTGAATAAACATGGTAACCCAATTATCATCACCCTTGGCCTTTTAGTTTTTCAGAAGTTGTTTACATATTTTCTAATCATTTGAACCCAGCTAAAAAGGAAAGATGTTGCATACCAACAAAAATGACATTAAATGTAATTGATTTTTTGATCTACTTGAATACTGTATAATTATGTATGTATTTTTACCATCCTCATCCTCGCCAAATGATATGATGCTAGTCTCGTAGGTTGACTGTAGTGGAGGGCGACACATACTTGAGGTACACATTTGCAGCTCGACGTTTTCCCACTCCTGTGTGATACGATTCTCCATCAGTCGCCACAGCTTACTGGGGATGGAAGCAACAGGTTTACCATAACAGTCAGTCACACCAGATGAATTATAAATCTTTACAGTTTGACCAAACCCTCACACTGAAACAAAGTCTTCCAAAATTACACCTGGGAATTTTTTATTCTTTAGAGTGACAATGCCCTCAACCTGGAACAAAATCTACTACAATCATACCTGAAGTTTTTTAATCTGTACAGTGTAATGAAAACCTTCACCCGGGAAACAAAGTCTACTGGATGTTTACAGTGATATAACCCTCACCCGGGAACAAAGTCTACTGTTTACATTGACATAACCCTCACACTGGAACAAAGTCTACTGGATGTTTACAGTGACATAATCTTCACCCTGGAACTAAGTCTTTTGAATGTTTACATTGACATAACCCTCACCCTGGAACAAAGTCTATTGGTTGTTTACAGTGACATAACCCTCACCCTGGAGCAAAGTCTACTGGATGTTTACAGTGACATTACCCTAACCCTGGAACATAGTCTTTTGAATGTTAACAGTGACATAACCCTCACCAGGAAACAAAGTCTACTGGATGTTTACAGTGACATAGCCCTCACACTGGAACAAAGTCTACTGGATGTTTACAGTGACATAATCCTCACCCTGGAACGAAGTCTTTTGAATGTTTACATTGGCATAACCCTCACCCTGGAACAAAGTCTATTGGATGTTTACAGTGACATAACTCTCACCCTGGAGCAAAGTCTACTGGATGTTTACAGTGACATTACCCTCACCCTGGAACATAGTCTGTTGAATGTTTACAGTAACATAACCCTCACCCTGGAGCAAAGTTTACTGGATGTTTACAGTGACATAGCCCTCACACTGGAACAAAGTCTACTGGATGTTTACAGTGACATAATCCTCACCCTGGAACGAAGTCTTTTGAATGTTTACAGTGACATAACCCTCACCCTAGAACAAAGTCTATTGGATGTTTACAGTGACATAACCCTCACCCTGGAGCAAAGTCTACTGGATGTTTACAGTGACATAGCCCTCACACTGGAACAAAGTCTACTGGATGTTTACAGTGACATAATCCTCACCCTGGAACGAAGTCTTTTGAATGTTTACAGTGACATAACCCTCACCCTAGAACAAAGTCTATTGGATGTTTACAGTGACATAACCCTCACCCTGGAGCAAAGTCTACTGGATGTTTACAGTGACATAGCCCTCACACTGGAACAAAGTCTACTGGATGTTTACAGTGACATAATCCTCACCCTGGAACGAAGTCTTTTGAATGTTTACAGTGACATAACCCTCACCCTAGAACAAAGTCTATTGGATGTTTACAGTGACATAACCCTCACCCGGAAACAAAGTCTACTGGATGTTTACAGTGAGATAACCCTCACCCTGGAACAACAAAGTCTTTTGAATGTTAACAGTGACATAACCCTCACCCTGGAACAAAGTCTATTGGATGTTTACAGTGACATAACCCTCACCCTGGAAAAAAGTCTACTGGATGTTTACAGTGACATAACCCTCACCCTGGAACAAAGTTTATTGGATGATCAGACACCTAAAGGTTTCAAATCTTTTCAGTGGGACAAAGTGCATACTCTGGTACAAAGTCTACTACAATCATACCTGAACGTTTAAAATGTTTACAGTGACATAACTCTCGCCCTTAAACAAGGTCTATTGGATGTTTACAGTGACATAACCCTCACCCTGGAACAAAGTTTATTGGATGATCAGACACCTAAAGGTTTCAAATCTTTTCAGTGGGACAAAGTGCATACTCTGGTACAAAGTCTACTACAATCATACCTGAACGTTTAAAATGTTTACAGTGACATAACTCTCGCCCTTAAACAAGGTCTATTGGATGTTTACAGTGACATAACCCTCACCCTGGAACAAAGTTTATTGGATGATCAGACACCTGAAAGTTTCAAATCTTTTCAGTGGGACAAAGTGCATACTCTGGTACAAAGTCTACTACAATAATACCTGAATGTTAAAATTTTTACAGTGACATAATCCTCACCCTGAAACAAGGTCTATTGGATGACTTGGAGGTTGTAAATGATTACAGTGTGATGAGGCACTGTCCTGAATGGACACAAAGTTTATCATATTCAGACACCTGAGGGCTATAGATCAAAGTTTATTATAATAAGACACCTGAGGGCTATAGATGAATGTTTATTATAATCAGACACCTGAGGGCTATAGATCAAAGTTTTATTATAATCAGACACCTGAAGGCTATAGATCAAAGTTTATTATAATCAGACACCCGAGGGGTATAGATCAAAGTTTATTATAATCAGACACCTGAGGGCTATAGATCAAAGTTTATTATGATCAGACACCTGAGGGCTATAGATCAAAGTTTATTATAATCAGACACCTGAGGGCTATAGATGAATGTTTATTATAATCAGACACCTGAGGGCTATAGATCAAAGTTTATTATAATCAGCCACCTGAAGGCTATAGATCAAAGTTTATTATAATCAGACACCTGAGGGCTATAGATCTTTAAAGTTTGATGCTCACCCGGACATAAAGTCCCCGTAGATGTAGAAGCCATTCAGGTTTGGACTGTTACACCCGCGATAGAAGTGGCCACCAGTCACTGACTTGCCCATGGAATGAGGGTAATTATGGATAGGGTCCTCCACTGGCCCTGAAAGAACAACATTACTAGATGTCAACATCGGTCATAGGCATATAACAAGTGGTTCTCACAGTCCATATTCCCACACAAACTTAACAGTGGATAAAATATATCTGCTGTCTGTCCCAGGTGATTATATAGAAATATACAGAGTATTTTCCATTTAGTAATTTTAGTTTTTTAAAGTCTACTATTCAATCTTTCATTAAAATCTTTGTATATGCTTTGTGCTCTTGGTAAAGCTTACAAAAAGAAATGTTCCTTTCCTATGTCTCTTATAAAGCTTGATATAACATAAATATTCTTTGAAAAAATCTGGACAAGTTATATATTTTAAAAAGCTTGACAATATGACTACACATCTCTAAGAAAGTCTACTTACAAGAGTTATCTCTCTTTAAAGAACTTAAGTACTGCTTAATGATCCAGTAAACCTAGCACTCACCTATCGTGTCACAAAGTTCGGTCCTGAAGCAGGACATTCCTTCCAGGGCATTCCAGCCATAGTTGGCTCCTTTCTTTAACAGATCCAGCTCCTCAAAAGCTGACTGTCCCACATCACCACACACTATTCGCCCTTTGCCTTCACCTAAATACATCCAACATGTTTATTCAATGCCCCATGTAAATGTTTATAATTTTTGTACAATCTTACCATCATTGCAGCTCTATTTCCTCAATTCATCTTCCATTAAATACATATAAGTCTTCATCTACAACCTATACTTTCCCTACACCGAAACAGTGCCATACTCATTTTCATTTTCACCTGATCCATTTCTTATCTCTCCCCTCATCATTTTGTTTTTCCTCCTGTGCATTCCCATTTGCACCAAAGTATGTATCATCCAGATTAATTCTTCTTCCCCTAGTTAGCAGTTGCATTCTGCCACTGTCATCTCCACATTCCCACCTGTCAGGACCTAAATACCCACCCACCAAATCCCATTCTATCAGAGATATATTTCCTCGCTGTACATACCAGTGACCGAGTCACCCCGATCTTTTCCGCACCTCCACATATTCCTGACCCCGTAGGCATATATTTCCGGTCGGATTTCATCCTGATCCACGAATGGATTGTCTGGCGGGATACCATAAGGACTCCAGCGAGGTTGACGGTCTACATCTATCCTCAACACCTTCCCGAGAAGTAGAGACCTGTAAACAGGGACAGTCAGCACATAACTCATGCATCAATGTTTTAGTACAACACAGTTTGTTTATAACAGTAATTCACTCAAGTTTCGGAAGATACATATTTTGATATAAAAGGAAAGTGATGGTTATGAATTAACAAGAGGCCTATGGGCCTTAACGGTCACCTGACATATTTATACAGAGAGTTGATTTTGTTTTTAACATGAACAGAAATATTATTCAAAGTGACAAAAAACAATAAAACCACCTTATTCAATATCTAGCATGTAGATTTAAGACTGAAAAGTATTTGAAACTAGCACCTCTGATTCTAAGGAAAATGAAGAAATTTTATTTTAGCACACAGACTCCATTGGGCCCCACCCTACACCCTAAAATTTTCAAAGTATCAAACTGTCAACTCAGGGTTATAATTCCAATCAAGTTATCAACATGTAATATTCAAAGTATCATTTACAATTATAAAAAATAACAAATTTTGAAATTTCAGTCAATTCGACCCTTTTTGGCCCCACCCATCAGCCCCAGGGGGTCAGTCAGGGCTGATATGTACATACCATCAAACTGCTACCCATTACTGATAATGCTGACCTAAATTGAATTACTTCCAATGGCAGTTAAACAAATGTTGGTCCAAAATGTGATTTCCCTATATAAACTATAGTAAAGTTTACCCCCTCCCCAGGGGGAAACGTGAGACCCCAGGGTCAAGAAATTCACAATTTTAATAAAGCACCTTAAGACCCTTCCATCTATTTAGAGTATATGATTCTATCGTATCTGGATCTTGAGAAGAAGATTTTTGAAATTTTAGTCAATTTGACCCTTTTTGGCCCCGCCCCTAAGGTCCCTGGGGGCTGGGAACCATATAATTCACAATTTTAGTTGACTTTAGGCCATGAAAGGTTTCTGCAAAATTTCATTGAAATTGGTTCAGTGGTTTTGGAGATGAAGTCGAAATTGTTTACGGAAGCACTTTGTCTCAGGTGACCTAAAAATGTCAAAATTCATATCTATACAGCTTTAATAGCTTTGACTAATTGTAATTCTTATCCATTACAGCTCAATACTGAAACAGAATTGATGAACACTGATTCATGAAATGTAAAGGTCCTAGCTGTCACATACTACGGATGTACCTCGCCGGGACTAAACCGAAGCAAAATATTAATATTATTAACGGTGAGAAAATTGGCAGAGGTCCAGTGAGAAAGCACTTGAAAAAAACATCAAAATTGTCTGTAGCAATACCGATGTAGTACCGGTGCGTTGTTTTACCGTTGTCCTACTGATGTAAGAGCTGATGTACTACCGAAAACTACTTTTCTATCGTTAGTACATTGGCGGGGCATCAGTACTACTTTGGTGGTATTCGGTAGTACTATGGATTAACATTGGTACCAGTCGGAACGCATATTGAGGTCACCAGAGAGCCACTGGTCCATTGCGGGATGCTACCGGTGCTCTACCGACATTAACGAAGCCATACCAGAGTACTGCCGTTGTAGTCCTGTTTCTCACTCCGGCAGCACAATGGAGGACATTTTTGAGCAAGTTCAAAAAATTCTACCGTCGCCTGCCGTTGCTGAATTTTTTCGCTGAAGTCCTGACGATGTACTATCGTTCTTAGCAATGTGATACCATTGCGCTGCCTTACTAGTACCAATCCCCTAAAATCGCCAAATTTGTGCTCTGGTATAGCTCCGGGGAGACAAATCGGCTAGGTGTGACAGGCCCTTAAATTAAGGGTTGATGTGACAAAGGACTACAGAAACCTGCATTATTATATACATCATGTAATGTTGATGTTACAGACTAATTGTATTGTTGACGTGATGTCACATGGTATTGCTGACATGTGGCGGAGTACACCAAGTGTTACATGTCTGTTATAGTTCCTATACAATCTAGAAAATAATCATTTACTGCAATGGGACCATCATGGGGAACAGCATGGTTATAGCAATGCCAGGTATGATGAAGGGGACACTGTTCTCAATTCTTTTTAACCCTTCCCCATCCAACTCTATACAACCTTATTGCCTGTGACATATTAGGATCAGTACATTTCTGTACCGGTATGTGCCGTTACAGCAAACAATTAACAGACATGTGGTAAACCTCCTGCCCTGATAGTCGGCTGGTAGATGTACACGTAGATGTCTGACACAAGCATAGTACTTAGTTCTCCTGACTCAGCATTCGTGCATGTCAGACAATTAATTTGACATTTTTATTAGTTAAATAGAAATGGAAGTATCTAATTGTGGTAGAGATAAACGGCTCACACATATATACACACAAGAGCAAATGACAAGGAGTTTAAACCAGTACTCTCTATTTTACACTCTATTGTCAGGCATACTTTCATGCCTCTTCTTTGTTTTATCTGAATCATTGTTTTGGATGATCACTTTGGTTTAGGTTTTTCCCTAGCCACTGGAATGTAGCTGTATGTAGTTAGTCTAGTTTATATCATGTTTATCACCTATATCATAGCTTACATGCATAGATCCAGTTAGAGATTGGGGAAAGTTCTTTTCAACATCTAAATACAACTTTTCAGCTAACTTCTACAGTTTATGATGGTCTACACATTTGAAAGTTAAGATAGAAAATGATTTGAAGTTCACCTGTTCTGGGACCGGTTTTCTGGGTCTCCTGCCGCCCCTCCATCACCCACAAACAGGTACAGGTAGTTGTCATCCCCAAACAGGATCTGTAACACATCAAGTTAACACTGTGATTTAGCATTGAATTGAGCCCACTCTTTACTTATCAATTTTAAAATTATGATAATTTCTGGAAAAAAACAAAACATATTTATAATTAGTGTCACTTCTACCCTGTAAGTCCCCTGGGCTTAACACAGATTAATGAGAAAGCCACCAGGGGCAGTAAATCACGCTCAGGATTTGCTATTGACCCTTCATGGATTTGTGTTCAAGAAGGGCAAGAAACTTGGGCACAAATATGTACAATCTGTTTTACAATGGTTTCATGTGGACATGCTACCCATTCTCTGCATATGAAATGCAGTTTTTGTACAAATATCCATTTACGAGTTACACTAAAGACCAGTGGAGTATACATATTAGGCCTATCCAAACGTCAAGTTTTAACTTAATATGACAATAAGTTTTCAAGTTATCATTTAAAGCATTTTAGAAATGGTGACCTTGACCTCTGACTGCCCACCCTTTAAATCAATAGGCCTATTTGCAATCACTAAGGCACCCAACCCAATACACCAAGTTTAAACTTTGTATGGTATCTCATTCTTTAAGTTATTATTGGAAACCAAATTCCATTTTTAGCAACCTTGACCTTAACCTCTGGCAGACCACACTCAAAATCAATAGGGTTCTTTGCATCCATTAGGGCAAACCACACACCAAGTTTGACCTTTTTATGATCATTGGTTCTCAAGTTATCATCCGGACAACCACTATGGACAGACGGATGGATGGATGGAGGAACATCCCCAGTGATGGTTATATAACCCCGAATGTTTTTGAAATTGAAATAATTCAAACAATGTTTTTCTTATGCTTCTGAACCCTACAAACCAAATTGCATGACTCTTACTTTAAACTTCAAATTCTATATAATTTGTTTAGGAAAAAAAATACCCTTTATCCTTTGACCTTCAATGTAAGTCAAGATCAGTTACTTCAACAACTTTAATAGTTCTTTCTTCTTCTGGTAAGCAACCTGGCATATAGCATTACTCTTGTCATAACAGTTCAGGAGAAGAAGCTGTTTGAAGATTTTAACACATTAAACCAATGTGAACTTGAATGTTGGTCAAGGTCATATATTTATACATATCATATATCTTCATTCCATCTACTTAGCAAATATCATTACTCCATCATCAAGAACCATTAAAAGGAACCACTGAAGATTTTAACATATGGCAAATATCAACTCAAGACCTCATGGTTGTTAATAAGTCTTTAAAGGGAAAAAGTTGATGATGGCCAAATGACAGAAACCACACCATGGCGTAACCTTTGACACAGACACCCTGTGACAGGTGAGCTAACAACACAGTTACTACTGCTTTAACTTTGAAGGATCCTTATACCTTTGCCAAAAAATTCAAACTATGTATTGGAAGGTTTTTTTCTGGCTTGACTTTAGCTTTGGTGAATAATTTCTGAAAAGAAAAACACACCTTACAGAACATTGATGAAAAAAACCCAATAAAGATGAAATAAACAATAAAAGTCACTAACAGTATTCTGACAGTTAAAATGCAGAGGGGCAAGCCCAAGTTTCAAACTTTGGACCAACTATCATTATACTGTTGATATAAGTAACTGACCTACCTAGTCAACAATAGTTTTTGAATTTAAGGGGAGGTTACTATGTGCTTGAAACACAACCGTGGAATTCTCCTGTGTTTTGCCTGCAATGGGGCAGCGATCTTTAAGTGCCTTATCATAATTACAAATACAATGTACTGCAGTAATAGGATTATTTCATAAAAGCTAACATATTTGGATAGATAGGTGCAATATGTTGAAGCCATTGTTCATTTCTTTACACAGATGGCCAGGGTGTGGTTCTCACAGATACATGTACCCCACCCTGGTGCTCATCACCATATTAGCTATAGGGACTCATTTGAGGAACTTCTACTTTATATAATAAAGTTCTGAGTATATGGTTAAAACAGATGGTTTAAAAGAAATGCTTGCACGTCAAGGAACACTATGTACGTTGTGGGGAGTATGACAGTTCTGACCGTTCTGACCTGACCACCTGAGTACAGTTGGGTGGTGCAGTGGTGGCCAGGATGGCCAGTTTAATTCTGAAATCAGATGTGAAAAAGTACATGTGTGGTCATGATCACTTGCCCGACCATGTGGGATTTTCCCTGGTAGTCCAGTTTCCTGGTCCAATACTAAGACTCCCTGCATATGCTACCATCTAGGCCAACAAGAGTGATTAATACAAGCGGATAGAACGTGTTTCTTAACTGCTGTAAAATAGATAGTTTAATTTAAATCCTGACAATTGAAAAGTTGTGCTGGCACAAACCACTGAAACCAAAAAATCTTCAATGACATTTCTTTCATCAATACATATCACTACAAAATCCTGATTATCCTTTTAACTCCTGATACAAGCTCCTGTAGAGAACTCTAGTTACAAATAGGAGAAACCCTCTATTTTGGACCCTTATCAGGTCCTCTGGCAGCCTCCCATTCCTCTTTCCCTCACACACGCTAACACAAGCAACATGTTTATGATGATCAAATGAAATCCTTTACAAATGAGAAACACGATAGCCAGTCCACTGGTTGTACGGGTCAGCTACATGTGAAACAGGAGGAGTGAACAGTGCTTGGCTGCTGTCAAATTTAACTTGATTAGTTTCGGCTGTAAACTTCCAGTAAATAGGCAATGAAATCTTCATTATCTGCTGTTAAAAAGCACTCCAGGCTTTTTTCCAGCAGAAAGGCTAGATAACAAAGTAAAAAATCGACGTTTTTTGTCAGCGCATGTTGTGAAATAATTACCTTTTTATTTGAATGTTTTAATAAATAGCAAAAAAATATTGCTGACTTATAGCTTCATGAAGTTTTAAAGTCGAGAGGAAAAATCATCTTCATACGAAAAGTTATTCCAACAGTGACTGGGACTCTGTAGAGGAATATTAACTGTCCAATTTAATAGAACAATAGTCATACAAAGTACTAGAAGAAATATTGTGGAAATCTAGAAAAATAATAAATATCAGAACTGGTAGAAAAAAGGTCACATTTCAATCTTTTATGGATGAAATTGTAACTGGGAGACTTTGTAGAGAAATATATAGTATCTATCAAAACTCTTATAAAGCTATTTATAGAATAAAACAAAAACTGTTTAATATAAACAAAGTGAGCTGAGGCTCAATTATCCCCCTCCCGCCTCCATTTTTTTTTACCAATATAGATAGCATGCATGCTTTACTGGACGGATGCACTGACAAATGGATCACTATATCTGCCCTCAATAAGTGGAAGAGGGAGGGGGTATAATTACCATAATAACCAGAGATAATGTTCTAATAGTTGATGTAACTCACAATTTTGCATAGAGTAGGGCTGAATCATTGAAATAATTTCCCTGTGATTTGTGTATCTGCTAATGATGTGTAGTACACCGACTAGATAACAATGGACTTATCAGGAAGTTTAACCCTTTAACACAAGCCAACTACAAAGTTGCCTGTATGTGTGAGTTGGAATATCCTTGGTATAGCACTCAAGTCTTTTTCTAATCATCTTTTTGACCTTTTTTTCTTTCTTTCTAAAGCTCTAATTAGAATAAATATTTGCTTACAACATGTAGATAAAATCCCTGCTGGATAATTCAGCCTTGTTTATGACTGGAAATTAAATGATAATATCTTTAAATAAGTACCCTCCCTAGCTGTCAGATTTGCAGAGTTGGAAATGTAAGAAAGACATGAGTAAGAATGGTAAATTTGTATCATGCCCAAAATATCAATGAAGCATTACATGTAATAAAATCTGTTTATATCAAACATGGTACAAGATTATTACAACCTGCGGTGATGTGTATGTAAGGACACCTATATCTAGCTGTACAGGTAATACTTGTCAGGAAGGTATGTTAGCTGTTCCTTACAAAAACCATAGGGATAGAACAAAGTCAAACCTTAATCATGTATCAAAGAGGTTTTCTTTAATCTTGGATAGAACCAGTAAGCCAATAGGGCTGTAACAAATTGATGATAATGCTACCGACTGTGATTCCATTACACCATCACTGTCTTAAAGCACAATCAATGACTCGATCAGACATGGGGTCTAAATACAGCAGAGGAACAACTTTGTCAATTTATGAACATTTTATAGTTATAACTTGATCCTACAAGACAGATTTGTATCAAAGTTCGACTGAACAGCAGCAGATGAATAAGATAACTGTTTGATATTTCCAAAACATCAATCATGGTACAATGATTTACTGAAATCCTCCGAAAGCAACAGCTTGTTACATAAAAATGTGTTCTTTTTATCATTCCTTAAGTCAGCAATATGATATAGGAACAACTAAACCTTACCCATTACAGGAATGCCTCACAAGATCTGAAATTACTACTTGGGTAAATTTAATCTATAAAGTTGATTTTAAAAAGCCTAACCGCAAATACATTTTACTTAATTCAATTTACAAAATGTCTGAATGAAGGTCACACAGAGTACTGGAACATTATGTTCTACTTGTTAGCGAGGTATTATGTTATGCAAAAACAAAACAGCTTTTCTTCGAAATCAGAGTTTTCACCATTTTAAATAACAGTCAATATACTTAAGGACATGTTACATTACTGTAAAATGTATTTGACAAGTTCCACATCAAAAAACATTAAAAACATCTCTTATGGATGAGAATTTATATACAATTAACTTAGTTAATAAACGAAGACAACTTTAAAACTTTACAAGTCTGTATTACAGTATACTTTTGTAACATTTGGATGTAAGAGTTATTAAAAAATGACAATTTATCATTTATAAGGAGGAGATCATTCTATAATGTTTGGTCTTCATCTACCAGTACCTTACAGAGAAGATCTTCATCAATTTTATAAAATGTTGATGATCATCCAGAAATCAAGTTTCAGAGGAGATGTTCAGATGTTCAGAATCAAAGTATTTCTCTCTGAAACCCCTTATGATAATTATATAAGTGGCCTAGTGGCCATGGGTCAGCCCCTACAAGAGTCCAGATTATGATCCTCAATATATAAGGATCATCCTATAAATAATTGTCTAAATCCACCAGTAACTTTCAGTCAAGCTATTGTGTTTGGCACTAAGTAACCCCTTATGAGCCCCCCTGGGTCCATTCTCTTCTTGAGTAAAATTTGTGATCCCCATTGTTGATAAAATTCTGGTAAACATTTCAGAGGAGATGAGTTTGAAAACTTTTTGTCCTATTTGACCCTTATGTTCCTAATCATAAGCCGTATCTGAAGATCAGCCCTTTCTTGAGTAAAAGCTTTGATTTCCAATGAACGATTCCTTAAAAAATTTGGTCTACATTGACCATTTAAGCTAATTACAACGGAAGGAAATGTAATTTGTAGGTTTTGCACCAAGTGATCCCTTGTGAGACCCTTCGGGAGGGGGGGTCACCTCATTTTGAAGAATAATTCTGATAGTTTCATCACCTAAGGATAGTTCATTGAATGTAAGTGAAAATCCTACAGAATTTTTCAGAAGATCTTTATTTTTATTTATTTTTGCACTCTGTGACAGCTTAATATGACCCCACCCTAATCACAAAAGGTTATCTGAATAACTCTGGTGACCTAAAACTTAAAAGTCATCTGATTTTTGAAGCTAACTATGAGTACATATTAAAATTGTCATCTGTGACAGCCGTTATCTGACATTGAAGGTAGACAATTTAATACAATCACCTAAATGACCTGTATCCATTATACATGTTTTGTACTTAATCTGTACACGTGGCAGAGCTCTCGAGAAAGCCGATCCTGTGTACTGTGTGCTGACGTTAACAATTCTCAATGGGAAATGAAACCGAAACTCAATGTGCACTCTCAGTAAAAACCATCAATGTTAGCATTACACATATTGAAATACTTTTTGTCTAAATTTGTAATTTAAAAAAAAAAATGCAAAATGAAAAAAACAAATTCAGCCTTGTATTGCTGAACATTCATAACTGCCTCATTCCGGTCCCGTGATAAGGCACTTACATTGATATGGATAACTTCTTCATGTTATAATTTCTGGATATCTATAGGTATCCTTTATATCAAATTGATCAATGCATCATGATGAATCTATTCTTAGTTTCTTACCCAAATTTTCCAATACTACTCGTATTAGCAATGTGAGGTTTTAATTATGGTGTTCTTTCAATTTAATTGAAATATTAGTATTTTGACCTTTGCTTCATGGTCTTTTTTGAACATAAGAAGGTCAGGATCCAATATGTGCAGCTTTTGAAATATTAAAAGCTCTTGATCTCCAGTATCCATATAAATCAACAGAAATGTTCTGAATTCCCTAAAAATGTTGAAAAGAAGGAAACACTTTATAATCATGAATGACATTTACTGACCTCATATCTCGATGTAATAACACTAAAAGCAGTTTGATATAAAGAACCAATTTACCCCCTACTTCTGTAAAGACACTTGACCTCAAACCCTATCATTTAATAACCTCCTCCTTCCTCTAACAGTATCACTCCCTAAAACCCTTCAGGGATAACCTGTATCTTGAATTGATCCAGATATCCTTTTTATCAAAGAAAACTGTATCCCATTTCAATGAAGCTCCAAACACATAATTGAGAGGATGGCCATAGCTGACCATGCTGAGATAACAAATATCGGAACGATATCTTAAGTACTTGGTGGATCTATCGTGGAAAATGAGGCAATGAAACAGCCAACTCCACAAACACTATATGTTAAAGGAGTGCCAATTATACATAGATATATCTGTATCAACTCACGGACACTTTGTGCTAAAAGTTTATCAACTCACAGACACTTTGTTGTACCAGTTTATCGTATTAATAAACTTCGGCCTCTAACCAAAGGTAGCTGTCACACCACTTGACTTAAAGCAGATCGATGATTCAGATACAAAATCAGGGATCCCGGAAAAAATAAATGTATACAAAATTAATCCTTACACCACTGTAGATCATAATGGACTTTACCAGATCAATGCATGGTAGATTCTACTAAAGTTACATAGGGATGGACAAGGTTTGAGTCTGGCCAACTGTCTTTCAATAGACTATTTCCGGACACATGAATATACATTATTACAATGATATTGCAAGTGTTTCTAATACATGATTAAGTACAAACTGATATGATAACGTTGTGTAACGTTCATGATACTCAGTGGTGAAGTAGGATGTCTCCAGGTGTCCTTAGCTCTTGCCTCTGGGACTTTATGACTAGCATTTTGACCTGTTTGACCTTCAGCTTGTGACTGACCTCTAACTAAGTAGTCCTGACATACAGACCAAGTGAATCATATACCCCAAGTGTGGGTAGCCATCAAACATAATCTTGCATTAGAAAATATTCAAGTACCAATAACTAATAAAACTATCATGTGTATACCACAAGAATCAAACACAAATATGTCATAATTACTAAGGGTGTCACAATATCCTGAGGGTATATTAGTATATTAGTATACAGAAGGAATGCACTGAGTTAACAGTTTACAAAATACTATTACCATATTAATACATATACATACCAGCAAATAGGGGGGGGGGGGGGGGGGGGGGGGGCAAATTGAAACTTAGGTACAGGGCTTAAGCCCTGGATGAGGGGTCTGGGGGAAATGGGGTTGGGGACCAAATCTTCCTGAACCTGTAGAATTTTCCCGTCCCTCCTACAAATTACGGTCATGAGAGTTATAAAATACTTACAAGTAGTGACCAGAGGTCTACATGTACATGTCAACTCACTGACTTTCCCGAAATGGTTCCAGGAAAAGGAATACTCTACTAATTGTAAACAGGTTTTGAACTGAGAATGGCAGATGCTGCACAATTACATAAACTTAGCCTTCTGGTTAGTTACAGCTAATAAACAATTTATTCGGTGCTGAAGTTGTACTTGGATACCAACACCAATCATACTGCATTAAGTTCTAGCTGGCCAAAGTATTAGGAATTCTAGAGTTTCCCTGCAGAAGGACAGGGATACTTCAGGAATGTTTGTGAAGTAACAATATAGGTTAATATCATTACTCAATGTTTTACATACATTTATTAGCAAATTTTAGCATCTTTTACTCATGGGAATTTCGAAGCTGGTGAAAGTCATACATATATTTGAACAAACTTGATAGTGTTATCCCAGCATTGACCCCTGTGACCATAAGTCTAAATGAGCAAATGAATATATATCTTATCCATTGTGATTTTAGATTTGCTTTGTTTAATAGCTAGAACCATCTAATTAGAATTATCTAACCAAGGATTTTTTTCATCCATCAAAAGTTCCATGCATACATGATGTGATGAGAGAGATTGAATGGCTTCACCAAAAAATACTCCAGACCACAATTGTAAGTAGCAGTATCTGTTCTCTCCTCCTCTACGAGACATACATGGATAATCTATCTATTTATGAAAGTTGAATCGCGATTACAATTGAAGTTTGCTGATCTGAGCTACATGCCCTAAACTAATATTTACCCTACCCAGAATCACAAGACTTTGTAAGCCTGGTTGTCACTGATTAAATTCTAGAGCCTTGTTTTATTCCCCATGTCCGAGTTGAATATCCTAAACTTATACATGTATTTAACAAACCTACAGTCACCAGACCGTATAACCTTAGCTGTCACAGATAGAAGTTCTTGAACCGTGTTTTTACCCAGTCTGCGTCAAAGATATTTACCCGACCTAGAATCACCCAACCTTATAACATTAGCTGTCACAGATAGAAGTTTTAGAACCGTGTTTTTACCCAGTCTGCGTCAAAGATATTTACCCGACCTAGAATCACCCAACCTTATAACATTAGCTGTCACAGATAGAAGTTTTAGAACCGTGTTTTTACCCAGTCTGCGTCAAAGATATTTACCCGACCTAGAATCACCCAACCTTATAACATTAGCTGTCACAGATAGAAGTTTTAGAACCGTGTTTTTACCCAGTCTGCGTCAAAGATATTTACCCGACCTAGAATCACCCAACCTTATAACATTAGCTGTCACAGATAGAAGTTTTAGAACCGTGTTTTTACCCAGTCTGCGTCAAAGATATTTACCCGACCTAGAATCACCCAACCTTATAACATTAGCTGTCACAGATAGAAGTTTTAGAACCGTGTTTTTACCCAGTCTGCGTCAAAGATATTTACCCGACCTAGAATCACCCAACCTTATAACATTAGCTGTCACAGATAGAAGTTTTAGAACCGTGTTTTTACCCAGTCTGCGTCAAAGATATTTACCCGACCTAGAATCACCCAACCTTATAACATTAGCTGTCACAGATAGAAGTTTTAGAACCGTGTTTTTACCCAGTCTGCGTCAAAGATATTTACCCGACCTAGAATCACCCAACCTTATAACATTAGCTGTCACAGATAGAAGTTTTAGAACCGTGTTTTTACCCAGTCTGCGTTAATGATATCCTAAATTATTATTTAGCAAACCCCGAATCAGCAGCCTTGTAACATTGGCTGTCACTGATTAAAGTTCTTGAACCTTGTCTGTGTTGGTGATATCCCTAAACTAATATTTACCCTACCTAGTATTACTAGCCCGTGATATTGGTTGTCACTGATAGAAGACCATTAACACTTTTTTGTAGGCTGTTATTCGACACTTAGGGTTTACGGTAAGTATCTTGTTGACATTCTCAAGATCCTTCCATCACTGGAGCCTAGGCACATTCACAGAGCTATAATTAATCTGGTACCCATGTACTCGTTCACCAGTTACAGCCAACTGTATACACACAGATGTCTCTATAGGAAAAGTCTTTTTCAATATATGCTACTTTAGCTTTAACACTGCTGGTAATGTTCTTACTAAAAATATACAATTCAATTCAATATTTATTGCTCATCTTTAGTTACATAGTATAACTTGAAGGTAAATAACAAAGCAACCAACACATAAAGATATATAATTAGGTCAAAACAAAATATGTGTGTTTGAGGAAACAAACAATTTAATTTTAGTTTTTAGTTTTTATTTTCAGGGATCAATATTATGCTTTATATAACACGTTTCTACACACTGATTTACAATGGTCATTAAACTGTCAAGAATAGGGTCAGGCTCCCAGAACAGAACGAAAGTGTGTTTAAATGAGTGACTATGAGCTTTGCCTGGCTAATAAATAAATCTAAGATAAAAAAAAAGTTCCAGGGTCGACAGGAAAACCTAGGGTTCATTGTTGGTCAGGATACCTGAAACACACATTCTAAAACATAATATTAGTTTGGTCAAACCTCTAAACAGTCTATTTAGTGATCAAATCATTGAATGCTTGTACCTTTTTCATACCATATTACGCAAATTTAGACACCAAGTTTTAAGTGATCATTTTGTGCATCTGATTTTTTTTTTTTTTTTGTATTAAGTAACAAGTAAAACTTTTTCATTACTGAAATTCTAAGGTCAAACATCTGAGTAACTTGTACTGTAAAATGAATATTACAGTAAAACCTCTTCAACACATATGCACTAACACATTTTTTTTTTTTAGTAAAACCTTTATATAATTAACATTTTGGTAGTGGAAAACCTTTGTATAATAGACATTTGTAGAGTGGAGAATAATGCAGTAAAACCTCTGTATAATAGACTTTGAAGAGTGGAGAATGATGTAATAAAACCTCTGTATAATAGACTTTGTAGAGTGGAGAATGATGCAGTAAAACATCTGTATTATAGACTTTGTAGAATGGAGAATGGTGCAGTAAAACCTTTGTTTAATAGACATTTGTAGAGTGGAGAATAATGTAGTAAAACCTCTGTAAAATAGACATTTGTAGAATGGAGAAAAATGAACGAAAACCTCTTTATAATAGACTTTGTAGAGTGGAGAATAATGTAGTAAAACCTCTGTAAAATAGACATTTGTAGAGTGGAAAATAATGAGTAAAACCTCTGTATAATAGACATTTGTAGAATGGAAAATAAAGTAGTAAAACCTCTGTAAAACAGACATTTGTAGAGTGGAAAATAATGTAGTAAAACCTCTGTATAATAGACATTTGTAGAGTGGAAAATAATGTAGTAAAATCTCTGTAAAATAGACATTTGTAGAATGGAAAATAAAGTAGTAAAACCTCTGTAAAACAGACATTTGTAGAATGGAAAATAATGTAGTAAAACCTCTGTAAAATAGACATTTGTAGAATGGAAAATAATGTTGTAAAACCTCTGTAAAACAGACATTTGTAGATTGGAAAATAATGTTGTAAAACCTCTGTAAAACAGACATTTGTAGAATGGAAAATAATGTAGTAAAACCTCTGTATAATAGACATTTGTAGAGTGGAAAATAATGTAGTAAAACCTCTGTGAAATAGACATTTGTAGAATGGAAAATAAAGTAGTAAAACCTCTGTAAAACAGACATTTGTAGAATGGA
>NW_018408895.1:554662-594521 GCF_002113885.1 Mizuhopecten yessoensis
TTAAGGAATGATTTTTATTTTTTCAACATTTATGAGGTCATAACAACAATGGGTTTATGGACATATTGAATGAATCGCGTTAGCGATTCATGTAAAATATGTCCAAAAACCCATTGTTGTTATGACCTCATAAATGTTGAAAAAATAAATATCATTCCTTATATTTACATTGACGAATCCTTTCAGTGGATCGATATAACAACGAATAAAACAAATAAACAGGGTTTGTTCCTGCTTATACACGGGTGCAACGCAGTGGCGAGAACAGTGTTTTTTCGCGGGGAAATGTGACACTATCGTGAGAGATCTTAGCAACCGTCAACAACAATAACACAACAAAATGTAGTTCCATATTCAATGTTTATTTGTAGCACAGGACACGTGAATACGTGGATATTTCACCAAGCACAGTTCAATAATATTTTAAGATGTAAGAATTAAGCATCTAGGTCGGTCGTTCCGAGTGAGTAGTTTTTGTAGTGTATTACTACGCAGTGTGATCAGGTTACTATCAGTTTCCACGTGCTGAGATTCTATGAACACCTGTGTTATGCATTTATGAATGTAATTTTTGTCAATGGGTCTAAGCATACAGAATGTAAATATATACAAATGGTCGGCCTTGATGGTTAAATTAGCTATATTAGTTGAATTTATATAATTATTGATGTTACTTAACCTGTTTATGTTATACTGCAATCTTCTCATTGTTGGGAGATGGCTTAATATAAGAGCCTACTCTTGTTGCCAGATCCCTAACATTACACTATGTAAAAATTTATATTATGTACTGCATATTTGTAAATAAAACATTGGTTAAACCAAATACACATTGCCTGTTAATGAGAAGAGTAGTATGTGCACTTTGTTGTTGGTGTTTGCCATCAAATTACACGTGAAGTTATGAAAGTGCAGTAAAATATTTAACTGACCAGATTTTGATTTTTTTTAAATGTCATGTCTTTCGCGAGATTTTGCTCCACTTTTTTGTTTGTCAGTACTTGTTTCGTCGTTTTTTCGTATTCCCTGTACTTTGTCTTTTCTGTATTGGTTATTTGCATCAAGCACATGCTATTTTTATCTTTTTCTTTCTGGTATAATTCCTTTCTTTCTGTCCCTTTTCGTGCATGACGTTCAACTGATCAATTGGGTACCAATATAAATATTATCACAGCAGTAAATTGATTCTTACGGACGAAGAAATGCTATAAAAAGAAAAAAAACACTTTAACAACATGTAATTAGCGCTTTTATTTTATCAAGGAGATTCTTCAGACTCTTATATATAAATATATAATTGACCTGTTTGTTCAATGAAAAATCAACCACGTTCCGATTGATACAATGTACATGTTCACTCGTTCATATAACTCAACCAGTGACATATACACGTGCGACTGTTTGTGTTAAAATGTACAAGAAAACAATCGGATCTGAATCTATCCAACTTGTGGTAGTTACAGAAGTATAGTTAACTGGATAAATGATTTGTGAGCTACAACGCTTGGTATCTATGTTGTGAAGTATGCTAGTTCAATGATCTGTCTAATACGACTATTTGCGAACTTAATTGTCAATATCGTATGGACACAAATAATTCGTACGGTAATTCTGACAAAATATCTTTAACTAAATAAAGATGTAATAACAAATTATATATCAGTATTTGTAGATGAAAAGTTACCGGTGGTCAAAGCAGGATAGGAAGTACACTGTATTGTGTATGTGGTTGTCCGACGCAACGTTTTATGTCATCTTCACGATATCTATTTCTATATATACACGTCTCCCTGCTTGTGATAGTGTGAGGATGCTAATAAATCAGTGACATGGAAATGGTTGTCTCGTGGAAGTGACGTAGTATATTGAACCAATTTTGGACTCGAAGCCTTTGGCTCGATTCGCTACCTTTAACTGTCACAGAGCTTCTGGAAGTTCTGCCAACCGGCTTCTAATGTATCCGCCCATCCACGATAGGCATCAAGCGCTGATGATTCCCATTCGTATTTTATAATAAAGTACTCTTCTAAATTCTCTCTCCTCTTTTTCATTTTCTCGGGGTCATCGAGGTCTGAACGTTTTTCTCGCTCTTCCCAGATCAGGTTTTGTTCTTCTGTCGTAACGTCATCTTTAAATAAGTCCACCTCTATGACGTCCCATGCAGCTTCTCCTTCAACCTCGGTATCGAATTCCAGAAGATCTTCGTCGCCATTTTCGGACAGCCTCAGAAGCTGAGGGAAATCTGCACATTCCTTGATGTCGGAAAACACTAGATTTTCGAATCCATGCCAACCCCAAGCCCCATCCTCTGGCAACACGAGGTCAAAAACCTCCCACGTTTCAGCCCATCGTCGAATCGATTCAGGGTCCGCCGCAACCGAGTTGGGGAGAGGATACGCCAATATGTTGGGATCTCCGCCGGCTTTAGGAGGACTTAGAGGAATATCACCCTCCAACTGTCCAAACAACTCGAAAAAACGTACAAGAACTTGGAGATACTCGGTTTGGTACGGAGTAACACTGCCATTACTTCTAATGTCCGTCGCCACTCTGTCCGCGTCCGACCGGATATCAGACCAGAACTCTTTGTTATTCGGAACGACAAGTGTTGCCACTTTGCACTTTGGTACATATTTAAGAATTGTTGACATTTTAATTCCGATTCGGTTGACGATCCTGAACGGATGTGTCGTTGACTTTTCACGTAAATGTAATAACATATCCTCTTCAAATAATCCCGGACAGTCTTGCTCGAGCTCGGCCTGTCGAGCTTTTACTTCCGGTTCTATGATGTCCTTGAATGCTGCGGTGAGGTGGACGAGTTTTGCCCAGATAAAGAGGACACTCTGACCGTTCTCCTGGTTAATGGCCGACACCTGTTTGACGGTGTAACTCTCGTCGTATTGTCCGTATACCGCCAGACGGTGTCGAGCTTGTTCCAATGTTTCCTCCGGAGCGGTACCTTCACCTAAAGAGTCGGAATCTAATTGTTCCTCTGGAGGAGGATTATCCTGCTCTTGATTTTGTTGTTCCTGTTGTTGTTCCTGTTGATGATTGTGTTGCTGTTGTTGTTCCTGCTCTTGACTTTGATGGTCATGCTGTTCATATTGTTGCTGCTGTTGTTGAATTAATGCTGCTTGTTGTTGCTGTTGTTGCTGTTGTAGCATTGCCTGTTGTTCTTCTTGCTGTTGTTTAAGCAACATTGCCCGTTGTTCTTCTTGCTGCTGTTTGAGTAACATTGACTGTTGTTCTTCTTGCTGCTGTTTAAGCAACATTGCGTGATGTTCTTGTTGCTGCCGAAGTTCGTGATCATTTTCAACACTATTCGGATGTTGTTCAACCTGTTGATGCTGTTGCCGTTGTTGATGTTGTTGTTGTCTTTGCTTGTTGCTGTTGTCGTTGTTGTTATAGTTTGGTCTACCCTCTGGCGTGATCGCTCTCACCTCAGAACTACTGCCACAGCCCATGGTTGGAGTCTGTTTTTATCTAGAAAGGAAACAGTATCTTTATGTTAAGTATATCCAAACATACGTTTGCCAATATTAATTGTTTTAGACACTTTTGAAATGACACCTAATGTTCGCGATTGGTCAATTTGCAATGTTTTAAAACCTGCGTTGGTTTTTTATTTTAGACATTTTTAAAATGCCAATAGATGTTCACAATTCGTTTATATGTATTTAATTTGTTTGTAAACAACGAATATGAAACGAAACGAAAATCGTTTTCTTCCGTCAGCAGATTCGCGAGACAACAAAGGGCCAATATCTGTTATGAATAAATGTAATGCAACAACTTATCAGTTGCTTTTCCTGTAGTGCCGGCAGATTCTTCGATCCTGATCTGATAATTAGGTAATTTATGTTTACTCTATGTATTATACAGCTTAGCCTAACATGAAGTACCTCTGAGGAACGATTATTGGATACAATAAGGGGGAACTTCTATGGTCGCTATCATGATGTCATTGGGAAATATCCTATAGCATTGTTCAAAATTAATATCGGCGTTTTGTTGTTTGCTCGTTAGTGTCCCTTGTGGTTTTATTTCAGATTCCCTGGCTCTCTCTTTGAGAGCTTGACATCAATTGGATTTGGCCTTGGTTTACATGGCGAGTGTCGTTGGTGAATCAGAGGATGCTTATAGTGATAACACCTAGGTCTTGTTTTCCTTGTACTTTTTCAAGTTTTGTGTTTTAGGCTGCATTGCGGTTTTGTTTGCAAATAGGTATTTTCTTATTGATTACATATTCACAACACAAATAATAATAAGCACTTCCTAACTAAATAACTGACTTTAAAATGAAACTTATTAAAATAAAAGTTAGAGTGTCATGAATAAAATTACTACGGTTTTTAGAATGTGAAGAACCGGATATTACAAACATTTCTATAGCGCCCTATGTAATGTGTTAAATTACTCTAAGGCGCTTTACAACACAGGGAAAATAGTTTTCCTACAGTGACAGTCAAAAATATATCAGTTAAAAAGAGGCATACAAAACGTCTAGCTGGATATATACACAGCATAAAACACTACACAAAATAGGCCTATCCAAAGTTTAGTCTCTTTTTTTCCGACTATAACTGTCTACTTATCAACCGAAAACTGTACGCAGCACGTTCACGAGTTCGGCGACAAATGGATACCAATATCGTGGTTAAATGTCGTTATATAAAGAAAGTCTAATCTGCATTAAAAGCCCACTGAAGGGAAAGCTGAGAGTGTCTCTCCATAGAACACCAATATAGTGAACTGCTTGGTGGGGATGGCTATGGTGGTCCCTTTAAATGATAGTGAGGGCAGATTCGATCATACAGACATTACGTATGAAGAATTGAACAAACATGCTTTTTTATTTATGTTTGTTTAATGGATGATATTTAAAAGTGTTTTAGTATTTACAAATGTCAATCAGGAATATTTTAAAATCTTTTCATTGGAAAGTTGCCAGAGTAATATTGTGGGTAATTTTTTGGGATCAATTAATCATTAGTACGGTTTACACTGGTAATTTCTACAAAGAAGGCCGGCGTATACAGGAATGGATATACTTAATAAACAGAACCGGAAAAAACATGTTCAACACTGAAATCAGGCAGTTAACTACGAAATGACACCTCAAATGTAGACGTTCTCGCACAACCCGAGAGTTCACCGGTTAGGACGACCCACGTTTGATGACTTGGGGGAATAATGTACCAAGGCAGTCGTTTGAATGAGTTCATAAAACTTCGACACCCCGCACGTAAATCCAATAAGTATTATTAGGGTATTAAAGTTGTAATCCGTGACTGGCACAGTGTTTATGGTTTATATGCCTACAGAAATATACTTGGTTGTTGATATTTACCATGTGTACGGATATTGAAACGTTGATAAAACACTAAGTATGCCACATGTACAACCTTTGATAGCAGTGTCCAGATATATACTTCTTAATTACACTGCAGTATAGCTATGATCGATGTTACCATCATTACTACGTAGACCGCCAATATAATACACTGGTCAGTACCCATAGTAGCGTTTAGCAGTGGTCAATCGTCACACAATGTACTGTACTTGATTCTACGAGACAGTATCGTGGCTATGTAACGATTCGAATCGGGTTCAAGCTTGTAATTCATAACATTGGCACCACTTACATATATACATACGTAAACTGTATTAGATTCGTAAACTATGTACATTAGCTTAGACAGAAAATATATGTCATATACCCGTTATTATGATATTCTGTCATTTATGCAGCATCTTTTCACGCGACGCAGTAATATATCGTAACACTACATGACGGACATGTAGTAAAATCTCTAGAACTTGTATTATGTAATAAAACCAATACGTACTTTGATTGTTTGTCCCTTAGCATGCCCGAGTCGTGAGTACCCAACCGTCTAACGGCACCGAGCAGCCAGCTGTCAGCTGTCAGCGAGCACCCAACCGTTTGACAGCACGAAAACGGTCAACAGTCTGGTAATCTAGTGCATGTTCGTGGACTCTTCGATACAATACTATTTTAGTTCGCTTTTTGATTGATATTGACCTAGATTCTGAACCTTTTCCGGAATTCGTGCTATCGATCTTGTGCTTTAAATGACATATATTGTCAAACACTCCAGGTGTTGGCGGCATTTGAAGGTTTGTTTACCTGTTACTAAGTATACCGCGGCAATAAGCCTTCAGTTAAGGATTGTCGATTTATTAAGTCTGCACGCCACTCCATTGTCCCGTTTTCATTGTATAACTCTCTGTCCACTCTAGGGCTGTAATCGATTACTATATAACATACGTATGTGCGACACAAATCTCGGATTTTCCCGCCCAATGAATCATCTAGGTGGCTGCCGTCATAATAAACCTGATGTGTGCCACAGCATGGTCGTACCCGACGACTAATATGAGACCTCTGAAGAATCGGGGGCCAACGGTGGCCTCTACGTCTTTGATTTTGCATCCCCCTAGGTCTTGGTGTGACCTTAGCTGTTGCGATGAAGTAAAACCATGAAAAAATTATGGAAAAACGTTTTATTTCTTCTGCCATTTCTTGTCAATGTCTTCTTACTGAAAATTAAGATATGTATTACTGGTTGGTCTGTATAAAAGAGTTTCGAGTTAAAAGGCCATAATCGGGGATCAAATAGGAATGGCCTGTCTTCTTCCTTCGCGTGTAGGATATTTACTATCAATAGTTATGCCTATGGATATACAGAGTATGCACCATAGCATGAGTGATAATTTACAGTGCGTGTTTTATAGTGTCATAAAACGAGATTAAAAACGAACTGGATCAGTCAAGTCGTTATTTGTTTATATCTTCCAATATGTTGAGTGTGGTGCGTCTTGAATTCAGCTTTTGTTGTGTTTTGTGTGTGTTTGTGTATTTCTTTGGGGAGGAAGGGTGGTTTTTTGCGTTGTAGTGTATACAGAAAGACTGTAACTGTAGATAAAGTCGCCGCCGTGGCGTTTTCTGGGGCCTGCTGGAATGAGGATGTTTAGCCATTCCTACCTGTTCGTCTACTACTTTGTAGCAGTATGCGCTTGGTTGTTCATTGATGACTGTGTTGTGATATTTGTTTTTGACGTAACGTGCAGCCCTTCGAGTCTTTCCTATCTGAGCCCAGTTGTTCAAAAGGTGGTTAGCTTAATATCTGTTTAACATCATTTTTCAATCTTTAATAATTTCGTCAATATCCAAGGTAAAATCTCACAATTTTGCATGTAAATTAACACTAATAAATAATTGATATCTGAAAAGTTCAATGGTTTTGTTTTTAAAGTTGCACAAAAATAAAAAGTGCGTTGATCGCTGATTGAACTAATCATCTTTCGAACTGGGCCCTGGTAATATGGATCCCAAAATAGTATTAGCCTAGTGTGATCGTTTTTAAAGTTTGTTGAGTTTACTTATATCAGATTGCGTTACAGAAGGCCTATTGATTTGTGTATGATGTAATGTTTTAACGCCAGTGTCAGTTTGAAATTGTCCCAAGTTGACCGATTAAAACGTGTTGTTATAAGTTGTTTAATGGGACTTTATTTATGTATGTTTTTGTAAAATGATGGTATCGTCTTTGTTGTTGTTGTTGTTGAATTATAAAGTATGTTGCGTCAGGGAATGGACATGGGCACAATATCCTGTGTGGTGTGTGAGGGAGAGGACTGGGCCCAAACAGGTTCCTTGAGTCAGAAATATCTTGTTTGAACGTTTGCTTTAAAAGAATACCTATTTGGGTGCGTTGTGTTAATAATAATAATAATAATCCAGGTCAACGCGCTTCTTGCGATACATCGTAATAAGTCGTAGTATTTCAGTTAGTACATCAAGCGTTTTTGTGTGACTCTATATTAAGGTTTGGTCAAGTCCATTGTGATATTTGTTTTTATTGTACATTTTGTATGAATGTTGTTAAGTCATCTTTCACATGATCTAGAAAGGCAAAAGATTGTTAGTATTTTGTTGTCATCTGTTGAATGAATTGCCCTGTTGCTTATGTGTTCAGGAAGTTTGCTTGAGGTGCAGAAGTGTATGTAAGAGATGGGTCTGTATTGTTATTTGTCTCAGTTTCTATCGTTAGAAGAACGATTTGTTTTGTATTGTTTTGTAATCCGGCCTCGATGCAAGCATTGAAAAAGATTGATACAACCTTTTACTACGATATTTGAATGGAATTGACTCAGTGGTGTCAAAACATCCCCCGCCCCCTCAAACTTTCGCTAAATCCCAGGAATAATGTATCTTCTGTATTCGTATTACGATGCTAATATTTAACATCGAAGTTTTCTAGAGGACAAACGTTAATGAAGTGCCATCAGTGGTAGTCTGGACTATTTGGCATGGAGGTTCCTAAGTTTGCAAAGAATTTTGCACGGAAGTCAAAAACAGAATTTTCTTTTAAATAGTTGTTTCGGACTATTTTTCCAATATTCTTCTAATAGGCAGGTTATGTTGTTCCTAAACCGCTCTTATTTTAATGTTGGGTTCACGTTTGCATGTTTCTAAAAAAAACGTTTGGCTGTGTTCCTGTGTCAAGGTAATTTTTAGAATATTTTTTTCGGTAATTGGTGCTTTTTGTGTTTTGACTTCTTTGTGTATGCGGTCATATATCCGGCCTGCCCGGTCGCTTTGTGTGGGTTAACGTTTTGAGAAATCATATTACCATTACATGCTTAAATGCCCATCAACACGGAACATGTCATTAGGGCCAATAAAGGGTCGATAAGAATAGGTAAAACATGATTAACATACATTGTACAAGACGGTACAAAAAGACAAACGTTAATTTGAATCTTTAAAGTGGCTAGGGTTAGTGATATTGTTCAGGTAGTCTAAAATTGTAGAGATACTTACTGCTTAGAATAGAGATTAAAGACTTGTTATACTATTATAGATTTTTCTCAAGTTGGCGTAAGGTCAATGCAATTCAACAGCAAGTTTTTTTTACTGTACATGATTCGTGACATGCCTCGGGGTGTTTCAATAAACCATTTGGAGACGAGCAAGGACAACCTCGTATCGGTGCCTTTCTCTATAGTTAAGACCATTCACGGATTACAGGTTTTATACAGTGTAATTTGTCTACGTATCCATTCCCATTACTTTACCACTGTGACCTAATAAACCGGAGCAATTTTTCTCACTCCTTTACACGATAGGTGACGTTATGAAGATGTAGTTAATTGTTATGTTATTGTGATGTTCTCTTGCGAGGGATCTTATACATGTTCGTAAAACCCGTTTACATTTGTAAGATTTCCGTTTTAGCGCACGGGTGTGCTTTCTGTATTTTGTCCTAGTTGTTTTGCTAAAAGAGGTTTTCTGGGGGAAGTTGGGGATTCGTTGCTGGTGCGGGGTTCATCGGGTCCGCGTTAAGGTGTGCCTGCGATCATTTTCACTATGTATTATGCGTGTGCGTTGCAGGTTTGTATTCGCCTACGGTCTTGACAGCTTAATTATGTGCATTTGTAGTTTGTGGTGTTTAAGATATGTTAGTCACCCAAACTATCAACCCCTGAGGCTGCTGTCTTCGTAAAAATAGTCAGTCGGTCAGTCGATTTTGCGATATAAGGATGTAATTATTCCAAGAGAGTATTGGTGTTTGTCTTATGTCTACTTCTATCTATATGCTTATGTCTACTTCTATCTATATGATAGCATGGTCTCGCTTACCTGTGGGTGGTAGTATTTCTTGTTTAGTGATAATGACTGGTCGGTTTATCAAAGTAAGGTCGAGATTGCTCCCTTCTTGAATGTTTTGTCTGCCGTATGATTGAGGGAGTCAATAACAATAATGAAGGTTCCATATCCAGTCTACGAGTGCTTAGTTAGGTCACAACTTTTTTTAAGTCATTAAGTTTTCCTATTCCATTTTCAGAAATTTCAATTTTGCTTGTGTGTGTCATTTGACTGACGATGGCTTGTAATGCGTGGCTGTTGCGACATTAAATGAGTTGGGACATTTCAAAAATGGCACATATTTGTTCAACTTCTGGTAGTTGTTGCGATGTAAATATTTGTTGTTTCTTCAATGATGATTGCGATGACGACTTTTCCGAAGCTTTGTCATTTTGAATTAGATGTATAATTTTTGAAAATAGTGCGTCACTGGAAAATATTCGTTTGATGATATGTTAATATGCAAAATAGAAGTCCTGCAAATCCTTTGCAATTTCCGCGAAGTGCGATGGGAAACGGCGAAGTGATTCAATTGGAACATTTACGTTATTCATGAAAATGACATATCCGTATTGCATAAGATAGGAATACAAAACGTCAAGATAAATACATATTTCTTGTTTTATAAACATTTTATTTGCAATAAATAGTGGACGGATTTATCATATTTGATGAATGAGCATTTTCATGTATAGGGATTCTTGATTTATATTGGCAACCCATGCAGTAGAGATTTGATCTTCAAAGGGTTCGCAACATTGATGTGATGCATCAGTGACATTCCAATGGTCTGCGAAAAGATGAATGGAGCATCATCTATTTAAGTTAACACTCCACTACACACCAAGGGTGGACTTTACATGTCAGTACACTGCTACATATTGAGTGTGGTCTGACGACAGTTGTGCCGAGTAGAGTGTGATCTGACCACAGTTGTGCCGAGTATACATGTTTTCATGGCACTCGACATTTAGATTGGTCCAAGGGCAGTTTTGCTGAGTAAAGAAGTATACCACTCCACAATATAATTACACTAACCTTACGATTGATGTGTGGCGTATCTTTTGTATCATCGTGATACTCAGTAGTCTTCAGACAATTGTGTGAAATGTCCAGTGGCATCACTATAGACTGGTCTTAGGACAGATATACGAGTTTCAACTTATAACACTTCCAGATACCCAATAACAGTGTTTTATGGCAGTCGTGCTGAGTAGGCAGTGTAAAAACATCCTGCCTAACATTTAACCTTCTCTATGTATCAACCTTACTCCCAATCATCACAGTATGGTAGACATTTCCCCACAGATGGCACTACCTATACCCACCAGGGAACAATGGTTATTATGGGTAATAGACATGATGAATGTTGCTGATTGTAAACATGTATTATTTTCACCTCTTGTATAATATCCTATGCAACATCGAAGAGGAAGAGTGCAGCTTTAACAAGATAACAACACCATATTCACTCCTCTTATCTGGCATAGCGAACAATACAAGTGGTTTGGCTAACAGGCATTGACAAGGTAAGGATGCTGCAGTAAAGCTTTGATCTGGACAAGCAAATTTCTCAGAATACATGCCGCTGATCAGTGTCATCAAAACTCTTGTATATCCTTTGGCTGAAAGTTTGAAGGATGAGGTCCAGTGGTAATGATAGCACTGATCAGAGTTGTGCTAGCTCTTGCTCTTTTTCAGTGTGGAGGATACAGTTTGTTTAAGGTTCTGTACACATGTGGCAAGATGACTGTCAATATCAAGTAGTCCTTTGTCCTGTTTTTCTAGTGCCACCTTTAGGTTGCCATTCTGTCTAGGGTCCTGATTCACATCCATCACTGAAAATATAAAATATCATAACTTTATAATTCCTTCGCTCTTCCATCAGTTGAAACTAGAAATGATTACTTTTAAACTGTTCACTCCTTCACTGAATTCACTTTTACTTCCTATGTTATTACTCCCTCCTAGGAAACAACAAATGACCATTACATACTAGAACACTAACAGGTCAGTAAGGGCCCCGTCTTGTGGCAATATATCCCCAATAATCATCAAGAAGCAATCTGCCCATCAAGCTGAGCTTGACGTTTGGCATTTGGACTTCAAAAAGAATCGCAAGGAAGCAAAATGTACATTTTACATGTACTTTGATGTGAGTCTTGTTTCCTTCCACCTCCATATTTACTGGGCAAACAGAAATGTAAATACCAGTGCAATACTTATTGTTAGCTTTGATTTGTTTTATTTCACCTTAAATACCTCCCCCATCAAGAGCCAGGGTCAAAGTCAGAGATCCACTTTGTCTTTGACCTTTGGACTCAAATGACCTTGACCTTTGGTCAAATGACTCCTTGTTTAATTCCGACCAACATTGCTTCAAAGTGTCATAACGAAATGTTCACCAGTGAAACGATACAATATTTGACCTCAACATTGACCCAGTGACCTCGACCTTCAAAATTTGACCTTGACCTTTGACCTTGACTTTTTATTTCAGTGTGTCTCTTTGTTTAAATCCGTTAAGATTGTTTAAATGGTTAAGATACTTATTAATACAATTTGGTAAGATTATTGTATGGTTCTAATATGTATTTAGGCACAACTAAGGAAGAATTGTTGACATAATTGAGCCAATAAATAACAAGGTCACAGTGACCTACTTGTTAACAATGTGTTACTTTTTTCAGCCATAATATGCTTTAGTGCAAAGCAATACACCAAAATGATGAAGAAAATTTAAAAACATGTTGTTTTGTAAAAAAAAAAGCGTCCATTTGTGATTTTGGTCCCCCACTTTACCCCCTAATATATTGGAATGGTCTCCATGCTGACCTTAATTTCATATCATTTCATGATGGCATAACTTATTGGTGATAGCCAACAGAAGGCCCAAATTGGAACCCCTCCTTTGACCTTGACCTTTGAACCTAATAGCCTTGACCTTGGCTTTTTACTTCAGTGTGTCTCTTTGTTTAAATCTGACCAACTTTGCTTCATCATCTCATAACAAAATGTTCATCAGTGAAAATTTTACCTTGAACCTAATGACCTTGACCTTTTACCTTGACTTTTTACCTCAGTGTGTATTTTTTTGAATTGAACATCTTGGCCAAGTATGTAAATCGGTCAATAAATACCCAAGTTATCAGCCAGGAACAAAATTTGTGGACAGACAGACGGAGGGACGGTCAGACAGAGTGATTACTATAGGGCACCCGTATCGAGATACGGGGCCCTAATTATGTTCTTACTGTCTCCCAGGAAACAAACAGAGGACCATTACATAGTATGTTCTTACTCCCTCCTAGGAAACAAACAGATGACCATTACATAGTATGTTCTTACTCCCTCCCAGGAAACAAACAGATGACCATTACATAGTATGTTCTTACTCCCATCTCATAAATAGATTGATAACTCATTTACTAGTTAGTCTACAGACCATTTTTCCAGTTTTCAATACGTTCCTTTCCCTTACTGACAATGACGTGTTGGATACTGACCTTGTTGTCTCATCTCCTTCACCTGTAATTGCACACCTCTCACATCCTTAAAGAAAACTTTGAGTGCCTTGGCTAGGTCCACATCCAGCCCCACGGCCTTAGTAGGGCCCTCTGTAACAGGACGTTTTTTCTCTGTGTCTACTATACTGCCTGTGAACACAATATCAAGAAAGCACAGCTTAATGTTTGGAAATAGTATTCAGTATCATAAAGTCCTGAATCAAAGTTCTTGTACAAGGGAGCAAAATCAGACATCCATCCTTCCTAGACGAAATCAGTGTACAGGAACTGTTACTTGTTATAGCCAAAGGGAAATAATATAACATTAAAAGACGGAAAGTGAACCACAACAAACAATGGAATTCAGTCCATAACATTTTTATAAGTGTTGTTCCCTGTTCAAAAACCTTAATGAACCTGATTTGCTTTGGAATAGCTTACAAAGCATGGTTACATACACCCTTGAGCCTAGTCCCACCAATGTTTACTGTGACTGAGTACCCTCCCCTGTCCTCGTCCTTAGTCTTATTAATGTCTGCTATGAATGATACCACCACTAGGCCAAGTCTCTTATCAATATCTACTATGACATGTAGACCTACCTCTCCTGGGCCTAGCCTTGTTCATCTCCAATGCTTGCTTGTGTGTGTCAACAGTTTTCTTGAGTTTGAAGTTTTCCTTCTTCAAGTCGTCACATTCCACCTTCAAGTACTCCATCTATTCAAGACATAGGTACACATACACAATGCATGATCATGTTTAATTCATATGTTGTAACATAAGCCACTTTTCATGTGTTAGTGCCTTCTACAATTCATATTAGCGATTGATGAACATATCTTTGACTATGATGTGTCAGTGTATAGTTAATTTCAATCAGTTATATGGGTACAGTTAATGGTGTTAACCAATCAATGGTCTTTAGAACCAATGGCAGTGCTTTCAATGTTTCAAGTCAGTAAGTTTGATCTTTAACAAGCAAGATATTTGGACAAGTGGTTTTCCATCTTTAAACTAGCTACCATGGATCTTGACAAAACTTTCAGTGCGCTAAATTGTATTTTCTCAAAACTCCTAATAGAATGCTACTTGTATGTAGAATTCCTAACAGAATGCTACTTGTATGTAGAATTCAAGAGAATGCTTTCATGTGGATCTGTTTCGTTTGTTTTTTTATGTAATTTTTTTTCTTCGAAAAAGAGATAATCTATAAATAAATTAATTTCTGTTCTTTTCCAGTCTTTGGTGTCAATGTTTTCTACTCTATATTTCAACAAACAATCAAACAAAAAGGTTTTTCTACCCTATAATTCAACAAACAATCAAACAAAAAGGTTTTTCTACCCTATATTTCAACAAACCATCAAACAAAAAGGTTTTTCTATTCTATATTTCAACAAAAAATCAAACAAAAGGATAGGTGTTTCTGGTTGTGATATTTCATTAATTTCCACAATTATTATCTTATTAAACACCACATGCTACACACAATGACTAATATTATCTTAACATGCAGTTATATTACTAGGACAATGTTTTGTATTTTTTTCTCTATATATTTGAAACCATCTCAGATTCGAGTTAAAAAATTGTAAAGTTCAAAGGTTATTTGCTTCTTTGTTTAATCGAGAACGGCAAGAAATACTTAACCTTAAAGAATCGTAAAAGCACCAGTAAAAGATTATGCTTTTTGTCCTTTAATATTTGAAAGCACAAACGATCACGGGTAAAGAAAGAGTACATGATTAAATTGATTACATGATTATATCTGTTTTAGTTTTACCTGCATGTATATACATTTATGTTACTGAATTATCAAATATAACCAATGAGCCAAATGACCAATTAGAATTAGGTTATTTAGTAGTGTTAACCAATCGGGTGTGCTAGTGTGCTCACCTGGTGTGTCATTTTCAACATCTCATCATCCACTTCTACCTGCAGGAAGGGAGGTAAGTCGTTAGTAAGGAGAAATATAAACAGTGGTTGCACACAAAATGTTGTCAACACATTTCAATGTTTGATGGGTGACCTGTTACACTAAATGCCTGAATTCCGGGTATTTTGACTAGAATTTCATGAAACTTGATTTCCTAATATATTCTGATCATAAAGAATAATTGGAGATTATCAGATAACTGTTGGCGTTTAGTGTGAATCAAAAGAAGCAGGATTCTTTCTAAAGAAATTTTAAGGAATCAGCATTATTTCCAACTTTACAGCTCTTTTGTCCATGGCATGAATGTTAATTTCAGTATTTTTTTCTGCTTCCTACCTTTGGCCTCAATAAAATTTGGTAATTTGACGCTAGCAATGTTCACGGTGATAAAGTATTCATACTCCAGTCGTGGTAAATCGGTCAGAGTGTAAACGTCACAAAGTTTATATGAGGCGAAACTTATATAAATAAACCCCACTGCCCCATAAGATAATGTAAATAAAGAGGATAGAACCCATATTATCAATGTAATTAAATTGACTTTGTATGTAATTATTAATTGTTGTACCTAGATACCAGATTATACAATATATGTAAAAAAGAATGTCCTCCGCAATTAATTCTCCATGTGTATATATCCACTAGATATATCATTACTATATACAATGTAGAATTAATGGTTTTGTTTACCAATATTAAAAGTTTTACATTTTCAAGTGAAATATTTTCAGTCCCAGGTATTTTTTTTATTTTTTTGCTGAACTGACTGGCTTTTTGACTCAAAGGTTAATGTTGTGAGTGTAAAATGTTAGATATGATTCCAAGAGAGCTGTTTGAAAACAAAAAATGGCATGATGATTTAACTGATCGAGAGAAAGCAGTTCTTGAGGCAGACTCTACAGGAAGAACATTTGTTAATGAACGTCTGTCAATAGGACACAAGTGATAACAACACAGAACACAGACTTACGTTTCCATTGGTGTGACCATTGGTCAGCTCCATGACTCCCTCCACTGAAGCATGACATGACAAACTCATTGAAGTGATTTAATTGTTACAATTATCAAGTAATGCTAATTCAACAGAACTTTACTAAATGTAGTACCAATATATTTAGTGCATCTGACTTTTAACCACTTGACCCTATACAGGAAATGTTCGTCCCATCAAACTTTCCCTCTTCAACGGTATATTCCATGTTTGCCCAATGATAATTTCCCCTTCACGTTTAATTACAGTTTATATTATTTTGTTTACTACTGTTCGCTGTAATGATAAATTCGCCCTCATCATGGAGGGCCAAAACCACAAAAATTAAACTGCAGTAACGATTTCCTGTTATATTAAACAGCTTTAATACATTAGTATCATGCAAGGATCAGGATCAAGAGAATCTGTGGCTTAGATATCAAGGATACAAAATAACTGTTTTGATTTGGGAAAGGATCACTTCAAATGCACTCGGGTGTTTTATTCAGATTTGTTTTGTTTAAAAACAGTAAATGTCTTCGATCTACTTGAAAAAGTCATCATAATTATAGTATGGAGAAAACAAAGTGACGACATCATATTTTGGAAAGCAACTTATGTATTTGAATTGATGCACGTAAATAAGATATGATATAAATCAAAACAAAATTCTAAATATGAAAGGTTTTAAAATTCAAGCTGTAAACTGCTACTTCTCCATGTGCTTTATTACCAAAAGTCAAGACATTGTTACAATAGTCATTTTGTCAGAGACTAACCCTGTAAATATCACTGCACTACATGATAAAGTGAGTACTCTGTGATATTTGCCCACTCAACCAGATTATAATGATATTGCTAAGAATATCCTCGAGCATCTCATCTCTTCCCCATCCTTGAAATTCCAGGGGTTATGCTCATTTACGTTCTCTGCACCCCTGGAGTATGTCAGGACAAAATCAAAGGCACACAGCTAGTTATTTGAATGGTTTCAGGTGAAAAAAAACCTAACTAATTACTAGGCCGATAACTGTCCTTTGAAGATTACAGAGGGTGACATTCAACTTCAAAGCCAGTCAATTTTACCATTATGCTGCTGTGAGATTCTTTTGATGTTTTCAAATAGTCTACTTGTATCATCCACAGGGTGGAACATAAGGAGCCTTTGATTTTGTCAAGACATATATCAGTGGTGAAGAGAGTGTTGAGAACATTACCCTTGAAATTTACTTAAAAATGGTTTATGTATTATTACGAGCTAACCCTATTAATAATATACCCTGTGTTAATACAGTACATGCTCTACCAGATTACCCTGATTAGAGTGTAGCCTGTGTTATAAAGTATACCTATTACCAGATTACCCTGATAAGAATGTAGCCTGTGTTGATACAGTACATGCTTTACCAGATTACCCTGATAAGAGTGTAGCCTGTGTTATAAAGTATACCTATTACCAGATTACCTGATAAGAATGTAGCTTGTGTTGATACAGTACATGCTTTACCAGATTACCCTGATAAGAGTGTAGCCTGTGTTATAAAGTATACCTTTTAACAGATAACCCTAGTACATGTAGTAACCTAACCTGGGTTTATGCAGTATATGTTTTACCAGATAGCCCTGATAATAACATTAACCAAAATGTATGGAGTATACTTATTACCAGATAACCCTATTTATAATTTAACCTGTGTTTATACAGGACATATATTAACAGATAACCCTGTTTATAATTTAACCTGTGTTTATACAGAACATATATTACCAGATAACCCTGTTTATAATTTAACCTTTGTTTATACTACCAGATAACCCTGTTGATAATTTAACCTGTGTTTATGCAGGACATATGTTACCAGATAGCCCTGTTTATAATTTAACCTGTGTTTATGCAGGACATATGTTACCAGATAGCCCTGTTTATAATTTAACCTTTGTTTATACTACCAGATAACCCTGTTGATAATTTAACCTGTGTTTATACGGGACATATATTACCAGATACCCCTGTTTATAATTTAACCTGTGTTTATAGAGGACATATGTTACCAGATAACCCTGTTTATAATTTAACCTGTGTTTATACAGGACATATGTTACCAGATAACCCTGTTGAAAATGTAGTTTTTGTGCATATATCACCAAGTTATCAATACATATTTATGTTTAACCCCCATATAATGACACTGAAAACTATTTGGTGATGAATAGGAATGTTGATGAGAAATGCAAACTCTTAAACAATAGCATTTCATTGTCAAAAGCGTACATGTAGTTGTAAAAAAAATCTGTCAAAAGATGTAAGCAACAGAAAACTTCAATAAACTGTTTAAGCTGAAAGCATCTTTAACAACGACTGCCTGAAGCAAAAGTCACCCGATTTTGTAGCATTATAATTCTACATGCACAGCACCTAATACATACCTTTATCCCCACCTGTTGTCATCAAGAAAACTTCTATCATTTATTCTAATCAAATTTGATAAGTTTTGATGTAAATTAGCAAAACATACAAATAACACTTTGAGATACTAGAAAAAACAGATATATTTTTCCTTTTTTTGAAAAAAGATAAATTTAATGTCACATTATTGTTTCATGTATTAATATTTTTTATTTTGTTTTCCTTAAACATTACCACAAAACCTGAAATTTTTGGGTTGAGCTTGAATGTTACAAAATATAAGAAACAAGCTCGGAAAATAAGTGAGAATAATTATTCCAAAATGTCCATCCAGTCCCTTCCCACTAAAGTATCGCTACATAACTTATGACATTTTCATTACACTTGGTTCTGAAACTTTAACCCATTTAACCCTGAAGACACATTTGAACTCTTCAAAATTCTAAGGTTTGAATAGTTCATTATGAAATTTCAGGGTTGAATGAGTTAATATCTCAATATTGCCCCATAATTGTCCTGTACTGAGTATCCATTCAATGAGGAGGATAAGCTTACCTTGTTTGCCCCAGAGTTCTAGGACCAGAGACTGTGAAGTGAGATAATTAAGGAAGTCTTCTGTAAACTTTCTGTATACAAAGTCCTTTCTGTAGTCAACTTCTGCAGAGCTCCTACCCCACAGCGTGTCTGTGATTAACACCTTGCTGTCAAAGAATTTGTACCTGGTAAACAGATAAATGTTTTCATATCAAGATTGTAATCTGAAAAAAACCCTGTGCCAGATACAAGAAATATGTTTCCACGTTATAGATGTAATTGGAAAGTTTGTACCAAAACGGATTGATGTTTTCATGTCAAAAAAAAAGGAAGTGGATTGTAAGAACATTAAGTTGAGTTCATGAAACCGGAGCCTGATATATAGCTTTTATTAAATGTACTTGCTAGGAGCATATATTTGAAAACAACATATGTAGAACAAGTTGTTTACTTTGTTAATTGTATGTGTTGTATTCCAATACAAATGAAAGACAAAATTTTGTGTGTGTTTTTTTGACAAATAATTGTTTTCAAAGTTTGGATAAATTCGAAAGAAACAGATGAGTATTTTATTAAGAACAAATATACCAGCCTTTCTCCAAGGTCAAATAAATCTTAAATAGGTAAAATTTGCATTGCAACTCCAAATACAGTCAACTGTTTTAACCTGAAAACCAATCTGTTCAAGTGGAATTTAAGATTTATTTAAAAAATAAATTGTAATAATTGAATTTGTCAAAAAAGTCAAATGACCTGCAGTAAACGCCTCTACTTCTGTCTTCCTTGTTCCAGCGTACCCCCATGTACTGGTTCAGGAGAACCGACAGATGGAATGACTGGCCCAGTAATTCTGCTGGTTCATAGATGCTATCATCCTCACTGAGGAGCCGACCTTTAGCATCACACGGGAGCAGCTGGACGTGCATGACCCCCTCCTCCTTCCCATGGTAGTTGTGGAGGGTGAAGTGCTCATCTACCTCTAGACCATACGACAGACTTTGGAGCAGAATGTGGCAACTGTGGGCAAGCAATGTTAAGTTACCAACAAAGTGACTATCATATTAGACATGAGACAAAGCTTATGAACTGTGAAACACTGAGGGATCGTAATAATGTTAAATTTATGGAGACATTGGTCTTTTGGACATAACAAGTCAAATTAAGTCATCACTCCCAATTTTTATCCTTTTCTGTAAGTTTTTGATTTAGGGTTTTCGTGGATTACAAGGAAAATACACAAACTGTGAGAAAGTGAAGAGTTGTCTACCTTCCAAGGAAAATGTCCTCCACTGGATCCCAGAACGGGTCTTTCTCTTTGGGCACATTGAGGGAACTGTCGTCAATAAATTGGCTGTAGAGGTCATCCATCAAGTCTTTCCTGTGCAGGAACTTGTCGCAGGACCACATCCAGATCTAGACAGCAATGTTTCACAAGTGATTATATATATATATATTTATTTATATAAGTCCAGTTTTACATATAACAATGTACCATAATACTATAGGCTAATTATAATTAGTTTTATTATTTGTTAATTCACAAAACTTTACCCCGATTTGGGCCTTGATGAATTACTTCCTCCTCAATACATAACCCTCAAACTTGGTATAACTTTATACAAATGTACTATTTTAGACTCATGATTCGCCTGAGTGATTCATATATGAAATAAATGAATAAATCAATCACCATGGCCCTCAATGACCACAGCCGTCGATGGGCCGTTAAACACAAACAAACAAACAAATGGTTCCTACCTTCTTTGTCTTAGTATCAGTTACTCTAACGATGACCTCTCGACCTGATGCTTTACCCATAGGGTCGTGACTGGCTTCACTTTTGATCTCTGCATCAAAATGGGCAGTCTGAAACATACAATCATCACATACTCCAATACACCGCAAATATTATCAAGTATATCCTAAAATATACAAACATCATATACCTAAAACATAAACAAAGACAACAGGATACAATAGCGAGTAACTCAACACTAAAACAATTAATTTTTATGCTGCATTTATTAGGTCGAATCAGGTTATAATAAAAACTGGGCATAGAATTCAGAAGATCAAATATTGCGACAAAGATTTATTTTCTGCTAATTAAAAACTGAAATGTATATACTAACAAATTTAAAGACCATTAAAAGATATATATTCAGCCTAATAGCGGTTAAAGTACTTGGGTAGACAAGAATTATCTCCCCTTACCTTTGATAACTCCTCACTGATGGCATTGGCTTCAGATATAAGTGGCAATAGCCTTACATACTCCTCTAGGGCACGCCCAGTGGACGCCTGGTCGACAGCCTCATTGGCGCGGGGAGTATGCAGGTCCACAGTAACTCCCTCATGCTCGGCCAGTTCCATCATGAAGTAATCATAGTTATACTGGTCCACCTGGTCACTAGAGGACCGCTCCTCATGTAAGCCAACATACAAGAACAGGCAGGATGAACCAAGCCGGATACGGTCCTGTAATTACAATAATTACAAAATATTATGAAAAGTTACTTGTACACAAGTTTCAAGTATAATGATAAAACTGCATCACAAATATTATGTTAACTTCAAATGAAATAGCTTTTTAAAGTAGCAAATTTGTTTACCAAAACATATTTATTTTGGACTGAATACACCAGAACTTTGCTAAAAATTTCTTTCTTGCCAAGTTTGTCTTAATTAACTAACTTCTTCGCCTACAACCTGAAAATCACTGTGATCTTACATACGCATCAAACAGACAGTGACAGGTAAGATTTGGTGGAACAAAGACAGTAGTTTTCCTTGCCAGTTACATTGGAATGAACCCAGTTATAAAGACCCTATAACATTAACTATGGAGCTTGTCAGGTGATATAGACCATGTGACCTCAGGATTAATGAGGGTGATAGAGATCATGTCACTAGGGACATACAAGGAGATCCTGTGACCTTGGAATTTGGGAGGTGATTAAGACACTGTGACCTTGGGACTTACCAGATGACACTTTGACCTTGGGACTTACCAGATGACACTTTGACCTTGGGACTAACCAGATGACAATTTGACCTTGAGACTAACCAGATGACATTTTGACCTTGGGACTTACCAGAAGACAATTTGACCTTGGGACTTACCAGATGACAATTTGACCTTGAGACTTACCAGGTGACCGAGACATGACTTTTCCCTGATCCTGTGACCTGACACGAACACCAGTGCTGATTTCTCTGCTGGTTCAATATATAGTTTTGAGCCGGTGTGGTAAATGATGGCATGTTTTGGTTGTATGCTAGATAAAAGATAGGCAATGGTTCCAACTTTAATTATTTTTCAATAAGCAGCTAGAGTAACAAGAAAACTAATTATCAAAAAATAAGACATATAAGTTGTCTACATTGTAATGAAACTTTGACTGCAACTTACATTAAAAAGGGACAAGAAAGGAATGGTAAATATATTTCTGAGCGAATTAAAAAACTTAAGTTTTTAATAAATGTTAAGATCAAATCACACATATTAATTGGATACCCTCATAAAGTTATTATTCGATGAATGTACATGGCTTTTTTCTCGCTCGTACTTATTGAACTCAATGTGTGCCTTTTTTATAGACCACAACCCCAATCAAAGGTATTAACCTTTTCTCCACAACAGCATATTGCCAGTCAATGATATTTTCCTTTTCTCTTCAAATTAACAGCCGTCAATTATTTGATAATAGATCATGCAAGACTGAACTCAATTATCACAATCTCAGATCTTACACTAGATCCCAGATCTGAACAGGAACAAGTCTGAACACTCTGATAACAATGTTGGATATTACCTAAACCCTAGATCTGAACATAACAAAGTCTGAACCCTCTTATAACAATATTGGATATTACCTAAACCCAAAGTCTGAACCCTCTTATAACAATATTGGATATTACCTAAACCCAAAGTCTGAACCCTCTTATAACAATATTGGATATTACCTAAACCCAAAGTCTGAACCCTCTTATAACAATATTGGATATTACCTAAACCCTAGATCAGAACATTACAAAGTCTGAACCCTCTTATAACAATATTGGACATTACCTAAACCCTAGATCAGAACATTACAAAGTCTGAACCCTCTTATAACAATATTGGATATTACCTAAACCCTAGATCTGAACATTACAAAGTCTGAACCCTCTTATAACATTATTGGACATTACCTAAACCCAAGATCAGAACATTACAAAGTCTGAACCCTCTTATAACAATATTAGATATTACCTAAACCCTAGATCTGAACATTACAAAGTCTGAACCCTCTTATAACATTATTGGACATTACCTAAACCCTAGATCTGAACACTACAAAGTCTGAACCCTCTTATCATAATATCCGACCTTACCCTAGACCTCGGAGTTGGACATTGTCATCTCCTGCTTTCGTTCTTCCTATCACTGTCTTTCCTAAAAATACAACAAAAGTTGAGTTGCCACAATTTTGCACATATTCCATACACTACCATATTGTTTTGTGGACATTTGACACATACATGTATGTGTACAAGAACATGTACATTATTGAAGAAGTATTTCAATTGTAAGCTTGATATATTGTGAATTAGTTGTGTTTGCTGAAGCAGTGTTTGTAATATAAGAACTATATGATACATTGTACAGAAGTTGTTTTTTGCAGTATTTGGAGTATAGGTTTGATACACTGTATATAAGATACCTTATTGAAGCAGTGTTTGGACTACAACTATGATACATCGTGTATAGATACCTTTACTGAAGCAGTGTTTATAATATAAGTTTGATACATTGTGTATAGGTTGTGTTTGTTGAAGCATTGTCTATAAGATAACTTATTGAAGCAGTGTTTATAATATAAGTTTGATAAATTGTGTATAGGTTGTGTTTGTTGAAGCATTGTATATAAGATACCTTATTGAAGCAGTGTTTGGACTACAACTATGATACATCATGTATAAGATATCTTTATTGAAGCAGTGTTTGTAATATAAGTTTGATACATTGTGTATAGGTTGTGTCTATTGAAGCAGTGTTTATAATATAAGTTTGATACATTGTGTATAGGTTGTGTTTATTGAAGCAGTGTTTATAATATAAGTTTGATAAATTTTGTATAGGTTGTGTTTGTTGAAGCATTGTATATAAGATACCTTATTGAAGCAGTGTTTGGACTACAACTATGATACATGGTGTATAAGATACCTTTATTGAAGCAGTGTTTGTAATATAAATTTGATAAATTTTGTATAGGTTGTGTTTGTTGAAGCATTGTATTTGGACTACAACTATGATACATCGTGTATAAGATACCTTTATTGAAGCAGTGTTTGTAATATAAGTTTGATACATTGTGTATAGGTTGTGTCTATTGAAGCAGTGTTTATAATATAAGTTTGATACATTGTGTATAGGTTGTGTCTATTGAAGCAGTGNGATACATTGTGTATAGGTTGTGTTTGTTGAAGCAGTGTTTGTGCTATAAGTTTGATACATTGTGTATAGGTTGTGTTTATTGAAGCAGTGTTTGTAATATAAGTTTGATACATTGTGTATAGGTTGTGTTTGTTGAAGCAGTGTTTGTGCTATAAGTTTGATACATTCTGTGTAAGTTATGTTTGTTGAAGCAGTGTTTGTAATATAAGTTTGATACATTGTGTATAGGTTGTATTTGTTTAAGCAGTATTTGTGCTATAAGTTTGATACATTCTGTGTAAGTTGTGTTTATTGAAGGAGTGTTTGTAATATATGTTTGATACATTGTGTCTAGGTGGTGTTTGTTGAAGCAGAGTTTGTAATATAAGTTCTGTGTTAGTTGTGTTTTTTGAGGCATTGTGTAAAAGATACCTTTATTGAAGCAGGGTTTGGACTACAACTATGATACATGGTGTATAAGATACCTTTATTGAAGCAGTGTTTGTGCCATAAGTTTGATACATCGTGTATAGGTTGTGTCTATTGAAGCAGTGCTTATAATATACGCTTGATACATTGAGTATAGGTTGTGTTTGTTGCAGCAGTGTTTGTGCTATAAAATAGATACATTGTATATAGGTTGTGTTTATTTAAGCAGTGTTTGTAATATATGTTTGATACATTGTGTCTAGGTGGTGTTTGTTGAAGCAGGGTTTGTAATATAAGTTCTGTGTTAGTTGTGTTTTTTGAAGCATTGTGTAAAAGATACCTTTATTGAAGCAGGGTTTTATTATGCCAGATAGCTGAGGATCCTTATTGATATTGGTTATGTAAGGTTTGTTTTCAAACTCCTGTTTTTTTTGGTCGTCGCCGCCACTGACAGATTTCTCCCACTCCTTTCTGTAGACGTTAAGGATAAACAATAGATAAGTGTTATAGTTTTGTTTGTGCTATAAGTTTGATACATCGTGTATAGGTTGTGTCTATTGAAGCAGTGCTTATAATATACGCTTGATACATTGAGTATAGGTTGTGTTTGTTGAAGCAGGGTTTGTGCTATAAGTTTGATACATCGTGTATAGGTTGTGTTTGTTGGAGCAGTGTTTGTAATATATGTTTGATACATTGTGTATAGGATGTGTTTGTTGAAGCAGGGTTTGGACTACAACTATGATACATGGTGTATAAGATACCTTTATTGAAGCAGTGTTTGTGCTATAAGTTTGATACATCGTGTATAGGTTGTGTTATTGAAGCAGTGTTTGTGCTATAAAATAGATACATTGTATATAGGTTGTGTTTATCGAAGCAGTGTTTGTAATATAAGTTTGATGCATTGTGTATAGGTTGTATTTGTTTAAGCAGTATTTGTGCTATAAGTTTGATACATTCTGTGTAAGTTGTGTTTATTGAAGGAGTGTTTGTAATATAAGAACTGTATGATACATTGTACAGAAATTGTTTTTGCAGTATTTGGAGTATAGGTTTGATACACTGTATATAAGATACCTTATTGAAGCAGTGTTTATAATATAAGTTTGATATATTGTAATATAAGTTTGATGCATTGTGTATAGGTTGTTTTTGTTGAAGCAGTGTTTGTAATATATGTTTGATACATTGTGTAAAGGTTGTGTTTGTTGCAGCAGTGTTTGTGCTATAAAATAGATACATTGTATATAGGTTGTGTTTATCGAAGCAGTGTTTGTAATATATGTTTGATACATTGTGTCTAGGTGGTGTTTGTTGAAGCAGGGTTTGGACTACAACTATGATACATGGTGTATAGGTTGTGTCTATTGAAGCAGTGTTTAATGTGCTATAAGTTTGATACATTCTGTGTAAGTTGTGTTTATTGAAACAGTGTTTGTAATATATGTTTGATACATTGTGTCTAGGTGGTGTTTGTTGAAGCAGAGTTTGTGCTATAAGTTTGATACATGGTGTATAGGTTGTGTTTATTGAGGCAGTGTTTGTGCTATAAAATAGATACATTGTATATAGGTTGTGTTTATCGAAGCAGTGTTTGTAATATAAGTTCTGTGTTAGTTGTGTTTTTTGAAGCATTGTGCAAAAGATACCTTTATTGAAGCAGTGTTTAATGTGCTATAAGTTTGATACATGGTGTATAAGATACCTTTATTGAAGCAGTGTTTGATTAGGCCGGATAGCTGAGGATCCTCATTGATATTCGTTATGTAAGGTTTGTTTTCAAACTCCTGTTTTTTTTGGTCGTCGCCGCCACTGACAGATTTCTCCCACTCCTTTCTGTAGACGTTAAGGACAAACAATAGATAAGTGTTATAGTTTTGTTTGTGCTATAAGTTTGATACATCGTGTATAGGTTGTGTCTATTGAAGCAGTGTTTAATGTGCTATAAGTTTGATACATCGTGTATAGGTTGTGTCTATTGAAGCAGTGCTTATAATATACGCTTGATACATTGTGTAAAGGTTGTGTTTGTTGAAGTAGTGTTTGTGCTATAAAATAGATACATTGTATATAGGTTGTGTTTATTTAAGCAGTGTTTGTAATATAAGTTCTGTGTTAGTTGTGTTTTTTGAAGCATTGTGTAAAAGATACCTTTATTGAAGCAGGGTTTTATTATGCCAGATAGCTGAGGATCCTTATTGATATTGGTTATGTAAGGATTGTTTTCAAACTCCTGTTTTTTTGGTCGTCGCCACCACTGACAGATTTCTCCCACTCCTTTCTGTAGACGTTAAGGATAAACAATAGATAAGTGTTATAGTTTTGTTTGTGCTATAAGTTTGATACATCGTGTATAGGTTGTGTTTATCGAAGCAGTGTTTGTAATATAAGTTCTGTGTTAGTTGTGTTTTTTGAGGCATTGTGTAAAAGATACCTTTATTGAAGCAGTGTTTGATTATGCCAGATAGCTGAGGATCCTCATTGATATTGGTTATGTAAGGTTTGTTTTCAAACTCCTGTTTTTTTTGGTCGTCGCCACCACTGACAGATTTCTCCCACTCCTTTCTGTAGACGTTAAGGACAAACAATAGATAAGTGTTATAGTTTACAGCAAAACACAAATTACTTCGTAAGTTATGAACTAGAAACCACGCAATTCTATCCGAGACTTTGAGACCAGTAGTGTAATGAATATTATCAAAAAATGCTTGTTTGTGGATTTGCAACAGCTAAGGGCATATAGTCGTTCTCAAAATACCAAGTGGAAACAATCTGACATGTATTGGTGACGTTGACCTAATGACCTCACGTACAGTTCAAAGAAAGATGTTCAAATAAAAAAAAGTGTCTGTAAAGTATTATGACACTGAGTAGAAATCAAAATCATATTTTTAGTAAGTGAAATTTGACACAGCGAGACCATAGGACATTGAAATCACAAGATATATTCAACTGAAGGGAAGGTACCTGTGAAATTTAATGTCAAAGATTGTAGACTAATTTGTCAAGCTATTTTGAAAACCCTAAATTTTCTTTCTGCTACAGTTATAGTGTCATTAAGGTTTGATATAAAGACTGTAAATGTATTCTCTTATGGCAGTTTGTGATAAATGATATATCTGTGTGAAGTACTATGCCACATTTCATAGGGAGGTTATTCTACTGCTGTATCTATCAAATATTAGAGAAAGCAATCCCTATTAGTAAGTAAATGACCTTGATCTGAACAAAGCACAACCTAACTTCGTTATCCTTTTCTACCACTCTAGTTGCCTTAACCAATTTGGGAAAATTACAAAGAATTTAGAACCTCCAAACATTCTCCAAAACAACCATAATAGACTCTTTTTAAAAATTTCAAATAAGTTGGTAAATTATGATGAAGAGATGTGAAGCTCGGATCAGAAAAAGGGAGCATGGAGTGTGTGCTTAAGTCGGGATTGGGGACCTTACTAAGTGGAATATGGTAATCAGTTATAATTCACTTCTATCTTTGGGGTCATAGGTTCTGATTGGTAGTTATAACATAATAGAAAAACAGATGCAGAATTTGTTATACATGTATCACACTTCAGCCACAAGTTTTCCAGCCTCGTGAAAAGTAAACAAGCTGGACATGATGAAAGGAAAACCTAGTACAGACCTTGCTTGCTCTAGTCGCTGTTCCCATGACAGGTTCATGTTTTTCATCCGGCGCTCATTTTCCTGTAACATTCTCTGTAGTTCTGTTCCAAGTAAAATCAAGGCAATTAGACTATTATCACAGTCACCAATGCTGATGACATTTTTAGAAACATAAATTAGACAGGTATTAAATTCAATTGATGCATCATGCACCTCTGGAAAATGGAGAAGAAAAATTTGTATTTCACCATCATCAATTTCACTTGATCATGACTATACTTCATAAGAATGGGGCAAATATGCAATAGAATGATTTTCTTACATAATTCAAAAAAAAATGTTTCTTTTTCATCTTTTATTTCTTCTTTTTATTTTATTCTATTTTATTCTTTCATGCATTCAATTAGGAGTTTCACTTTTTGATACAGAATCATGTAGCGAACCAATCTTTGATGAAACTCAATGATGGAAAAATTGAAACGTGATCAAAAACAATATGTGGAAATGTGCTTTGATGCAAGTCTATTGGTTTTTTTTATGAAAGAAGAATCAGTTTCACAAAATTGCATTTACTCGTTTGATTTACAAGGTCTTCTTCAAGAGAAACAAATGCCAGTATATAAAAGTTAAAAAATAAATATTTAGATAAATGTTCATTTTTATCAGATGCAAGGTAAAATGACTGTTTAATAACACATTAAACATTCTTTTAGTAAAACACTTCAGCTTTATAGCAGTTTTGGACTAAACGATCATAAAGTTATACTTGGGAAATGTAATTAACAGTGAGAGTGACAACACAGAAGTAGTGAGAATAGAATAGTCTTTCTTAGAATTACATGTCAGACACCAAACCACCTTGAAATGACCTTGACTTTAGTCTTAATCATTAATATTAAGACCAGAGGGTTTAGTCACAGGAAAGATATCAGATGATAGTTGTACATCTTAAATCTCTGATATCTGGGAATTTATGGAAACAAATAAAAATAAAATATAAGAGAATGCTTTTAAGGATTTCAACTTTCAATATTACATTTGTTTAAACTAATGAAAATTATTTTATCAAACTTTAAAACTAATTGATGAAGAATTATAATAGAAATTTTGTCGGGGCAATGCAATTCACATGGTATACTAGACTAGCTACAATCAACACTACAGGCTGAGAACGAGGATTTCGAAATATTAGATATCTATTTTTATAGGTTTAACAATGGATACCACAAGGAAATAAAGTACTCTTTGTCTGATCAACTATTGTAAAGTTAATTTGCAGACCCTTTTTTTCACTGTACAAGAATTCTTGATAAATTACTTTGTATCTGAAGTACCCTTGGTTTAAACAATACTGAGTCATGACTCAAATAGATAACAAAATACAAATCAGCGACAAAAGAGACAAAATAAGGTTTTATATTACATGATAATTCTCTACCACTACAATTTGTTTGAACACTTCCTAACTATATTACTTGAGGTGGACAAACACTGAAGTTCAGTCTTCAATACTAAATCTTTGCCATCAATAAAACGTGTTTGTGTTGGGATATAAGCAATGTAACTACACGATTCCTCAAAAAGGAGTGTTTAAATTTAGATGATGAACTTTATTCAATAATTCATTAATTCAAGTCAAAGCATTTGTAATTTCAGTTTACAAACAAAACCATGAAAACACTTTAACTGAAAACATGACCTGTTATTGACCATTACATGTACTGATGTCTAAATGTTCCTGTAGCGCACATGAATATATTCTTGTAAGACCACACAAAGTCACTACAAATTACACAACTAACCTCACCTAGCAACACCATTCAAGGGGAGACAACCTTCTCAGTACTACATCCTTTAGAATATCTGAGTAATTAAAGACCTTATGTGAATAAACAGAGGCGATATCTCCCGCAATTACTTTTGAAATACTGACAGCATAAATCAAGTGTATACTGCAGGCTACTTGTGATAAGCCCATGGCATGTTAGAGGCCATGGAACCCTCCCATATTTCACAGATCCAGAAATATGCCATTCTTGTAAATGTATGGTAAATAAGTTACATCCCCTTCCTCTTATAGTCCGGCAGATTGGTGCAGAAATCAGAAGAATTGTGGGTTTTATAGTAGAAGCATACCAATTGGTATGCATGTAGGGAATGATATACTGATCAATTTTGGATATGGGGCCAATAAAAAAAAAATCAAGATGGCCACCAAATCCAAGATGGTCGCCAAATATTTGCCGAGAATGGTGCAAAAATCAGGAAAATCGTGGATTTTAGGATAAAGCATAAAACTTGGCATACTGGTTGAGAATTATATACTGATCAATTTAGGCTATGGGGCCAATCTTTTTCTTTCAAGATGGCCACCAAAAATAAGATGGCCACCAATTCCAAGATGGCCGCCAAATATATGTTAAATTTAACAATTCCATACGTACATTTGTATACTCATTTGTAAGTATATTTTTGTAGTTTCTTACATTTTTTTACACAATAATTATTATCTTGTTTATGTATGAGCAGACAATCATGTAAACAAAGCTAGACTTATATATTGCCTTTAAAAGAATGGTGATGGCCACCATTTTAAGATGGCAGAAGAATTTTTCAAAACTTGCATAAAAACATATTTCCTCAGCTCAATTTTATTAATTTTAAGATAAATTCATTTCTCGTTATGATAAGTATATATGTATGACAGTGTGTGTATTGAACATTATTTTGATACTTGATGAACATTTAAAATCAAATCAATTGTGCTCACTGCATTCAAAATGGCCCTAACATATTCGTTGAAAGAAGCAAAAATTAAAATNAATGGCATCAATAATGTACAAAATCGTGGGAAGATATTTAGATTAATGCCTGATGTTGTAGATTTCACTTTTGAACCTATATCATTTACAATAACGATGTAATACCACATGTATTACTAAAATATCAAAAATGGCGGCCATCTTGGATTTGGCGGCCATCTTGAAAAAATTCTGCTTGGCCCCATATCCAAAATTTATCAGTACACCACTTCCTTCATTCATGCTAAGTTTCATGCTTCTACTAAAGATCCCACAATTATTCACCAATCTGCCGGACTATTAGGGCTTATCTCAGGTAAAACACAGCAAAAGCTAATCTGAGCCCAAGTTGTTCAAACTTTCATTAGCTTTTCAGCATTCAATTAGCAGTATTTGTTCTTTTTAACAGATTTCAGAATTCTAATTCGACAATATCAATACTGCACAAAGACTTGTAATCTTTCAAAAGGGAAAAAAGATATTTTTTTTACGTTTGAAAATACATGTTAAACTGACAAGGCTTTGTACCACTGGGAATGTAGCCTAGTTACTTAAATGTTTTGTCAGCTTAACAAGACATTAATTCAAATTCTTAAATTGATACGTATGTTTTCAAATGTTTTTTTTATTACTTTGTCATCAATTGATCATTTTCAATTTCTGTTTTATGATTTTTTTTTACATCAATAACAATATATTTGAAAATGTGTTGGGTAAAACAAATGAATGAAATTTCTGTGAAAGCTAAACAGACTTTGAACAACTATAGGGACCCTTGTGATTTACAGTAAATGTGGAGAGACATAGGTGATTAACATGTAAGTCTGGCATATACAGTCCTCTGGTAACATACCTCTCCGACCTACAACAAACCAGGGATCACATCTTATAGGAAGTTACTTCATTAAAGGCAAAGGCTAACGTGATATTGTTTCAATATAGGTATAGGCAAATGTAAAATTGGCGAATATCATGTTAATTGCTTCATCATTATGCAAGTCAGCTATCTTATTCTACAAATTCACCTCCACGTTGTACATGGAAACGAGGCTTGAAAAAAATAATAGTAATTTGAGGTTCTTATTTACCGCTTTATCACAACCCTAGTTCGTAGGTCGTCTCAAAGCGGTGCACAAATTAGTATCCATGTTATAGGGCCTTTGCAACCAGCCAATATCTTTCTCAACTCCCAGGCATTCTACAATTCTAGCACTGCCCAACCACGTACTCAGTTACAGCTGAGTAGACTTGAACAATTGAAGTAAAGTATCTTGCTCAAAGATACAAGACAGTGCCGTGCCTTCGGTCACGAGCCCGGTGTTCTACCACTAGACTACCGTGCCTCCCTAAATGTTATTGTGTTTTCGGTCAAATACATTTGAGAAATTCTGAAGACAATTTCAAATGACTATGTAGAAAGCATTTATGAAATTAGTTTGTTAGATACCCAGCTTATTAAACTATAAGTGAAATGGCACTTTAAAGTACAATAATGTATAACCCAAACCAACTAACCTATACAGCTAATGTCTTATACAATCAATTCTGATCTTCATAGAGTATATAATACGAACATATCAATATAAATCTGGTACTCAAATAAATCATATCCAATTATGCAAAATCACTTCTTTCCTCCTCAGCGATCATCTTCTGTCTGATGTCATATTCTGATGACTTTTCATCAAACATTAAAAACTATGGAGTTTATATAATTATATAGCACCAACATCTGTCATGCTTTACTGATTGACTGAAGAATAGGTCATTGAAGCATGACCCCTTATTAGAGTACCAATACCTAGATATTGACAGAAGTGACACAAGGTGTTATAATGACGGAATCAAGTACAAACACATGTTGCCGGAAGTGAACAGAAATTTCAGTATAGAGCCAAAAAACAGACATGATGAGGCAGGAAATACAAACATTCCAGTCATAACCATCAAATAAAACATGCTTTTGATAATCACTGGCTACGTGAGCACATCACAGATATGGTTTGCTGAATTTTGTAGTTTAGACTGCATTTACGATATTAATCCTTTCAGATTTAGTGATGTCTCTGTTGTCTATAGTCACACAACAACATCAGATACATTTGTAGGTGTCAGGCACATTCCAGACCACAGTTTCATCACTGTCAGTAGTCATGCACAACAAAACACAATTTTCACCAGTTTTTTCAGTATCTGCATACTTGTCCTCCTGACTGGTAACTTTAGCATAACATACAATATATCAGACTTGTTTTTAAAATTAACAAAAAAAAATATCAATATGTTTAAACTAGAAGCAATTATATCAAAGTTTTACTTTATACACAAACAATGTACGTATCAAACATGATGCAACATTTAAAGACCGACTGGTCCCTTTGTAGAAGCAAATACATTCAATACAAAACATCAGCATTTTATATTCTTAAGGCATTGTAAACAGGATAACAAGTTTTAAACAAAAACTATCTTAAGCAATGAATGCTCTGTTTAAACCTGACAAATGTATTCCTATACAAGCATTCAAAAAACTGGCAATAAATTACTATATACATCATTTCCTACCCATTTTCCCCATAAAATTGACATTTACAGTTTTAATGTATTAAAAAATTGTCTAAAAAGACAGCAATATTTTTTTCAATTATCTGGATAGTTTTATTTATCTACAAATATTAATCTAATGGCAATGCAATGTAAGAGAGGCATGTTTCCATTTCTTTTACACGGCATTTCCACTTTAAGCGTTTGTAATGAGAAATACCTTCCGAGGTGTCTGGCCCGCCGCTACCCTCTTTAGACAACAAAGCCAAGAGCTTTGCATTCTCCTCCTTCAGCTCACGGATCAGCCTCTCTGTGGGACTCTCATTCACCACAGCCTTATTCTGAATTCTTTTGGCCCTACAACAGTATATGTTTAATGTCAAGCCCTGCAACAGCACATGTAGAAATTGGAGTATATAAGATCGATAATTATGAATTAAAGCGAACGCAGACAGAATACCGACGTTCCGACAGTGAGATGAAACCTGCATGGGTGGAATCATGTAGGCAAAAAACCCATCACCCAACCAACCAAGAATTAAAGCGAGAGTATTTTGATTCTTAGTTTTAAAGAAAGATTGTAGAAATATCTATAGACATGTTAGCCTTTGGCTAATACCCACTCATTCCACTTTTGTCCTAATTAAAGTTAACAGTCAAACTTCAGCCTTTCGAATCTTATGAAAATGCATTTGATACAACAATGAATTGTTTCATCAACAAAGCAGTACCAACTTGATGAAACTAATAGGTCAAGTTGATGAAACTAATAGGTCAAGTTGATGAAACTAATAGGTCAAGTTGATGAAACTAATAGGTCAAGTTGATGAAACTAATAGGTCAAGTTGATGAAACTAATAGGTCAAGTTGATGAAACTAATAGGTCAAGTTGATGAAACTAATAGGTCAAGTTGATGAAACTAATAGGTCAAGTTGATGAAACTAATAGGTCAAGTTGATGAAACTAATAGGTCAAGTTGATGAAACTAATAGGTCAAGTTGATGAAACTAATAGGTCAAGTTGATGAAACTAATAGGTCAAGTTGATGAAACTAATAGGTCAAGTTGATGAAACGTATATGGTTATACGACACCTCCACCACTTAGCTATGTAGTTATGAGTAAAACAACTCAATGCTGTGTATTTATACTTTTCAACATGAAGAAAATATTTCAAGAAACAGCCAATCATGCTTGGTTGCCATTGACTTTGACAGTTACACTGTCAAAGTACCATGTCACACTGGCCTTGACCTTTAAACCCCAAAATAAACTAGAACAGTAAGCATGGCATAAATGTGAAGTGTTTAATTAGAGTTTTAATGAGTAGGGAATATCTTATATAAACATTATAGTTCAGAACACAATTTTTTAGTACTAAAAACAAAGGCACATTGATTTCCTAACTGAACTGCAGTGGTTCAGACATTAAAAGTAGTATTAATGGCAGCTCAACCATTGTAACTAGAAATATGGTACTTGTCACTGTAACATCGATATAGTTTCGAGCGAAATGCTTTACTTTTATTTAACTCATTCATCCCTAAAGAAGCATTTGAACTCTTCCAATTCAAAGGTTGGAATAGTTCATTATGAAATTTCAGGGGTTAATGAGTTAACAACTGTTTCCTCTGATAACTATAAGCCTTGTTAGCTATAGAATACACACCTGTCGGCGTATCTGAGAGTAGAAAGGGTCTCGTCGTAGTTCATAGCTGCTGGGCTTAGAGCCGCTATCTGTAACACCGAAATATGTACACATTTATTCTTAAAATGCAACAATAACTGCGATAAACAGATGCATGATTTATTTTTTGTGAACAGTGATGACTAATTAATAAGCTTAATAATAAAGATAATCACAAATTTCATTAAACTGATTCTGGTTTGTGTATGAGAGTTCCAAATCTGATGTCAGATTTAGACTTGTATCTCTGTAATAAAAATAGATTATATTGATGTATTAATTAACTAATACACCCTAACAAGCTATTTTATTTAGTATTGCAATGTCCATTGTTGATAATTGGGGCAGATCCATGATTACATATGAAAAGTTAGCTGGATTTTTTTTCTCAAGCAAGAAAATATGATGGGCCTTGTATAGACTTGCTCATTAAATTTATGAGCTAAGTTTTATTCAATATAAATGGCCTATTATTATAAATCCATGTTTTGCAATTACATAAAACTAGAACACTGACAGGTCAGTAAGGGCCCCGTCTTGTGGCAATATATCCCCAATAATCATCAAGAAGCAATCTGCCCATATATTTGAGCTTGACGTTTGACATTTGGACTTCAAAAAGAATCGCAAGGAAGCAAAATATACATTTTACATGTACTATGATGTGAGTCTTGTTTCCTTCCACCTCCATATTTGCTGGGCTAACAGAAATGTAAATACCGGTGCAATACTCATTTGTTAGCTTTGATTTGTTTTATTTCACCTTATATACCTCCTCCATCAAGAGCCAGGGTCAAAGTCAGAGATCCACTTTGTNACGGACAGACAGACAGACAGACAGACAGACAGACAGAGTGATTACTATAGGGCACCCGTATCTCCGATATGGGGCCCTAATAACTGGATATGTTAATCTATTACAAAGCAAAAATAGACTGTTCCTTATATACGGTGGTTGTTTTGAAAGCAAAATAAAGACACCTAACATCTACCATATACCATATATATCATTATAAAAGATAACAGTATACAGTTGCTTAAAAGAATATCTTATAGTCACTTGTAACAAAGCATACTACAGTTTATTAAGCTAATGGTGACAGTGTAGTAATAATGGACAATCTCTAAACCTGAGGGTGTTTGATTGACCCTAGCCGGGAGGTCATCTAGTTTCATAATGGGATTAATTTATTACTGCCTTTATCAGAAATGACCAATAAAATTTCAAGATGAAATGTGTGTTCCTTATGAAGATAAGTGTTAAATAGAAACAGGTGAGTTGAATTAACCATAAATTAACTGTAAATTTTATCACAACAAGGCAACTGTCTTCACATGGGTCTACCAATCAAGGCAATGGAATGTAGAAAATGAGACAAGATGTATCCTCGACATATTGTTGAAGAAGGAAGGACATGTGCACTTGTGATCACATTGGGACAAGTTCTCACTGGTAAGGTCAATAAGGGTATGTCCTTTATTGGAGACAAGAGTCAGATGAGGTCACCCTAGATCAGACCTAGTGACAACAGAACATTCACTTTATATAATATGTTGTTGTACCATAGTTATTCCACAGTTTTCCAAAATAAATCACATGATGGTGCAACTGTTGTCCCTAACTACTAATTGTAACTGTGATGGTGCAACTGTTGCCCCTAACTACTAATTGTTGCTGTGATGTGCAACTGTTGCCCCTGACTACTAATTGTTGCTGTGATGGTGCAACTGTTGCCCCTAACTACTTATTGTAACTGTGATGATGCAACTGTTGCCCCTGACTACTTATTTTAACTGTGATGTGGCAACTGTTGCCCCTAACTACTAATTGTTGCTGTGATGTGCAACTGTTGCCCCTGACTACTAATTGTTGCTGTGATGGTGCAACTGTTGCCCCTGACTACTTATTGTTGCTGTGATGGTGCAATTTTTGCTACTAACTACTAATGAGGGTGAACTTAGTTGCCTCCCAGTGCTGGCTGTAACTGACCATGAGGGGGGAACTTAGTTGCCTCCCAGTACTGGCTGTAACTGACCATGAAGGGGGAACTTAGTTGCCTCCCAGTGCTGGCTGTAACTGACCATGAGGGGGGAACTTAGTTGCCTCCCAGTGCTGGCTGTAACTGACCATGAGGGGGGAACTTAGTTGCCTCCCAGTGCTGGCTGTAACTGACCATGAGGGGGGAACTTAGTTGCCTCCCAGTGCTGGCTGTAACTGACCATGAGGGGGGAACTTAGTTGCCTCCCAGTGCTGGCTGTAACTGACCATGAGGGGGGAACTTAGTTGCCTCCCAGTGCTGGCTGTAACTGACCATGAGGGGGGAACTTAGTTGCCTCCCAGTGCTGGCTGTAACTGACCATGAGGGGGGAACTTAGTTGCCTCCCAGTGCTGGCTGTAACTGACCATGAGGGGGGAACTTAGTTGCCTCCCAGTGCTGGCTGTAACTGACCATGAGGGGGGAACTTAGTTGCCTCCCAGTGCTGGCTGTAACTGACCATGAGGGGGGAACTTAGTTGCCTCCCAGTGCTGGCTGTAACTGACCATGANTGAAAAGTTTAAAGACTACATCGTCAGTGAAATGTTTAAAGACTACATCGTCAGTGAAATGTTTAAAAACTTCATCGTCAGTGAAATGTTTAAAGACTACATCGTCAGTGAAAAGTTTAAAGACTACATCGTCAGTGAAATGTTTAAAAACTACATCGTCAGTGAAAAGTTTAAAGACTACATCATCAGTGAAAAGTTTCAGGATCTCTGTCCCACTGTAGGCAAAACAATTGAGATTCCACTTTGTTTTTTTTATATATAAAGTAATTCATTTTGGATATAACTGCAGTGTAATTGGGCCAGTGCACTTTTGATGATTGGCTAACGTAGTTGGTTACAGCAACAGTATAACTATTTGAGGTCCAGGGTTTGAATCATGATCTAGCACTGCTCATTATGTTCATTCAAAACACTGCTGTTGATTATATTTTGTTCATTTCATCGTGTTTTCTGTTTTTTAAATGTCCTGAAAGGTATGGTTTTCTTTTCAGAAATGACTTATCACAGCTACAGCCGAGCCAGAAATAACAGATTTCACTGCACAGTTACAGTTTTGGGCAGTGGTACGGGAGGCAAGTTAATCAAATCATGGATAAAAAGGGCAGATTAGAGTTAAAGTGTCCCCCCCCTGTCCCCTACCTGATGACGTTCCCTAGAGTGGACAGACTCTGGTTAATGGCCGACCCTTCCCTCAGCCTGTCCCCTGTAGCACCAGTGGACGAACTCCTCTCTGACCCTGCCAGGTCCACCAGATTGATATCACTGCTCCTGGTGTTGCTTTTGCCATCAGCTCCCATTATCACCTTAAATTAGAACATGCAGTAATGAATATCAATGAGCAAATATCAGGTGCAAATCTAGGATTGTCCTTGATTAGTGTGTGGAAGACAATCACCATGTGAGCCAAGCTTAGATCAACCAGTGACCCCTGAACACATACTTGCCAACTCTCCCTATTTAGGAGAGAGACTCCTGCTTTTGGACCCTTAAATTTTGTATTTTCAACCAGCGAACTTGCTAAACTATTCCTATATTCTAAAGTCTAATGATTTCATCTGAAAAAACAACTCAAAATATGTCATTTTCAAGGGTTATTTTGTCTCTAGAGGGTAATGCAAACATTATATTCATGTTATAATGTTTAGCATGCAGTATGTGAACACCACAACAATTACCATTTCGCACATCTTTATACATCTTTGATTTCAATGTTATATATATTTCAAGTTGATATGAAAAACATGAATATGCAGAGTTAAATGCGACTCTATACAGTTACGGTTGTCTATAGCTTACATAGTCATTCTGCACAGTAGTCAGAAATAGAACTTTCAGTTTTTTTGAAGCTCAAGACAGGTCAATATTTTTTTGTCGTACCTCTTACCTCGCCTAATCCGAGTTGTACTTCACTATCAATTCACTTTGATTTTGTTCCCTAATAAAACTTTCTAACTTGGATGCACACTTGCCAATCTTTTGAAAATTCCACTTGCTTAAAATCAAAAACAAATATAATGTGTATACACCCACTAGGGAAAAATAACACCTTAAAATGGCATGTTTCACTTGTTCTAATCATTTGATCTTAGAATACCAGTGTAGGAGTGAATTCTTTGTTGAGAAATGGTTCATTTTAGGGTCCTAAATCAGAAGTATCCCCCCACCCCCCTTAAATATGGCGAGTTGGCAGGTTCCCCCCACCCCCCTAAAATAGAGAAAGTTGGCAGGTTCCCTCCACCCCCCTAAAATAGGGAGAGTAGGCAGGTTCC
>NW_018408895.1:595723-668606 GCF_002113885.1 Mizuhopecten yessoensis
TAAAATAGGGAGAGATGGCAGGTTCCCCCCACCCCCCTAAATTAGGGAGAGTTGGCAGGTATGTGATTGAGCGTAAAATGTTCAAAGATTTAATTTAAAAAAAAAAAGGTTTCAACTTTAATAATGTGTGTTTTATTGATCCTACTTGATATTTAGGAGGTCACAGCTGCAGTATTAAGAGTCTATCAATCTAACCATAAATAGTTAGAGAAGTTCTTCGTTACTATCAAAATGACTCCATATCTGTGATTTCCCTATAGCTCTGATCTCCCTATACCTCCCTATAGCTCTGATTTCCATATACCTCTGATCTCCCTATACCTCCGATCTCCCTATACCTCTGATTTCCCTATATCTGTGATCTCCCTATGCCTCTGATCTCTCTATAGCTCTGATCTCCCTATACCTCCGATCTCCCTATAGCTCTGTCCTCCCTATACCTCTGATCTCCCTATACCTCTGATCTCCCTATACCTCTTATCTCCCTTTACCTCTGATTTCCCTATAGCTCTGTCCACTCAATACCTCTGATCTCCCTATACCTCTGATTTCCCTATACCTCTGATCTCCCTATACCTCTGATCTCTCTATAGCTCTGATCTCCCTATAGCTCTGATCTCCCTATACCTCTGATCTCCCTATACCTCTGATTTCCCTATAGCTCTGTCCACTCTATACCTCTGATCTCCCTATACCTCTGACCTCCCTATACCTCTGATTTCCCTATACCTCTGATTTATGATACATACCCACTCCTCTACTTATACAGTTATATTAATATTAAAGGTAGCATAAATAACACACAAAGCTCTTCATCATAAAAAAAAAGTAAGGGTTAATATCCAAAGATATCAGCATAAACAATATACAGAGTATGACGCAAGTCAATTTTTATTTTTTTAATTACATGACACATTACCGGGTTGTTTGATTTTATCACTATGCACCATCCGTTGTAATTTTATTACTATGCACCATCCGTTGTAATTTTATTACTTTGCACCAAAAGTTGAGAGGACTTCTCCCGTAAAAACAATCTAACCACAACATAAACCTGTCGGACGATATATAACAAGGTAAATCCTGGATCCTTGAGTGTGGTTACATTTCATTTAGTGACTGCTAAGCATTCAGGTAAAAAATATATAACTTGTTCATCCCGGTGACTGACGTAAAACCTCTTCATTTTCTGTTTACCTTCTATTTAGTGTTATTACAGGTTAAGTTTTACTCAACAAGTATACCATAAAACACACCCACTGTACCTCACCATCTCTACCTCCGACAGGAAGTATTACTCAACAAGTGTACCATAAACTGCACCCACTGTACCTGTACCTCACCATCTCTATTTCGGACAGGAAGTGCCTTCAATGAGGGAAGAGATCTCATTAGGGCCAGGGCTATTTCAAGGAAGGGAAGCAGACGGGAACAAACATATAAAATTTGAGAAAGATCTCTCATGTGTCTCCTGAGAAATAGAGACAACATAAGTTAATTTAACTAGCGACCAAGAGGAACTTATGTATGAAATTTGAGGAAGATCCCTCCTGTGCCTCCTAAGAAATAGAGACAACAAAAGTTAATTTAACTAGAATACTGACAGGTCAGTAAGGGACCGGTCTTGTGGCAATATATCCCCACTAATCATCAAGAAGCAATCTGCCCATATAGCTGAGCTTGACGTTTGACATTTGGATTTCAAAAAGAATCGCAAGGAAGCAAAATATACATTTTACATTTACTATGATACGAGTCTTGTTTCCTTCCACCTCCATATTTGCTGGACTAACAGAAATGTAAATCCCGGTGCAATGCTCATTTGTTAGCTTTGATTTGTTTTATTTCACCTTATATACCTCCTCCATCAAGAGCCAGGGTCAAAGTCAGAGATCCACTTTGTCTTTGACCTTTGGACCCAAATGACCTTGACCATTAACCCAGTGACCCTGATCTTTGGTCAGTTGACTTATTCTTTAATTCCGACCAACTTTGCTTCTTAATGTCATAAAAAAATGTTCTTCAGTAAAAAAAACAAAGCTTGACCTTGACCCTTTGGACCCCGTAACCTGGACCTAAGGTCAGTTGACTCTGTGTTAAGTTCTGAACAACATTGCTTCATAATGTCATAACAAAATATTCATCAGGGAAAAGGCAAAAATTTAACCTTCGACTTTGACCTAGTGACCTTGACCTTTGGTCAATTGACTCCTTGTTTAATTCTGAGCAACATTGCTTCAAAGTGTCATAGCGAAATCTTCACCAGTGAAAAGATTCAAAATTTAACCTTGACATTTGATCCAATGACCTTGTCCTTTGGTCAGTTGACTCCTTGTTTAATTCTGATCAACTTTGCTTCATCATGTCATAACAAAATGTTCATCAGTGAAAAGATGCAAAAATTGACCTTGACCTTTGAATCTAATGACCTTGACCTTTGACCTTGAATTTTTACCTCTATGTGTATTTTTGTGAACTGAACATCTTGACCAAGTTTCAAGTACATCGGTCAATAAATAACAAAGTTATTAGCCAGGATCAAAATTTGTGGACGGACAGACAGACAGACAGAGTGATTACTATAGGGCACCCGTATCTCCGATACGGGGCCCTAACTAGCGACTAAGAGGAACTTATATATCAAATTTGAGAAAGATACCTCCAGTACATTCTAAGAAATAGCGATAACAAACCTTAACAATCAAAATTCAAGATGGCCAGCCGTCTGCCATTTTGTTTTTCTGATCAGTCTCAAAAAGTAAATATGCACAACTAGGGTCCAAAAAAACTTACATACCAAATTTGAGAGGGAGTGATAACAAACCTTACATGTCAAAATCCAAGATGGCCATCTGTTGGCCTTTTTGTTTATCCGACCAGTCTCAAAATTTAACATGCACAACTACATATCAAGGAAACATACATACTGTACATATCACATAAGAGAAACGTTGCTATGTTACTTTAGCCATAATAAGAAGAATTGTTTCGGGATGGACCACAGACGACGGGTGATTTCACATCATAAGATGATGCTGGGCTAATAAGCCTGGGGACTTGTTATAACTAAAGCAGTTAATTGGGTAGGTGTTCTATTCTAGAGTTCAACCTGATAATATGAGTACAAGAATTATTTTTCATCTTTTGTAGAAATGGCCGTCCTTTACGAAATCTGTCAAGGTTGAGTTGATTGATGATACATGTAATAATATGCTGTGTAAGTATGAAATATCACTAACACAGATAAATCCGATCTCATTTATCCCGTGGATGGAATCACATGTATAATCGCATTACCTACATTAACCCTTCAGTCAATTAGAACAAATTCAAATGAATACTGATGTGTGTTAATTCCAATTTCCATCAAATTATTGTAATTAAAAACAAAACATTTTGTTGAACAGGAGGACACAATTTATCTCCATATCCTGATAATGAAAGGAAACCAAACACACAGACATTGTTAAATTCAAAACAAATCTGAAGCAGAAAAGACAAATATTGCACAGAAATGACAAATATATAGCTTTGTTTGCCCTAGAAAAAACCTGAGTACTGTTGCTATGGAGCATGTTATAAAAGTGGCCTAGGTATAAATGACTTTATGGATTACAAAACATTCAATTAGGATATGCTAGGAGTCATTTATCCACAGCGACATGCGAACACACTAAAAAGCTTCTTTTGTACAATAATCTCCTAAAATTTACAACCAATATACATTTAAGTGTCAAATCTGGTAACGTCATAAATTAAAGTTCAATGATTCTGTTTGGGTTTTAAAAATTGTGTGATAAGTTGTTTGGTGTAACCTTATCAATGCAGCCAGATTATACAGGAAATCTACTCCCACAGCAAGTTGACACTTGAAAGTCTGATGCACCGAAATATTAAAATAGATTATTGTCACTACCTTGCATGCCAAGCTAAAGTAAAGTGGATGCATACAATTATCACCGGAGTGTTTAACCCTTCATCTTTTCTCATAAACTTCCAAGATTTATTACACAAGATTTCCAACTAACTTTATATGGCCTTCTTAGCAATAAAGGTAAGCCAACTCAATTTTCTGAGTAACAGATTAGGAAATTCTTCCTTAGCAATAAAGGTATGCCAATCCGGTTTGCAATGGATTAGCAAATTTCACAAGGTGCCTCAATTAGTTTGAATGATTGCACCTATAATCACAATACTAGATCCTAATTGATATTTAGCATCACTGTAGGATAGGAAATGACAAGCTAAGGATGAAATTTGTTGTCGTCGTGTGTGTAACTGTAAGACACAAATAGAGTACCAAGGTGCACCCCCTCACCATAGTGAATAAGTTCTATTGTAAAAAGGGCTATCACACAAAGTCATTGATTCGAAACAATAGTTCATTAAAACTCTCTCAACGGAAACATTAATTAACATACACATTTGAACTCATATTGTAATTATCTGACTGCATGTGGCCCATGGGTGGACTATTTCATATGTCAAGTAAATGTGCACATACAAATTTTGCAAAATTCTACTGGTCCAAGCTATATATTTTCTTCCAAGAAAAAAAGAAAATGATCACAAACCCTGACATAAAATATACTAGCCATTGGCGCTAGGCTGGTGGAATTAACACCCACGCAGTGTGATAATGAAGTATGACTTTGGCCGTTACGTAGGTTTTACTTAACCCCAAACAAACATAACTTAACCCCAAATTACAAAGTAATAATATTTATAATGTGTAAATATTCACAAATAATTAACCTTTAGATAATATTTAACAATCCACATCCTGAGTTTTGCAATGTTATTTGCTAGCTTTTACAGGAATACTTTCAAAACATTTCAATGCATGTCTAGTGGTGATAAAAGGGCCTAGGTATAGAGGTGCGGAGTGCAACAAAATGGACCATAGCAAAGTGTCTATTACCATAAAGCCTTACTAATACACTGCAAATTATAAACAACCTCAATATAGCAAGCTTTAGAAGTCCTCAAAGAGAACATTATTGCGAAAGGCCAGACGCATTTATCAATGTCATTTCCGACATAGTTAGGTCACTCATATGATGTATGTATAGCAGGACAGGAAAATTGTAGAAACCAATACTTATATATATTTTATCAGATTTATGTACATTTTTGTTTACCTATAATGCCTTATCATTTAAAAGTTAAAAAAAGAGTACTTTACATAATGGATTTTATTTATGATTGAGACAAAAATATTCAAAGTACATAATACACAATTAGAAGATGTACATGGTAAAACTTCTGCAGTTTATTTGGGACATGAAGTTTTATTGGTAGGTGACAGTATTTTAGGTACATACAAATACAGACAGATCCCTGCATCAATAGGTATACATGTAGTTACTTATAAATAAGTTTAATTATACAGCAGTTATGGAACAGTTTTTTCAACTTCTATCTAAAAATCACTCTTGTTGGCACAGATGGAAGCACACAGGGGGGGGGGGGGGGGGTCTTGATGTGGGATTCAAGCCTGTAGTTCCCGAACAATGAGATCAGGCAGATGACCCAATACCTTTATGTGCATGAATCGAGGAGACGAACCCCGGCTGTCTTGGTGAAAGACAAGGGCATTAACCACTGAGCCATCCGACCACCCAATTGGCAGTTTAATTCAACGTGTACCAAACTACAACTGACTGAATAAATGTCTGGTAAAAATGGCTTGTCAAACAAAGGTGAAAACAAATATAAATTGATTTTTAGGGTGGTATAATCCTGAAAATAGTCACACACACACGCACACTGTTATTATAAGTTATAATGATTTCATAGGCAGAGCACTGCATCCATTGTGTATTTGTGGGTATTGTGTTTTACGCTCTAACCCCTGGCTATTAATATCCATAAGTTATTTGTTTTATGTAGAGTCTCACATTATATCATTCATCATTATTCTACTGTAGTAAATTCAATATAATCAATAACTTCGTGAGGTTCATTATTTTATATAGCTTTTACTTCAGGTATCGCTAACATTGAACATTATATTGATCTTAGTATTACAAGATAATAATGAAAATTCAATAGGTGGCTTAATTTATTCATAGAAGCCATCATATTGTTTTTGTGTTGGGAATGCTATATCAAACAAATCTAGAACGGCTCGTTAAGATCTGAATTTAATTACAAGGGGAAATGACATCTCCCTTTATATTCTCACCTTATATCAATGATTGCAAAATGTTTGTAGTTCACCGTCTGTCAACATTTCATAATAAAGGAACATGCCATCGTTGTTTTCTCACGCTCCCAAAGATTTTACCCAGGTGACAATAGAGTATTTACCACACATACAGTGTGTGCACCTATACAGGTAAACTAATTACTGACAGTTTCTAATGTTTGGATTTAAAGCTTTGTTGTCTGTGGAAACGAACATAGAAATCTACAGGTAGAATTACTTTGACATGCAAGATAATTTCACCATTATTTCTTATTTGTAGAAATGGAGAGACATAATTCTATTGATAATGAATGTGGTAGATGATCACATATATAGAGGGAATTCGTTTTGGTTTAATAAGATTTTTGTGACTAGATCTCAAGTAAACTAAGGTTTAGGGTAGAGCCTAGGTCGTGGTTTCTTCAATGGTGGAGTAATCTGGTCCTCTGTCCCTCGTCTGGATACCCACAAGTATGCAGAGTGATCGAGTAAAATAGGTTATACAGTCATAGAAATCAAGCTGATATGACACAACAAGCATTCATTAGGACCACAATGCTTGTCTGGAAGAGATTCAAATATCTAAGTGTAAGGATTTAACAAAGAGGACTGGCAGAATAGCAATGGTACAAAAAACATGTTTTCCTTTCTAAGCAAATGTCATAAAATGCTTTTATATTGATATACCTGACTGAAGTATGTGGTAATGACCCAATATATTATACTTATAGATGTTGAACCAAATATTACCTTAGAGATGACATGACAAATTGATTTGTTTGTTAGGGTTTTACATCCTATGGACATTTAAGGACGTGCCAAGGTGGTGGAGTTCCTGAAGAAAAACCACTGACCACATACCTTGACCCAGTGATGGAGGGCAAGTGATCAAGACAGTCTGAGGTCTTAACCACTTGACCACAAATTTGAAGCATGTGGTGATTTTTATTCAGGGATATCATATTGTGTTACCCCTATATTACACTTATTATACCTGATTGAAGCATATGGTGATAACCCATTGAGTCTAAAATTTCGGATGACGTACCTGGTTGAAGCGTATGGTGATGACCATATGAGACCGTGATGAGGTAGCATTCATGTTGGTTGAAGCAGTTGTCCGGTTCACTGTACCCTGTTCCATCAACTTCTCTATTTCCTTGTAGTTACGCACAGGCACATGCTGAAATGACACAAGTAACATTATCAGCCATGTTCTGGTGTATGAACTTCCAGACTCAAAATAAGCAACCTACCAAAATGCAAAACATCAGCTCTATGACCTTGACCTTTTGTATAAAGGCCATTAAAATATTGCTTAAACAAAGTTGTGATGACATTTATTAACATGGCAGTATTAACATCAAGTGTATAAACAAACGCTACTATCCTAGTACAATCCATTCACAAAATTTAACAAACGTTACTCTCCTAGTACAATCCATTCACAACATTTAACAAATGTTACTATCCTAGTACAATCCATTCCAACATTTAACAAACTACTATCCTAGTACAATCCATTCACAACATTTAACAAATGTTACTCTCCTAGTACAATCCATTCACAAAATTTAACAAACGTTACTCACCTAGTACAATCCATTCACAACATTTAACAAATGTTACTCTCCTAGTACAATCCATTCACAACATTTAACAAATGTTACTCTCCTAGTACAATCCATTCACAACATTTAACAAATGTTACTCACCTAGTACAACCCAATCACAAAATTTAATGAACGTTACTCTCCTAGTACAATCCATTCAAAACATTTAACAAACTGAATACAATTGATTAACTTATGACATTGACAAGAACCAATACAGGGATTACCAATCGACACATAACGGAAGTTGAGACCATTACTTGGCTAAAGAGAAACATATCCTACTTTTAATCCCTCTACATAGAATCCTGCCTTTTGGTCCTGTCGAATCTTGAGACCACCCGTCTCTGCTTTGCTCTTCACCAATAGATCCCTCACCTTCTCATTGTATATCTCCAGCATACTGAACGATACCTAAAACAACAAGCAGCTTTTACATCACCAGAAAGCAATAACCAATGCATCTTTAATGTGTGCTACCTACCTCAGTACTATAGCACTGACATGATATTGTTTTCACGTTGATCAGGGACCATTATCTGATGCTCAGGTCAAATTTTTAAATTCAATAACTTCTTTAAAATATGTGGTCAGAAGTGATCATATTGTTGTGTATATTATCAGTGATTATTTTGAATCCAAGGACAAGGGTACGTTGTTTGGATAATTATGAGAATATTCCTATTTCAATACATGTTCTCCTATAGTTAGGGACAATTGAGAAATCAACTGAAACCACTAAATGAAGTTTTATAAAGGCCCTATACAGATGGTCTACAACTTTACTCTTCTATCCTACTTCACTACTAGTATTTCTTTAAACTTGAGCCTCCCTTGGTTTCAAACTATAGTAATTTTACTGTGTAATTACCTTAAAATGGCCTTACTGTGTTTATGGGCCATTACAACATTAACAAGTTCAAATTTTACCTCAATAGGTCATTAAAAGATTATTGAAGTCTAATACAATGCTGTCCATAAAGTAGGTCAATCAATCGAAGGGACATGGACGGTAGAGTCTACAAAGTATTGTCAAGTAATACATCACTGGGGCAATGGCCGTGGGCTGGGATCAGTCCACACCCATGTGTAATACATTGAAGTGTTCCCTCATCTCCCCTTTGTTTGTTTCAAAAAACATCAGATAATAATTTGTGAAATTGACCTTGAAAAGTTAAAAGTGATACCAGTGGTACACATAGGTTCATGTACAAATGTTGATCTTCAGAAAACCTGGGTAAGATGTAATGAGACAGAAAACCTGGGTAAGATGTAATGAGACTGAATAACAGAAATCAAGTTTGCATGTTGTTTTTCATCTTCAGAAAAAGCAGAAGTCATATGGGGAGGCTATACACTGATAAAATTGTCCTTCAAGTAAATTTTAAAGTGCCACCAAACTGACAAAAATTGTCACAGCATGGCAACATATGACACCTTGCTCAGTCACCTTATACAGACACATAAGGTGTACCTAGTGAGACACTGCCGAAAGGAAATGGTCAAGATTTAAAAGAGAAAAGTTAAAGGTTCAAAATGTTAAAATGAGGGCAATTATTTTTTTTGATTTGTCAGTGTCCCCTACAAAAGTGCACATAAGAAATCAACATTCTGTTAGGCCCCACATTAGCTTGTGGCCTTGCATGGTCTTTTTTAATACTCTGCACACAAGATTTGATTACAGAATTAGTGGCAATAAACCCAGGCTTTGTAAAAAGCCCATTCCTATATATAACATGTCAGAAGAAATGCCAAAAATGACTTTGTCATTGCCCTTTGATAAGCCAACCCCCTTCTTCGAGTCAGAGATTATGTGTTGGCTCCCTGGGTTTATAACATGATAAATACGGTAGTCAAACTTGAGTAGCATGCGGTGTCTTTAAACCCCATATAAAAATATTCTAATACATTGTACACATTCATTCCTAAAAATATAAATAAATAAATCTTGACCTGGAATGGTATATTATTATAAATCTATTGAATTCCATTTTTTATCTATATACCCAACAATACACCAGAAATGTCTGTACTGTTGAGCTAGAGACCACATATTCAAACTAATAACAGGTTGGTGATATATATGCACAGTAAGACATTGACACCCAAATGGAAAGGAATACCCTGAATACTTGGATTAGTGACCCAGCAGGATCAGTGTTAAAGGTTTGGCCTTCAGGTTTGTGATTGATCCGTCCTACATAGTAGTCTCGGATAAGAAACACGTACCAGGGAAGTGAACTGATCCTGGCTGGTCACTTCTACAAATAAAACATGTCACTGAATACTTTTCCCTTGTAATTTAAGTTTTCATTTACAAAAAGGATCTAAGCTATCTGTTACTTAGTCACTGTCAAATAGTGGTTTTATCTTTAAACTACGTAGAGGTCATCTTGTTGACGAAGGCAGTTTAAATGAAACGAAGTGAATATAAACCTATTTTCCTGTTTCAATATATAAGATATTCCAGTCTGTTTATGTATGGGCTGTTTTATCAATTAGTGTATGTTATACAGTCTACACTATGGCGGTAGTGTAATCTACTTCCTGGTTCATTATTGGCACACACTTATGATATATCCTAAAGACTCCATTTTTAAAGGTATATATATACATGATAAAACAAGTATACCTATAAATGGATATGTATCACTTGGGATAGTGAGTTGAAATCAACAGGAGATCTCATTACATTTCTGAACAAAAAATGTACTCCTTAAACATTGTAATAAACGTATTACATGCAGCAAAGCCAAAAAAGGACAAAAGAATCACTGGCTTGATACGTGCATGGCAATTATATTAGTCAACAGGCATGGTTTTATAATGTAGGCAGTTGTTTTCCAAAGTCGGTTAATCTCTGTAGGAAAGGTGTCTAACTAATCTATCGTTATGCAATCTATGTTGTCTTAAAGTTATACAAAGTGGTATGCAAGGTTTGTTTGTTTGTTAACACATTCACCCCTGAAACACATTTGAACTCCTCCCATTCAAAGGTTGGAATACTTCATTATGAAATTTCAGGGGTGAATGAGTCAAGGGTTTTGTGTATGTGCAACAGTTAAGGTCACGTGAAGATGGTGTGATCGTATGATGGACTCACAAAATGGCAACATCAAAGTACAATTTTATCAAACTGTAATGTCCTTTGCACTTACATATTTTGCTTATATATGGTAGAGAAAACCAACGATAAATATTCCGATGCAATCTTGCTGTTTCCAAAAATCTACCAAGTGATGCATACACACCACCTAGTTTGAATTCTACCTATACCTGTGTATGTAAATAGAAAACGCTTATAATAACAAAATGACAAAATGATTGAAATTCAACCGCATTTATATATTAAACCCAGTACATTCATAATCACCATTAATCAAAAGGCACCTGTTTCAACAAGCAATAAACCTTGATAATTGGCTGGTGTCACAACAGAGATATTGTTTGTGATGTAACACTGGCGCGATGAGTAAATATGTGCTTAGGGAAACCATGGCAAGGTTTATTAGATAGACTGGTTCATGGGTGCTATCACAACGGTGCATAGGTGCAATTTAAATCTTGTATCAGACGATCTTCTCAGCTCTTTCATGAAGGAACATCATGTCATTTACGAACAATGATACTTCACCACAAAAGACAGAGTTTCAGACAGAAATATCACAGCTGCACCCAGAAAAAATATATTCATAACAGACAAGTTCAACTGAGTGTTAAAATCAGATAAAGGTCTTTCAAGAAATAAGCTTGTCCTCGGTAGTCCCATAGACAACTGCAGTGAATCAATCTCCACATGATATATACACTGGTCTATTTCCAATACCTGTAATAGCTACGTACACGTGTACAGGTATTGTATGTATTTAAACCAGTCTTCTTCCCAGGATATTATTTAAGCATTGAACTGCTCTCAGTTGGCATTCAAAGGCAATATGAATTCCAACTGGACAAAGGCAAATCCAACATGAAGCTCTATGAATGCCAACTGAAAGCAAATCAATACTTATATAACCATTTTTTGGAATCTGTTCCTCTCATAGAAAGTTCAATTACACTAATTATTATTCAGCATTTAGTTCAAATAATGTATGTATCATGTATGCTTGTTCAATGAATAGATCAGCCATCGCCAAGGGTATCCAATGTAACAATAATGACGTCATAATTAATGATGACGTCAACAATTGGTCCATGGCATTCATAGACTAGATGAATGCCAACTGCATTTGGTAGGGTTTATATAGTTGCAATGCTGTACAATGTTAAATATAACTGGATGCATCACCCCTAGTTATATTTTGCTCAGCAAAGAGAAAAGGAGGGAAATAAGAAACACTGATCATATAACCTCCCATTTTATAAGAAATATGTTGATTCTTTTTAAAGATTGACAGGGTCCTATAGTTCAGGCCGGTGTCTTATTTTGTCCAATATGTTATAATTTCTGACCTGTGTGACCCGCGTTCCTGGAATCCTATAGGGAGAATACTTAATTCACTGGCCTTTTACTGAACACAACACTATCCAGAATTAGTCTATAGGTATGGCTTTCCGTTAATACCCGAGACCATATCAATCAAATACATAAATGTCAATTCTGTTTTTTATATGGTATGACTCAGTGTTGACCGTAATTATAAAGCCATAAAACAAATATAACAATCACAAACACAATATGGCATAATTCTAACATGAAGTTTCATCCTTCATCTTTTTTATACTTACAACTACACAGCTTTATATAACCTGAGCATAAAGGTTCTAACAGCAAATCAATTACCAGGATTATTTTTGCAGTCCGGGTTATGAAAGGATCACATTATAACTGTATCCAGATCTACGCAATTAGCGTAGGTTTTACCCCACACCTGATGTAACTAGAGGGCACATCCTACACTATAATTACTTAGATAGGGATTATAATGCGTTTCTTTTATATTGCGGATTGAACAGACATCCTCATTGATTTGCTGTTAGGATAAATCTACAAATGGAAGTGACAGTCACCCGTACAGGATTGTCTCTGGTATGTAGAGCCAGTGTGGACATATGTTGTACTTCATTTCGACCTCTATTGATCAATATTGGGATACAATTTGCTATGGCAACAATGATGAAGCACAGTAATGACCTGGGACCTACTACTGTTTTAGCGGTGATGGCCTCAGTGTGAACGGTATGTCTGTTTACATACTCATATCGACGCTTATTAAACAACCTTGTAATAAAACGGTATGAAAATCAATTTCCTTTTTCTATGACTGAGACAAGTGACAAATATCAGACACAACATTATACCGTACTGTTAGTTCTACTTTTATAGGTTTGTTTGGAAATTTAATTTCTTTTTGATTGGGACCAATCTGCCACATGATATGAAATAATTAGTGAAACCAGTCTAAACTGAATACTGTGACCATTATTTCCTCTTCATACAATGAAACTTGTTTAAATTTCCTCTTCATACAATGAAACTTGTTTAAATTTCCTGTTCAAACAATGAAACTTGTTTAAACAAAACACTATGACCAATATTTTCCAATCAAGACAGGTGTATATTTTCCAATCAAGACAAGTGAATAGATAATAGAAGTTCTAGGAGCATGTTTATAATGAGATCTTAAGTTTAAGGTAGAGTGTCCCAGCACTCTGTGTTTTATCTCCAACTAAGAAGTTTTACAATTTGTTTGGCATTTTCCGACTTGAGTTGCTTGCCCACAGAAACCTTAACCTCTATAAAATGTACTACCGATCATGATATTATTTGACGTTAGCACTTTTATGCAACATTACTGGAGATAATTACAACATGTTCTGAGCTCCCAAGAGGGTCTGTATCACTCACCTGGATATCTAAGCAATCATGGCAAAATATTCTTCAAATGAAATCAAAGGGAATAGGCCAGTCTCCAAGGCCAATCCTTGCAGCATATCTGTTTTTGATTTTTCATGCCCAGCAATTTTATGTATGGTTATGGGGTGGGGATCTCAACCGTTTCAAAGTTATGACCCAGGGGTTAAGTCTGCAAGGGTGGGGCAGACCCTGGAGTCAATTCTAATATCTTGACTGCATTCGTCTCTTTATGCCCAACAATTGTATATATAGTTTTTGGGTGGGGATCTCAACCGTTTCCAAGTTATTACCCAAGGACTATGTCTCAGAGGGTGGGGCCAGACCCCAGGGCCATCCTGGAAGCAAATGTGCATTCTTCTCTTCATACTCAGCAATTGTATATATGGTTATACGGTGGGAATCTCAACCATTTCCAAGTAATAAACTTTTTTTGACCCCACTCCTTAGCAAAGGGGGTCAGCCCCACCATTTGTACAATCTGAATCCCCACCTCCCATGAATGCTTTTAAATCAAATATGATTGATATACAGTGCATAGTTCTACAGAAGAAGTTGTTTGTAGCAATATAGCCAAATTGCCCCCTTTTGGCCCGCCCCTCAGCCCCCTGGGGGTCAGACCCATCATCTGTACAATTTTGAATCTCCACTACCTAGAAAGGATATGAGTCATTTATTTTTGATATCCATCTCTTAGTTCCAGAGAAGAAGTCACTTAAAGCAATATGGCCAAATAACCCTTTTTGGCCCCGCCTTAAAGCCCCCTAATGGGTCAGCCCCACTATTTGTACAATTATGAATCCCCACCTCCCAGGAATGCTTTAGACCAAATATGATTGATATCCATTGCAAAGTTCTACAGAAGAAGTCGTCAATAGCAATATAGCCAAATTGCCCCCTTTTGGCCCCACCCCTCAGCCCCCTGGGGGGTCAGCCACACCATTTGTACAATTTTGAATCTCCACCACCTAGGGATGCTTCAACTTAAATTTAGTTAAATTCCAATCAGTGGTTAAGAAGAAGAAGTCAATTGAAGAAATTGTTGACGCATGGATGACGGACAATACGGTATGGCATAAGCTCACCTTGGTCCTTCGGACCCGGAGAGCTAATAAAAAAGGAATCAACATAAATTCAAGAGGAAAATAAGCTTTCAAGGCTTGTATACATTTAAACAAGTGATGGAATATCTTAATTACTTAAATGTGAAGTTATATATATACTATAATATCCAAATTATATGGAGTTTAGCTCAGTAGAATATTTTTATTTACACTAGCTATTAAGTCTCCGGATTTAATAAAATTAAATCTGTTTTGTGTTACCATGTGATATACTTAATGTATCATGACATCATGTCAGGATTATTGTCAACACCTTGCATAAAAGGTTTCAGAGGCGATTCAAAATTTGTGACAAAAACATAAGTATCTTTTAAACACTTGTGTATTTCCTGATGACAATTTAATCTCTGGTCCCCAAGCAGTTTCTTTACACCTTCCACCTTTAACATGTATAATGCACACCTTTGTAACGCTGGCTACCTCTATCACTTGTAAATGGTCAAATAAAGTGAAAAGTTGCACACACTGCAGACAGAAAAATCACTTTTTTATGTTGTAAGGTGACCTTATAAACTGCTCCACCTTAGAGGCCCTGAAATAGCCATGGCACAATGCCTAATAAATGGATAAATGTCTGTAGTATGTTGAGGGTCCACAAGGAGTGACTGTAGCGTTTGTCAATGTTGATCTTACTCTTGTTACTTCAAAACGAAACTTAACTTCAGAAGTTTTCTTTTTAAAATTTGAAAATGAACTAACATCGTCCAGTAATCAACTTCATTATTTTAGGAATGACAAGACAGGCTGTGCAGGAATTTGTTTTTGACTAAAAAACACATGGCTATGATTACAGCTCTTTATACAGATTTATTTTATAATACTTTAAACATTTAGTTAAGCATAATTTTAATAAATTCAACTGTTTGTAAAGCTAACCACTTGTTAAATGTAAGCATCCATGATGGTTATGTATCTCAGATAATTTTCCATAATAAAGATCACCAAGTGAAAGGCTGCCATGTCTGTTAAAGTTTAGGACTTTAACCAAAGCGACAAGAGGTTAAAATCTACAGGCTAATAAGCACTTATTTTTAACCAACATCTCTGCCAATAAAAATGGAGGAGTTGGAAGCTGATAAACAGAAGAAATTGTGTTAAAAATTTAAAATATCTTCAGCAGAATTTAATGCACCAAATTATTTATACGAAGAAGAAAAATACCTTCATTTGAACTTATATAACTTTACTAGAACTCTGAACTTCATTTGTGACTTTTGACATTTCTAAAATTTACCGATGATATGTGTCTGTGGAGCTTCATAATTGAATTATTTTCATATTTAATATTGATGTTTTGGTAACAATAAGAAATTGTCAATGGAAACATAGTATATGGCTGGTCTGTTTGCTAACGCCAATACATTTCAATCCCATCAAGATTATAAAAGCTGACTTCCAGGAAGCACATACAATTATTAGAATACAACCGACCTTTGCCAAATTTCCGTCGGCTATAGATTTGAATTTGAATATCCTTTTGTACACCAAGCTGAATTGATCTAGCCAATTGTTGAGCTATATATAGTGAGGAAATAATGCACATAACCCATTCATTATTGTACTGTTTCTTTACATTCACAAGTGTGAAATAAAATAGACCAAAGTGCAATTGAGGGAATAGTGTTGTGTGTAACTGTAAAATTACAAACCCATGGTTAGTATTTGTCTGCGGGAGATATTCTCTTATATATAACACTGTCTGTGTGGAGGTATTGTGCCTGAGCTGTTAGGTAAGGGCACTTTACCTTCTCATGCAAATCTATATACATATCACAAAACTGATGCTCCTGTGAGAAAGCATCGTCGGATACCCACAGTTGATTTTTGCTTCGGTGATGAGTGAGTACCAAAGCGAAATCAACCGTAGATCCGACGATGTTGAGAAAGGAACATAACAGATTTATTACATCACATGACTGCAAACCTTGTCATGTGGCAATCGGTGAACTTTGTTTTGGGACATTAGCATAATGGTAAAAATCGACCAATAAACTATTTAATAGAGTATCAAAGTAATTGTCATTTCCTAATCCCCTTGTTTGTATGAACACTCTGCCTGTTGTTCCATGGAATCTTAGCATATTGTGTCCCTACTGGCCGAATTGTTTCAAATTAATTTGTGTATGCTATGAAAGACGGCCAATTAGCATTACAAGGTAGAACGAACCGTGCTTCCTCTGACAATGTTACATCTCTTAATGTCACGCTACTTTTTATACAGGTCAAAAAAGGTATATTGCGCGTAGCAAAGTAAAGTACCATATAGTCAAGTAAGATGGCAAACTATTTCAAAACAGACCAAGAGTAGTTACTCAATAGAAATGATCCTGTGATGTGTTATACCCATACAGATACTGGTGATTAGGCTGCTTTTATTACATCCTCATTGAATCCAAAAAGATTTATTGTGTTTTCACCTTCAAAAGGCCTTTCCTTGATCTAAGAGACACTTAGACCTATAAACAATTGTAGTTCCTGACCTTCAAATGTGATTTCTGTTATCTACTTGGCCTTAGAGATACACGCCCCTGTGAGTGAGATATGATTTTAGGTATCTTGTCTTGTACTGGACAATATTCCAGGTAAGATTCCTTCCCTGTTATTTTAGTATACTGGACAAAGCATTTTGTAATGTTTTTGTAGTTCTAGGCAAAGAAATGAAATAAATAAATTTATACATAAATAGAAACACTAAAATGTTCAATAGTCCAGAATTAGGTACAACTAAAAAATATTTTATGAATGTAATCAAAATGGGTAAAAAATATGAAGAATTATTACAAAATGGCTCTGGGGAGTTACCTGGAATTATATTTTGGTGAGGAAAGAGTTATTTATATTTACCTGTAGCTGTTTGTCCTTGTCTTTGTTGGATTCTATGACCTTGAACAGTTCCTCACATGTGATGGGGACAATCCCCTTATTGGGGCCATATCCTATCATTGAGTAACTCTTCCCTGACCCTGTTTGACCATAAGCAAAAAGGGCAGCATTGTAGCCCTGCCATGCATTATCAAGCACACCTTTTCCAAGGTCACTGAACACCTGTCTCTGTCAACAAAAAAGAAAAATAGTTGAACATTTATTGTATTAGGTAATCCTAAGTGTGATTATGTATCCAAAGATCATTGCAAAGAAACATGATTGTCTTAGGTCACAATGATTTAGCCATAAACATTCATTACAATGTTTTAGCCATAATCAAATGTTTATATCATTGAAACAGGTTGGAAATGTAGAATTGATTTCTTGAGCATAATAATCAAACATAAAATAAATCTTGATATTTAACACAGAAGTTTTTTAATTCAAAAAATGTTTCTTTAGTTGCATTATTCAAAATTAATATATCTTTTACTTCTTCCCCCTGAAGCATTTGTTTGGATTTGTTTTAAAGGGTTTAGTATTCTGTTGAAAGCTAAGATCTTTAAAGGACATGTGTGTAATGTGTGTAATGTATAAATGTGTGTAATGTATGTGTGTAAAGTGCTGGAGGCAGAATGTTGATGTATTTGCCTCCTTGCGATAGTGTGGATCTGATGCCAACTTTAGAGTGCCACCTCACTGAAATACCATGCTGAAGGCACCCCGGGAAGTATTCCACACAGCCACATTATACTGATGACAGAATAACCAGTTACCCCTACAAGGATATCATTTCTTAAGACTTGTTCTCACCTGGTCAGCATAGTGGTCAGCTTCACGCATGTAGACTCCATCCTTGGTCTCAGTGAAACCGTCATGTGACCAGTAGGAGTGGTCAAATGAAAATGCTTTTGTTTGCCCTGAGTCGGGATCTGTTATGGTAGTAGAATTTCCATTCATAGAAATCACACACTTGGATCCAGCATTCCGCTCTCTCTAAAAAACAGAAGAAGAAAAATAAGTCGCCATAATGTTCGTTCAATGCAATATTCTTTGTTTAAATTTTAGTTGAATTTGGATACATCTATTAAACCATTTTTTTTTTTAACTTCTTTCTAAAAGTGTGACCGGTTCAAAGTCAACGTAGATCAAAGTATTTTATTGAAATGAAATAATATTTTTTGTGACCTTGACTAATAACCTTCAAATACATTATATTATTATGTGTATGGTGCTAGTTAATATTCAATAATTTTTTATTTCATTTACATTTATTTTTTAATCTTTATTTATAGCCATATAGATGGATTATTTAGGAAAGGGACACATACTTTTGAGCCCAAATCACCTTATTAGGGAACAAAATTCTATATATAAAGTGCTTGATTTTTCTGCAGAGGACTAATTTCTTTGACTAAATTAACTATGATAACTCTTAAATACAGATTTTTCCAAACTTGAAAATAAAGAAATACCGGGCATATGCAGTCAAACATAAATTGTGCCTGTATCTAACAGAGGATAAAGTTTATCAGAAAAAGACATCTCATAGGATTTTTTTTATAAACTCCAACGGATCAAGCCTTCCCTGTTCACAAAGTAAAACCATTTACTTTACCAAGTGTCGATTTCTCCCCATACCGGTATATCACTGATACTGTGTGGCATTATCAGGTGAGATTGTTCTATAATCAATATTCCTGTTAATTAAAGTCAGGTAAAACTATTTTCCGATCAATACTGTCTTGCACCTGGTTCAATTAATTATTCTCTGGACAGATACCCCGAGTAAATAGCCCTATTTGATACAAGTATAGATAATGCATGTCTTTAGCAGTGGTTATTGATTTTGGTCAATGTTGATAATAATATGTGTGTACCATAACAAGGCTTTGTTTACTTTATAGGTTCAGGCAAATGTTCATGAATCATGTTTTCAAAAACAAATTTCAAATGTACAGCTAAAACTGCATTTTTAATTGAGTTTTGATGAAAATTTGAATACACCAAAATAATTAAGTGCAATACATGTATTGAAATATTTCAAGTAAAAAGTAATTTCAGTTACAGACTGATAAAACTGACAAAGCTTTGAAGAAGAGGCTGCAACTTTACAGGTACGTTGCCCGTCTCACCTGATTAACCTATCACCTGATCAACCTATCTACCTTCAGGTGGATTATAATGGAATTTCCTTATCAGTCCAGACTTAAACATCTATAGCGCTTCCGATTCAACAATCTAATAGAATGACTTAATGTAAACAAATTTTGTCTATTTTTCTCGTTTCCATGAGACAGCTCTCTAAAAATTGATCTAGTCTAGTACTCTAGGTGTCTGGATCTATAGCTCATGAATCTATAGGGATTCTGCTTTTTTTTTCTTTTCTTCAGAACACTCTCATTGTCTTTACTGATGTAGAAGAGACCATGTTATCCTAGATATGCCTCTACAGTACTTGACTCTCACTTCCTGGTTGGGTGAAGGGTGATAACTGTCCGATAGCCACCGAAGGGGATCTAAGACGGGCTAAGTGGCCCTCTCAAACCAGATCAGTATTTACATAGCCCCTAAACAGCGAGTTAACTATTCCTGCATATTTGTAGGAACTGTTGAGGTCAATGAATACCATTGGGTGTTTGGTAGTGTCAAGGATGCTTTTGACTACCTGCCTGGTAAAATAATAAACAATGTCCAAACAGATTGTAAAAGAACATTACTTACATTTCATAGATTTAAACTTCTAGGAGGCTTTATTGCTTGTTTACAATAAACCTCCACTCAACATGACATAATAATAATGACAGACGTTGAAGGTGTACAAAAACAGAAAATATGTCTAACTCAGGACCTATCCAAATCCAATCATACACTTTACCAGTCAAACTATCCTGGAATTAAAAAAGCACAGTATCAAAATGAAAACCGAACTCTTAATCTGCAAGTTCTCAGAACAATACCGTATTTGACTCTAGCAATTAAGCCCCCTTCCTTTACTTTTGGTCTATTTTTTATTCGCTAGGGGTGGGGGCTTATTTGAGATCAAATACTGTACATTGAAAATTGAGATATGAATACCTTGACAAGGAAAGTAACTCTATGCCACGAAAAAGCCTTTTGGTTAAAGTGTTATCTTTTTTATTTACATGTACATGTATAAGTGAGGAAAAAAACAAAAAAGGGATCTTGGAGTGCATCTCTTCTTCATGATCAAAATTGATGCAGTGGACCTTAAGAGTTTATGAAAATTGAATCACATCATAGACAAATACATCCAGATCAGGAAAATTACCAATCCGACTCTCTGACACTTGGCCATCAACCAGGCATCCTAGGACAATGACTCATTCCATTAGTTTCTATCCATTGTCCAATAATAGGGACAACAGTTGTCAGCTCTTTTTATACCTTGACATATACTATAATGTCAGAATTCAGTAATAACCAATACTCAGAATAGTAATAAAAGGTTTAAATAAATTATCAAATACAGATGGAGGTACATGTAATTGCTAATTGCTAAATTGACTCAAGTCAATAATGTTCAGTAAATCAAGGGCAATGGCAACAATTTTATATTTAGAAACAGCTGGAAAATGTTAAGTTAGGCTACTGGGCAGCATGGAATATGTTTTAATGGAACTGTGTTGCATATCGTCAAAGATGTTGAAAAGAAGCATTTCATTCCTTCAATATCAACATTGCCAATATGTTATAGGCGTTTTGAGCCCTTCAAATGCCATTCCCTTGCATGAGAAACAGTACAGTAAAATGTTGTACAATTGTAAGACATGTACAGTGACAGACATTTTTGTTTCTAAATGGCATCATTAAGATTGAACATTAAATGCTGGAGCCAAGACTGTTATTTTGACTTTATGTATAATTAGACTCCAACATCTACCATTATACACATACTTAAAGTGCTGCTTTTTAATGTGGATAGGATACATTTTTGCTTTAAATCAAGTTGAAATGTGATACCCCCTTCTTGATAAGAACTTGACTTGTATAAAACACATTCATTACTACCTGATAGATCACTGGTAAACCGATTCTAACGCACTTGTTTGACCTTTACTCCAATTCCTATACACACTTCTCTAAGATTTATCTACCTAGAATGTTGGAATACTGAACGGTAGATTGGAAGTATTCCAGAAGTTGTTAAAAAAAAGTTTCAACCATATTTGTATAGTATTTTGTTATATACCTCGACTGTGTATCCAGGCCAGGTAAGAAACTACACATAAAAGCTTTTAGCACAACAGTGCAATACTGCACAAGTATGTGAAGCTGATGATTTTTTTAACATAATCATTTAGAAAATTCATCACATTTCCACATTCTAATTGATCTTAAAATTTAAATACCCGGGTATGTCTTTATTAATGAAGCACATCTAAAATTATCTCCATAATTATTTTATTTTTCTGAGGAGACATAACCACTTAACTAATCATTTAGCTATGTAATTTAAATTTTAAAACAGTGCATCATTCAAATGAATAGAGCAAATATGATCTGATATTATTTTTTTCTATTCCAGTAATATGTCATTTAGCCTACAGCTTATAGAAGATAACTTTTTGAAAATATGATGGTTTAATCATGCATGAATACATTAGATCTGCTTGATAAATAAAGACACATTTACATTTCAATGAATATTGAAATTGTCAACTAAGTGAACTTAGATTATGATAATTGTAAAAATACAGTTTATATCACTTAATTTTTTTTCGAGGTCAAACAAGTTCTCTATTATTGAATAACATTTGTATAGCACCTATCTCAAGGAAAATATTTTAAGACAGGCATGGTATATAATATTCAACACAATGAGGAGAGTCTAAATCAAGAGCATTTTACTGTGTTATCTCCTTTAGCACATTCATATGTGTAAGGGTGCACATGAGTACATGTGCTGGAGGTTGTATACTGGTGTTCTTGTTTTGGGTCTGTATTTCTAACAGCTCATTAATGTGTCATTCCACTGGAAAATAACAGCATAGAAACTGTCTTACGGAACCCAACCCATGTTTTACTCCAATCAAGGCAGCTACAGTTATGCTACTACAAAAGTTAAAATGTCTTGCTGAAGGACACAAGCACATCTTCTTGTCTGCAGTACCCAAACCTACAATTTTCTTGTTGTCAGGAATCAAAAATGACCAAATATATTAAAAGTGTGATATATATGGGAGAAATATTATAGTTTGTTGAACATTTCAACATCTCATCTCATAGGGTAGCAAGCTGTACATTAGCCATATGATTTCTATGTATGGATACATAGTTAATCCTACTTCACTCTAGCTTAACAAACAAACTGACCACATCATGGTTTGACGGGTGTAATTTGTTTGACTTAAACTTTACCTCCACTGATGTCTTGTACTATAACACTTCTATTTCCCAAACTTTTTATATTTATTTAATTTGGTATCAATTAGTGCAATTTATGAAAAATGTGTTACTATTTTATTACTTAATACTACCATATATAGAATTATTGATATTGTCAAAATTAAGGAATATCAATTATGGAATATCGCAGAGAACAAACTCATTTCTTTACAAAAATCAGAGAGAATTAATCTTTTTATTGTAAGCTAGAGAAGAACCATCTTTAAATAACAGAGTTAAATTCAACAGTACTCTCTTGGTAAATCAAAGTTTCTCACTCACTCATAACCTATTCACCACTAAAACAATACCATTGACACCCATTACTTGGTGGCCGTTTAAGTAATAGCCATTGACAAGGGGGTGATAAGTGTACTTACAATGTTGACACAGCTAGTTATATCATAAGTCATATAAGTTAAAGGGGACCCAGAATGCCCATACATTTAAAGTTTTATTTCCTTAACACTGGAACACTGTCCAAAATTTAAAATTGTGACAAACAGTGGTATTGTAGGTATCTATATTGCAACACATTTGCAACGATAAAATTGCAATGACTTTTATCTTGTATAAAAAAGAACTAACAAAACACAAACGAGCTGAAATTTATACTTAATTCTTCCTATTTTGAGTTCTTTAGAGCTTTCATTTCATAAGACAGATGGTAACAATTTAGATTTTAAATGCATTAAATGGTGATGGGGATGATTTTATTAAGAAAATACAGCACCATTTAGCATCAGGTAAATTCAGTATATTTTACAACATTACAATTATTGAAGGTTTCTTTTCACTTTTGATGTAGTTAATGAATTGAAGTGTTGATTATTGGGTTATTTGTATGTAATTTACAATCCTTAACTTGAGAATTAATTCAACCTTGCATAAAAATAAGAAATTATGGTATACAGAAATAATACCCCTCCAAGTTAAGTTTGACTACCATAATAAAAAAAAAGAACATCTTTTTAAGCAAAGAATGTTCCTAACTGTCAACACTCACTGGGGGATTATTGTTTTTAAGTGCCTATCCTTATTGTCAATATTTAACACCTACTGTGCATTCACATATTTTTTCAATATGACACAGGAAATGTAAATATTTGTCATAGAAGTCTTATTCCTATCTGACAAATATCTGTATTTAACAACACATGTAAGCAAAGTCAACTAAGCAGAAACAAAATAGATATCCATAAAGGTTTTTAAATCGTCAAACTTCAGTGTTTCGCATGCTTTTTTACTAGAGTGTCCGTAATTAGAGGTGACAAGTTATTTTTAGGTATATCATTTATTTAAAATCCTATACCTGGTTGTTAAAAAAGAAAAAAATGCTTATTATTGTGAAAACAACCGCTTCTTGGTGGCATCTTGCCACTCACTAAAACCGACAATGCGGTCAACCTTGTTTTGGTCAAACAGGTAAAATGACAATGAGGTCATCCTATTCTTAGTCAAACAGGTAAAATGACAATGTAGTCATCCTAATCTTGGTCAAAAAGGTAAAATATGACAATGTGGTCATTCTATTCTTGGTCATACAGGTAAAATGACAATTCAGTATCCTAATCTTGGTCATACAGGTAAAATGACAATGTGGTCATCCTAATCTTGGTCATACAGGTAAAATGACATTGTGGTATCCTAATCTTGGTCATACAGGTAAAATGATAATGTGGTCATCCTAATCTTGGCCATATGGGTAAAATGACAATGTGGTCATCATACAGGTAAAATGACAATGTGGTCATCCTAATCTTGGTCATACAAGTAAAATGACAATGTGGTCATATAGTTAAAATGACAATGTGGTCATCCTAATCTTTGTCATACAGGTAAAATGACAATATGGTCATCATACAGGTAAAATGACAATGTGGTATCCTAATCTTGGCCATATAGGTAAAATGACAATGTGGTCATATAGGTAAAATGACAATGTGGTCATCCTAATCTTGGTCATACAGGTAAAATGGCAATGTGGTCATCCTAATCTTGGCCATATGGGTAAAATGACAATGTGGTCATCATACAGGTAAAATGACAATGTGGTCATCCTAATCTTGGTCATACAGGTAAAATGACAATGTGGTCATATAGGTAAAATGACAATGTGGTCATCCTAATCTTGGTCATACAGGTAAAATGTGACAATGTGGTCATTCTATTCTTGGTCATATAAAGGAAAGGTGATAAAAAAAAACATCCTAAATTTGGTCATACAAATGTACTGGCAAAATGTGACAATGAATTCATTCTAATCTTTGTCATACGGGTAAAATTTGACAATGCAGTCATCCTAATCTTGATTAAACAAGGAAAATCGAGAATAATTTCATCCTCAATTGGTCATACAGAAGAAAACTGAAAATAATGTCATCCTGAGGTTCATATTGGTGAAATTCATAATGCAGTCATCCTGATCTTGCTCAAACCTAATCTGTTTTGCAGTCATTGGTATCTTTTTCTTTTCATCATAAGACATCCATACCCTTATCTTGGCCATACAGGTGAAAACTGATAATAATTACCTTACAAACAGGAATTGATGAAAACGAACACCTGTTCTGTCTGCTTATATACTACACCCTGATAAATAATTCAGCTTATCCTATTCCAGCTACCCCAACACTAACAAAGTGTCAGCCCGAGTCAGATCTAATACAATTTCCTAGGCAAGAAACAATCTGCTTGCTCAGTTACTTCAATAAATAATGATACTCTTGGAAGACAAACACGAATTTTCAAATATGACCAAACAAATGCTTCCTTTAGGTTTGAACATTCTAGCAACAATAATAGTGCAATAACTAACATGGAAGTGGCGGGTAAAACATTCATTAGATTAACATTGGTGAGACCAAACGTGAGGAAGAATAGTTGCCTTGTTTCCTCGCAATATAATCTGATTAAAATCATATGTTACATGGCTTCGTTAACTTCGTACTACGCCTGAACATCTGAGTGTGCCGCGGTCAGGGTCACGTTCAGGTGACCTTTATATTTATAAATACTCATTAAATTTTGACCAATCAGAGACCCTCTTTCAAAGGGGCGCTCGGAGTTGTAACAAATATGTCAGACCACAGAATTAGATTAGACATTGATGAGAATGATGCAAAAGTTCTGAAGTTATATGAGATTGATCGTCTGAAACCCGAACAGAAAAAGATATTCGAAGCTTTATTAGAGAAGAAAGACTGTATGGCGGTGTTGCCTACGTAATTTTTACCCAATTGGTACGTTTTCCTTGGCGTCGTAGAAACGTCAGTTCCCGCCGCCATATTTGTTTTGTAAAACTAATCTGTTCGATACCCCTTGCTATATATGTATCAACCATGATATTCCGATTCGCTGGCAAACTTTTGATTGGTTCATCTAAAGGTCACTTGAACGTGACCCTGAGCGCGGCACATTCAGACGTTCAGGCAGAGCCATGTAACAGATGATTTTAATTGGATTGCTCGCAATAAAGAAGAGCAAAGATCCGGAATCCTCAAAGCCCCCCCCCCCCCACCCCAACCCAACCCAACCCCACCCAAACACATCAAACACCAACCAACAAAGGATTGATGTAAAATTTGCAAGCAATGAGATGAAACTAGGCTTATATCCATGTTAATTGTCCCTTCACAATAAAGGTATGAAAGTAAGATTTATGACCATTTTTGTTTTTGTGGTTGACAGTATGGCCATCACAATAGCCAATATCACACCACGATGGGTGCCTCCCTGATGAGTACCTAGGGTGGTACCGAAGAAAATAGAGAGCAGGGAGGTGGGGAAAAAAAGATAGAGAACATTATATTATGGTGCAATGGGGAGGGAAGGGGGCAGAAGCAGTAGATAAACTTTGATTTCTTCAATATCCCCTAGTCACACTAGGACACAGAAGAAAACCTTATTATATAGGGGACCTAGTAGTCACCCATTACGATACCGCAGGAAGGGTACAGGAGGCCTATTTTTTCCTTGAATCAGGTTCATGACCAATGTGACAAGAAACTGAAAACCATAGACATTAGGTCTCCCTTACAATAACGGATTGAAAGGATGACTTGCACCCAATGGGATAAGAAATTTGGGATCTGCCGAACCTAGCCATATTGATTCCTTCATTATAGCAATGTGAGAAAAAGAATCTGTGACCAAGAAGAATCCTAGTGGTTAAAATGTAGCCATGTTGCCCTCTTCACAATTCAGTAGTGTAGAAAGGTTTGTGCCCATACGACAAAGCTGTGATATCCCCTCACAAGCAAGGAATACAATATAAGTGACATTTTATTTTTATTTTACACATATTTTATTTAAAGTATTGAACTGGTGTGGAGGTGAGATTATCATAAAACACCACTTGTCTTACGCCATGTTCTGAACAGTGAAACTTTGATCTCCCGACCAATGGTAACCACCCATGTCTTATCTTATATTGAAGTCATCCACCTTAAATTCCAGGTCGTTTGACTTGAGCATATCACCTTCCCGGGGGCATTTTTTATTGACAATGATATCTTCAGCAGTCTATTATAAACAAAAGTGACGCCTTATCACAGTCTCCAACTATGCCTCTCTATTAGTCATAAATAGCCATTGACCATAAAATCAGTCATAAAATTGATGAACATTTCCTTTATGTCAAAAAAAGGTTTTGTTTTTATTATTATGTTATATAAGTACAAGTGAGTGCATCTTGCACTATGTGACTTTAGAAAGTGACTTTTTCTTAAGTTAGCTAATCAGAAATATTGGCAATTCCTTATAATCTCATAATTGAAAAGAAAGAAGTGATTTTTATGTTCTTATTTAACCAATCAGAATTTTTCAGCATTGAAAAAAACATGTCAGTTGGTGTTGTTTTTAAGATTGCTATATATACCGCTGGTAACATCAAATCTGAACAATCCTTGGGATAGGTAAAATTGAAAATATAGAAATACTTTATGGTATGTCTATTTCAACACATCTCATCATATTTTACACCAGCAAATATATATTGTACGTACTCTGCCGGAGACTCAGCTATTGATTACCTTGGCATTTTCTGCACAGGACTTGGATAGTATGATAGGTTCAAAGATTTTTGTAAAAAAAATATCAAACAAGTCTTGAATAAACATCCAAAAATTGTTTTTACTAAGTCTCATTACTAACATATAGTTGGTACTCAAAACGATGGTCAAGTCACAGAGGAAAAGTCTGAGTGTAGGACTGAAACATTTAGTCTCAAAAATCGCTGGCTTTGTGAGAGAAACTTGATATTGTTATAAATTATTTTGTTCATAAATTTATATTATGTACTGGTAGTCTTTTCATATGGCATCTATTTAAATAGTTCTGTGACTAAAACAAGTAAAGCACAGTTTAGGTAGTGTAGGGAATGGACAAAAATATTAATTACAGGTAAATCAGGACATTTTGAAAAAGAAACAGAAATATCAACTATATGGACTTTCTGGTACTTAATTAAATGCACAGTCATGGTTCCATAATACACTTGTGGGTTTTAAAACTATCTAGTCAAAATTTTTTTATGAATTATGCAAATCCCTGACTGATCAACATACCCACTTATTTAATCCATGATACTGCAGTTTAAATGGCAAGAAGTTTTCAGTAAGAGCTTCATTATGAATACTCCACTCCTCGTGATTACGGACTAAAAGCAGTGTACCAAGAAATAGTGTGTATTTCTATTTATTTATTCATTTATCTGTTTCAGTAGGGGGTAGCTGATTTTTAAAGATAATTACATATGAAGTCCTAGCAAGAGCTGGCTCCTACACTATTCTGGCTCCCTTGAAAATCTGGTGTTGGTGCAAGGTGAATGTTTCAAGTGAAATCAGCTACAATTTGTCTTGGGTTGCCCCTTTTCAAAATTACACAAATCCAGGGCATAGGTATTCCCTATCACATTTGAGAAAATGTACTAATGTTCTAAAATAGGTATTTGATGTACGTTAAATTGTATTTTCATGAGTTCAAAGAAAAACCAGCTAAAAATGCAGCTTGTGTTTGGAATTAATACATATCCTTACTCTGCCTCTTAAATTAATTGAACATTGATAAATTTAAGAATTTAGTCATGCCTATGTAACAAATAAATTGTTTTGTTTACATCTATTTGCCTACCCGTTGACAGCCTTGGAGATATTCTATTTATCTGTGATGATTTCACTGTGTGACGTTCCCTCAACAATAGGGGATGGAATGCTCGGCTATTGTACCAGTGTTACCGTGTTTGAACAGGTACACTATTTACCGAGACTGTAAATTGATCATCAACCTCACCCGAGTGTCCCTATCTGTCACCATTAGTCCGTAACGCGTGTATTTCAGTCACGAATCTCTTGCGAAATGTTTCGATAAATGAATGAATTATTTACATTTTTTCCCAAATACACAGGTAATAGACACAACATATCCTATGCCTATATTCTAATATGTACATATTAGAATATAGGCATAGGATATGTTGTGTCTATTACCTGTGCCCAAATAGATATAAAACAATACATTACCTGATTGAATGGCCGGACTCGGACGGCCACCTTTACGCTGTCGGAGTTTGACGGCATGTTGTAAGGTATATGCCTAGATGGTCCTTATGGAAAACGTTGAACACTTTCGATTTAGTCACTCATTTATCTTGAAGTCTGACTTATATCCCAGAAAAACCTCCCAGTGTGCCGAAATCTGTAAGAAAATTCGTTGTAATACCTGTCTCCATGTTTACTGCGCCTTGCTAGCTTGTGAACTGGCGAACTGTTAGCAGACGACAATGATAGTATAAATAAATGCACAGTACACAGTACTGCCACCCGAACAATACACGAGCCACGTGAGCACCGTGCGTACACCTTGAATTTACTTCCAGAAACAACGGAAGGGAAATAATCTGCTAGTCAATGGAGACTTACTTCCCAAAACAATGGGGGTGGAGTATTAATCTAGTGTGTCATAAATCGTTTGTACAACATTCTTATACAATTCAATTCAATTCAACTTTTAACAATACAATGTATAGAGAAACATATTTACAATATAATGTATATTAATTGTAGTGTTCGTAGTCGGTAGTGCCAGTAAGTCACCTTAATGAAGGAGGGCCGTGCAAACTTTATTTCACTACGCTCTGTGCAGTAATAAGCTATAAGTTAGCCAATTTTATCGTTGACATGAAATGTGATATCTTCATTATTTTGGACGCAGGAGTTAATTACCCTTCTTCTTCTGGAGTGTATTGGAATAGTAAAATCGGACAAATAAAACCTTCATACAATGAACAGCAACCAGATTGTACAAATAACACACGATAGTATACTAATATACACGTTACATAAAAAATCATAATTAGTATTGAAGATTTGATCAATTTCGATCGATCTCATATTAATTATTTAAAGCTGATTATTTTAAGGATGCTCAAAATTGTTACGCATGATTATTAACAGAGAATTGATGATTATTTATTTTTAATATATTTGAATTACTAGCATCATATAGTCATCAAATCATTGACATGACAATAATATAGGAGAAACTATTTTGACCGCTACACTTGGTCGAAATTTTCTGTGAATTTTACAGACACGCGCGGTTATGTAGATAACTATGTTTGTTTTTAAGTTCATGAACTTCCCGAAGGAGATACAATCATAATGAAACAGGTATTGATTGTGGAACTGACTCCCGTACCCGATATACAAGTCATTCATTAAGGTACCAAATATGTACATTACCTACCTGTAATTAGCGGGTATTCCAGGTATCCATTGTGTACAGCGATACCGGGTATCTTAAAACTATGGAGGAGAAAACCATGTACACCCATAACATTAGAAGTTAAAGGAATGTGCTGGTCCGAGAGGTCTTTAAAACAGTACATAAATCGCCCAGTGGATCACTGGTCCGAGGGGTCTATACAACAGTACATAAATCCCCTAGTGGATCACTGGTCCGAGCGGTCTATACAACAGTACATAAATTGCCTAGTGGATCACTGGTCCGAATGGTCTATAAAACAGCACATAAATTGCCTAGTGGATCACTGGTCCGAGCGGTCTATACAACAGTACTATACATAAATCGCCTAGTGGTTCACTGGTCCGAGAGGTCTATACAACAGTACTATACATAAATCGCCTAGTGGAGCACTGGTCCGAGGGGTCTATAAAAGAGTACATAAATCGCCTAGTTGATCACTGGTCCGAGAGGTCTATACAACAGTACATAAATCGCCTAGTGGATCACTGGTCCGAGAGGTCTATACAACAGTACTATACATAAATCGCCTAGTGGATCACTGGTCCGAGGGGTCTATAAAACAGTACATAAATCGCTTAGTGGATCACGCTCCATTGTTGTGGTATTAGGCTGGGCCGTTTCCCGTTATTGTGATATGACGAATTAAAGTCCGGTCAAATAACAATGCTTACTCGGGTGTTAGGTAGACCTGTCTGCTTCCCAACCAATACATTTACGTGTGTTTATGTAGCTTTAAAGCAGATCGGTTGCACAGCGGCAATTCTCAAAGAAATTTTACCTTTACGTCTAGAAGTACACCCAATTTCAATGTAATATCGTTGTCTGGCCTGTGGTGTTGGTGACGTAGTAAACACGTAACATCTAGTTACTCTGGTGTTAATAAAACGTACATGAAATGTTATACCACGGCACGTGCTTTAAAGTGTACCCTGAACGTTTTGCAGTATCACGTGAGGTGAAGATCGAAGTTGACTTTTATTGATCTGAGGGTATAACATCTCATTGAAGCGCTAAAACTGTCGGTTTAACAATGTACAGCCTTGCACCTTATATTTCCGAAACACACTAACCCAGTCTTTGCTATATCAGAGACGTTTAAAACTTTATTTGCCTTTAACATGTTATTATGAGAAAGAAAATCGTTTTCATTGCGACATTCAAATATCCCACCGCACCCCTTCAGTATAATTTATATTCTACAATAGAAGTAGCGCTCCAATAGTCCCACTTTATAATTGTGGTGTTCATGTAAGAACATTTAATCTTTAAGAAATGATAAACTATTCCACCTTTTATAAAACACCGAATACATTATACTCCGTGTTAACATTCCTATGAAAATACCGACGCGCAGATGGTCTTCGGAGTGGGTTGACTTTCGGGATCCTTTGAAGGATTCCCGGAATACATCCAGGTAACGGACCTGTAATACAATGGGAAAACGTGACCTGAACAATCTGTGTGTATCGTAAGTTTAAAGGTCAAGCCAAGAGCAAATTAACGACACGTACAAAACCTTTCCTTGTGGTATCAAGGTCTTTTCAGCTTAACGCAATATTGCGGTAGTTCAGAATTTATTTTGAATATAAACGTTTGAGTTGACAGGTTTGTAACCAACTAATGAGGTCATGGTGGGATAGACGATTCCGCAGACTTTACAAAGCGGCCAAAGGGGGAAATAGCGGTCAAAACAGGATGGACGATCACCGGACAGCCTTTATTACAGCATTTTTGGTACTTCGTTTGGTAAGACAATAGACGGTCATTGTTCGACAGATTTCTTCATGGCGGTTATGACGGCATGAACGCTCACTCGGCAGACTCGTGATGAAGTTGACACTCAATAAGCGGATTTATGACGGGGTCGTCGGATAGAGAAACTAGCGGTAATGTCGACGGAATGGACGAGCATTTGACAGGGACTAAAGGATTTTTCGGCTATATTACACTGGATAAACGACACTCCGCCAGGCTTGTGGTGAAATGAACGGCTCATTTGGTGGACTTGTGAATAATAAATCATAAAAAATGGACTACGCGATGAACGATAACACGGCTGACATAACTAACGGATTTGGCCGTATAGCGGTAATGACTGAACTGGTACATGTACATTCGACATACTTGATTAAAGCGTTCCTGACGTCATGGCGGGAATGGCGTTCATTCGACAGACTTAACATATAGTAACGGACTTAGTCTTATTCCGCGACATAAGCGTTTATGACTGACTGATGTACGTTATGGCAAGGAATTTATCTAAGTCCGTGGTTATTGTGAACACGACTGGATGAACGCTCACATAGCGCAACGATGACGAAACGGACGTCAACTCGATGGAATTAAAGATCACGAAGTTGCATATTGACGATTCAACGTCAAATTCGGCGAACTCGTACGAAAGGTATATCGGTCATGACGGAATAATGACTCTGGATATCAAAGCAAACATTGCAAAATATTAGCATTACAGGTGGTGTTGTGTTGCTAGTATTTTCCCTTTTAGATCACACCTCTCTTGTCCCAAGGATGCTTCATAGAAAATCTGGTTGAGATACCTACATATGTTTACACGTATATGTGGTTGGGATCCCAATCAATTCCATTAAAAATACACTGAACCACGTCCCGGGGTTCTAAATGGACCAGTGGAAAATTCTGGTATCATGATCAGTGTCTACAGTGGTAGTTATCTCTTCACATACAGTAATTGTTTGTGTCTCATGGGTTGTTATAACCCAGGGATTAAGTCCTCTGGGCGGAGCTAGAGCACAGAGCCAATCCTGATAGCACGATTGTTTGTTTCTTCATGCCCAGTAATTGTTCATGTGGCTATGGGTCGAGGACCTCAAATTCCCTTGTTATAAGACAGGGACTAAGTCATCAGGGTGGGGATTGGAGCATGGAGCAAATCCTTATAGCATGATTGTGTTTTTCTCTTCATGCCAAGTAATTGTTCATGTGGTTTATAGGATAAAGATTCTAGCTGTTTACTTGTTATGACCCAGAATTAGTCCCCAGGTGCTGGGCTGGGCTGGGCTGGGCCCATCATCGTACATGATTGTATCAATCTCCTTATGCTTAGTATTTGTAAAGATACACCAAGGGCCTCACAGATACTAGGGCTATTATGCAGTTCTATTACAGATAGCTACCCCAACAACAAAAAATCCTGTATACATCTTGAACACAAACGGCTCCAATAGAGTGCTAGGTTGATAAGTGTACAGGTTAAATTTCAATTTGTTATTTTTAAAAGTTTTGAGATCATGCTTGAGACACCTCAAATATAGTATTTTTGCCTTTTTCCATGGCAACAGAAAAAGAAGAAAAAATGTCCAAAATGAGAACTCCTCCAGTAGCAAATTGCACTAAGCGAGTGATAGCTTGTACAAAGTGTACAAAGTTTCAGGCAGTTCTTGAACAATTTTTTTGGCATGATCTGGAAACCGTAAAATTTGTAATTTTGCCTAACTTGAGTGATAGGATGATAAGTGGACAACGTTTCAGGTACATGTAGTTATCTTGAAAGGTTTTGACATTTTACTTCAGAAACAGCAAAATTTGTAGTTTTGCCCATCTGTTTCTATGGTAACTATTTTTTTTAATGAAAAAGGGAACTCCTCCATAACAATAGCACTACCAGAATGCTAGCTTGATAGTTATATAAAGTTTCAGGTAGTTATCTTGAACGGTTTTGGAGTCATAATCCATACAACTGAAATTTGTAATTTGGCCCATCTGTTTCAATGGTAACAGAAAAAGTATTTAAATGGGGAACTTCTCCATAGCAAAAGGTACTACTAGAGTATTAGCTTGATAGCTGTACAAAATTTTTAATAGTTGTCTTGAACGGTTTCAGAGTTCTGGTCCAGAAAAAAAACCTTGCACGAACGGAGCCCAATCAAATATCCCCAGCAAACGTGTTCCGTGCGGGATATTTAAACATACATACTTTTACTTTTCAATACGTTTCTGATTTTACTTAGTTTTAATTCATAGGGTGTGCTTCTTCCCCCTGAAATATTTCCTATACAGTGAGTGCTTACCAGCAAATAAACATTTTTGTTACATTTAAATACAGTTGTGTAACTTGGGTAAAACTTCTTTTAGTAAGACAATTTGGAATCCTTCACTCATTATGCATTACAGCTGTATTTGTCAATGCGCTTATAATTATGAAGGTTTAAATGTGACCTACTGTGACCTTGGATCACAGAATTGTCCTACACACAGTTTGCTACAAATAAATAATATACACAATTTTTTTACTTTCATTAGAATATCCTCAAAAGTCGAAAGTCCAGAACAAACTGACAGTGGTTTTAACCCGACATAAATTTGTGACACTGGAAACACCTTATTTACTGACAACAAAGTTTTTATTCATTATCATTTTCAACATACAATAAACTTTCACTCATACTTCCTTTCATATTTGATGATTTTCACACATAGAATCCCTTTTTCAAAATTGTAAATTTCCACTTGAATATTTAAACATAGCACTACAGATATCCAAAATGTCCCAGACATGGTTCTTGTGGTCCTGGGAAGTTCTGATGAGATCCTACGGCCGTACAGACATTAGAGATACAGCCCCTCTGGAGTGCCCTCGTTTTTCCTGTACAGCACATTCTCCTTTGCCTTTGAGAAGTCTTCGTTCCTCACCTTCATTCTCCTCTCTCTCAGTGCTAACAAGCCAGCTTCTGTACATATAGCCTGTACAAAGTTAAAAGTGTCAATAAAACATATATTACTTGCTTCATGACAGATTTACGAATATTGTGTACGAAAATATGGATTTTTAATAGTTTGCATGAATGTGCTAAAGACAACGTTGAAAACACTCTTATTAAAGTTAACATAATAAAATTCATCTCAACAGTAAAGACGGTAGTTTCATACAAACATAACTATGATACCATAATTCAATAGCACACTATGGGTGTTACAAGTAAATACCCATTAGGGGTTGGTTTTGATAAGGAAGTTACCTGTCAAAATAGGAAACTCTTTATCACTGCCATGTACATTGCATACAAAGTGAAAGAATGAAATCTTTCAGTATCCTTCTAATGTGACGACAATTTATCGTTTTGTAACATATTCTCATGCTCTACCTTGTTATCGTTTGGTTTTCTAATGACTGTATTTCCCCTTGGAAACTTATTGTTTAGTTTGTTCATATCAGATGTGTGCTGACTGTGCTGAGTCAGTTTCAGAAGACTTACTCAGTTTTACACTGCCTTTTCAGGTGTAAATAAAGACAATGTTGGTTAAATCATTTTACTGTTTTGTGATTTGATTTCCTGATTGCAACTGTACCCTGCCAGTAATGACTCATAGCAAGAAGACTACAACAATGATCTGTGAGAGTCCTACTCCTAGTTACTGGAACTTATGACTGACATGTGATGATTAATTATATTGTCTTACATTAATAAAGTACCAGTTAATACAAAGAAAATACATGGATACTTTCATCAAAGAAACTTAGTCACAGAAAATAAATTCTATCTTTGCTCTAATGATATAGATCCCTCTTTATAGAAAATTGAATTAGACAAATGAATTTAGTCAACAGGTACATGTTGCATTTTAAATTTCGAGTTCATCGACCAACATTCTGTACCCATGACAGCCCTATAGCATACCTCACAAAAGCAGCTGAAATTGGCAGTACTTTGTGACATTTATCTCACCTTGATGTCTGCCCCAGAGAGGTCATCTTTAGCCATGACATAGTCATCAATGTTGACATTGTCTGCAAGGGTCATTCTACTTGTGTGGATATTAAATATTCTCCTTTTCGTCTTCTCATCAGGCAATGGGAACTCAATTTTTCTGTCGATTCGGCCGGGTCGGATCAAGGCAGGATCCAGAGTCTCAATCCTGTTTGTAGCCATTACGACCTTCAAAACAACACCGAATGTTAGTCAGACACAGTAAATAAATCAAGTAACAAGCCAAGACAAAGACCACAGCCACCTACGATTGATAAATTGGCAAATATATTTCCTCACCTTGACATCTCCCCGGGAGTCAAAGCCATCCAGCTGATTCAACAACTCCAACATGGTCCTCTGGATCTCCCTCTCACCCCCAGAATTAGAATCGTACCTAAAACCAAAAATAACATTTTCTGAGATAACAATAGCATTAATATTTCGGACACTTACTCCTACACTCACTGGCAAAGAAGTTGCTGTTAATGACTGATTTGTGTCGACATCATCTTCAAAAATGTCTTTCATTAGGTATATCTCTTACAAGGATAAATTTTAGTATTTATTTATTGAGTTCTTAACGACCGATCAATACAGAAGAGGTCTTTAGGGCCAATAAAAGGTATATTTCTAGTAACAAATCTCAAAGTACTTCTAATACCTCAAACACGTTTTTCTATTAATAGATCCTTGACATCATGTCAGTCAGACTTAATAATTTTCTAAAATCAATCTGGTGTACAAATTACTCAAACATATTCCTTTTAATGGGTACAAAGCTATCAGCAGTGCTGCTTGCAACAAGGGGAATAACTCTTACTATCAAAACTACAAAACCTAAAAAAAATTCATCAAGTGAAGGATAATGGCTGGCAACAATGCTGATATGAGACTTCAGCATTAGATATTGAAGTACAATTGTGAGGGAACCCACCTTTTTGTTCCCACAGCATCAATTTCATCTATAAATACAATAGATGGAGCATGTTCTTCTGCAACTCTGAACAGTTCCCGTACAAGTTTTGGGCCATCACCCTAAAAATATCAATATAAAAGATGTTTTAGTTTCATCAAACTATATATTCAATCATAAACAAAAACCAACAAAAAATATCATAGCAATATTCAAATAAAACATAGGTTAAAAATGTTGGAAATATATTAAAACTTACCAGATATTTTTGGATAAGTTCTGAGCCAACCACTCTGAGGAAGGTAGCTGAGGTCTGATTGGCCACTGCCTTTGCGAGTAATGTCTTACCTGCCAGATAAAAAACGATGTCACAGCATTAATACAGATTGTTGGTATCACTCTAACTTCAGTTCAGTAATAAGTGACTACTATAACTTAATGAGCATCTGTCCTTAACACCCTCATGGTGTTAATAGATGTTATCGCGACCATCCACGAGTTACTCCCCTTCGAAGAGTTCTTGCCGGAAAATGTACAAGTCTTGCGAGAGAATGCGAGGATACGGGGGCAAAACAATCTGCCATGTGTAAACAATATGTCCCACCTTCACTGTATTGAACCAACAAAATAACTCACAAGAATAGAGGTCATATCAAATGCATTTAGTAATGACATTCCAATCAAATTGTTCGTTTAAAACAAGCCTTCTGACATTTCATTTGCATAAAGTTAACACACGATACTCTGTACGCCACTGACGGTCCTTCACAACTGTGACGCTTTAGCTTCTTCCTCTTGTTCAATATCTGGCCCATTAAACATGTCTGCTTGCTATCATAGGTGTACTAGCTCCCCATTATTCTTATATGGAGTAGGTGATACCTTTTGACTTTAAAATATTACCCAATTCATTACATGGAAGTTTGTGGAAATTTGTATCTGAATGTTTTGGCGCTGCCATGTTGTTTATATATCCGTTGCCCCAGCAAGTACAGTTAAATCCCCTCCTATTTGAAGAGTTCCACTGGTTGCGATATCATCTATTGACATGTTGTTATTCAGCACTTGCCTGGTACTCTGTCTAATCAACTGACAACGACAGTCAATACTGAAGATTTAGCCTGATTTTCCTGAACCCAGTTGTTTAAACATTTCTCTGTCAATACATACAAACTTCAATATATATACCAAACTTTTGGTTTCTTGGTTTTTTGACATATTAATACATAAATAATTTTTCACATTTCTTGGTTTATATCATTATACTTAGAACATTACTGAGACAGAGTTTTTTTGGCATGTTTGGTTAGACTTACCAGTGCCTGGGGGACCATACAATATAACACCTTTTGGAGGTTTGATACCCATCTCCTCATAGTACTCTGGATGTGTTAGAGGCAGTTCCACAGATTCCTACATGTCAATAGAACATGAATAATGAAAGTTAAACTTTCCAACAAAGTATGTTAAAATATCAGAGCCACTTAAGGCAGATCAATGGCACCAACAGATATACAGCACTACAAACTGATAGACTGTAAACTAATCATATTCGTACAATCCAGATTCGGGGCACAAAGAACTGTACTCAACAAAATTACACAATCATAATTAAGCATGTTCATCAACACATCTGAAGAAAATATTTTCAAATCTCTGGTACTCAACTGCACATGTGTATTGTAAACATACACTCATATGTCAGTGCATTATCAAATATTAACAGGTAGCTAGCACATTGATGAACTGGCATATACACACAATAATACTGTAATTGTAATTTGAACAATTATAATTTGGCACAATATTTCAATCATAAATAGTGATAAAATAATATTATCACTAATATATGAGTTTACAGTAACCTTACACAAACAATGTACAGTTATTACTGTTTGAATTAATTCAATTTTTGTTAATTTGATATGAAAATGAACGAGACTAAACCTATTAAATGGTTGGAGATACACAATATGTATCAGTGTACCGTATATAAGCCATGAATGCACCTAAGTTTCGAAGGTTTTTTTTCAATGTGAGGACTTTCCCTTTTAGATATCATTTGATTTTTTAGAGTCAACACAAAAAGAGGCAGTGGAGAGGTGGCCAAGGACCCTCATTTATAAACCCCACGACCAATGAATGTTAAGTGCAAGCCTGCCCCCACCTCCTGGAATAGCCTTTACCTAGACCACATTATTCCGTCTTTGCATATTGCAGAGTTATCTTCTCTTGAGAGCAGGTATTGATTGTTACGTCACTTGTTTGTGAGAGTAATGTCATCAATTTTTGAGAAAACGATGTAATTTTCTCGCACAAACCAATGACTTACAATCAATACCTGTTCCCAAGAGAAGATAACTCTGCAATACGCAAAGACGGAATACATGTGATGTCAGCATACAAACCTTGATTTCTTGAATTTGCTGGTCCAGACCACCAATATCAGCGTATGTTTCTTGTGGAGCCTTCTCCAGCTTCATTACTGTGACCATGGGGTCCACATCATCTGACAGTACACCCACAACAGCATGCACCTGTTCAAATTACATATACATTCATGAGTAGAATGAACATCAGACACTACAAAACAAAGGCTGTGTCAACCTTGTTTCTGACATATCATGGACCTTTTAAAAGTTTCCAAATATTCTTTTCCATTCTTATTGATATCTACTCTGTTATATTACAACCAAATATTATTCTAATAACAAAAGTTTTTGTTTAAATCAAACATGATAAATAGATAAAGATTGGAAAATATGTTCCACTAAAGCTTACCTATACCTAAATTCTGAACTCCCATAACTTTGCTTACATCCATTAAAATTACTTTACTAAGACATGGGTTTAACAATTTCCAGGGGATAAAGACTTGTTTTATAAAGTTTAATTTGAACAAGACAAATCCTTGCCAAGTGGTCACAAAATATAGCCATGCAAGAAGTATGACGTCCTCATAAGTATGTTTGTCATAAACACATTTTACTAACAGACTATTACGCTAAACCTAAACCAAGTTCCACTTTGTACTGACCTTATGGTTGAGGAGTACAGAGCATCCAGGCTCCAACTGGTCCTTGTCCACAAACGACAGTATACTGACGTAGTGCTCACTTCCCACGGATGTTGACACGATGGCGTGGTTGTCATCAATTATTTCTTCTAGGTTACCAACAGACATTGGCGAGCCACGCAGCTCATCTACCTTGGTCCTTTCCTCCTGTCAACGAGATAAAATGTTTTACTATTATGAAGTTTCAACAAAATGAAAAGTTTTTGGTATTGAAAAAACAACGAAATAATAAGCTCCTTATATCCATTAATCCAAGGCAACAGTAAATATTTCTTTATATATATTTACACTTCAGATGGTAGTAAACTCAAAACTGCTATTAAATTCAATACTGCACAAATTCGTTTTGGTCATCCTGTATATAAAGGGTATATCCGAAACCATCCAGAGGATATATTGTGGTCATGGCATAGCAACAGCCATGAAGCCCCACAAGATGCTTTGCAATATCCTAGTACATCCTAAGGATAAAACACCTAAAGAAAACTTGGCAGAATGCGTATACAAAATCGGATGCAAAAACTGTGACCTTCGTAAATTGGAAAGACTGGAAGGCAATTTGGGGTCCGCCTTGGTGAACACTGGAAAGACACAGAAACCCAAGAAGGTAGGAAATTCACCAGATCAGAAAGGAAGCAGTGGGAGTCTCAGATTATGATAAATAAATTGGCAATCACAGACCATGCCACACAGAAAAATCATGTGATTGACTGGGATAACTCCGAAGTTTTGGACAGAGAGAGCAATCTGTTCAAGCGGCAGATAAAGGAAGCCATCTGGATACGCCGCAGTGGGCCAGTTCTAAATTGAGACGAGGGGGCTCAAAGACTCGCATATCTACGACCAAGTATTAAACAAAGCGTAGCTGAATAGAGTAATTTTGGTACATATATAACAACTATTATACACACACTTACAGCGTAGCCGAATCAACATCAATTTTTGAGGACAACTCGTTCACATTTTATACCTTTGTGTGCATACGCTTCACTGGTCGTTTGTCTGATGAAGGTGACAGTGTACATATCGTACTAGTCATCGAAATGTCACATAGAACATTATATTTGTTGTGTAAAAAGAACTTTCCATAATGCACAAATTAGTATTTTTCAAGTGAATGTGAAATTAACATTCAAAATCACAGATACCCAAGTACATATATAAAGTAAACTTGATGTAAATGTAGAGATGACTTTGACCAATAAAAGTCTAAACTGTCAAACAGAACAGACATCCAGCATTGATCACTAGTTGTCATGTATTTGTTACTTCTATTCTCTAAATGTTCTATAAATGTTCTAAACAACCCACAGCTCTTTACCTCATGTTTCTCTTCTTGTGGCTTCAGTCTCTCCTGGTTCTTGATGAATTCTTCCTCCAGTAATAAATAGTCTTTGATTCTCTCCATCTTTAACAACTTCAGTCGACATCTTGTATGTGGTGTGACTGTCAAACAAAAAAGCAGTTTCAGAGTTCAATATCTTTCTGGTATTGTCATAACATAGGCCCGACTAGATGGGTCAGGGTAACGGATACCAACGATTAATCTCCAATAGAAACAACTCCTAAAACTGACAATGACACACTATTATTATTATGACAAAACGAGGATAAAAATAGCGTTGTCTTCTATGATAAGATTTTCCATATGACGAATGTAGAAATTATCATAATTACATGACCAGCATGCAATGAAAAATACATAAATTTCAAAAAGTCAAGTTATTATGAAAGGATTCCATAAACATGTTAATATATCATGATACATATTTAGAAGTCCGATACCATTTTAATCTTCAAATAAATATATATCAAATTTATGTCATATATGTGCTATTCATATATCTATATAGAAGCTAGCTGCAGAAACCATAGCTCAAGGTCAGATCAGTTTTGGATATCAGACCATAGTTCTTTGGTACAATATCTAAAATTTCAAGATAAAAAAATAGTTTATCTGACCTCGACTTAAGCTAAGGTTCCTGCAGCTATATAAAAGCCTTCTCACAACGCCATTTAATGTTTTACTTTTATGTTGCATTTGTATGTTACAATTTTTTATAAGTTGTTATGAATGGAAAGATAATTGATGACCAACTTTTCGGGAGCTTGCTGGCGGTGTCTGGACCCTTCATCTTTTTCTTCTTCTTGCCAACACGTGTCGGCACTGGGGGTTCATACTTCTTCTTTTTCTCCTGTAAAGAAAGTGGTGAGCATACATATATTCTGATTATATCTTTTACTTAAGACACCATGAATTGACATGCAGTCAGAATGTTTAACAAACTAAAAGTGGAAATGTTTAAATGATGTTACACCACTGATATTTATAGACCTTAAAAAACTCTATCATAGTTAATTTAAACATTAAAGCTGGATAAATTAAGGTAATTTTCAGTAAAACTGCTTATTTCCAAAAAATATTAACTGCAGCAATTTCGTTTTTTAATAAAATTGATATGATGATGATTCTTTTGCTGATTTTATTTTATTTTTTATGTATTTCAACTTTTCAACTTATATCTGTGAAACTGTTTCTTTCACTGCTTATTTTTATGAAAAACATGCTGTCAGATAATAAAATTGGTTTGTATTCATAAAACCTTATCTAGATTATTCTTGAATCATTATGTACAGTTTAAAAGCCTTTTGGCCATTTAATCTGATGTGGTAAGCCTCCTTAAAACAAACCTTGTCATCTTTTTTCTCCCCTTGGCCTCCAGCCCCGCCGGACTGTTGTTGCCCCTGAAACAGGAAAATTCAAATTTCAACTCTAGCATTCCTGACCTCTTTTATAAAAAGGCAACAATTGCAATATATATTTTTCCTCATAACAGAGTTGTCTGCAAAACCTAAACTAGATCAATTAAATATGATGCATTTGATGTAGGTTTACCAAACATGATCATGAGATCTTATATTCATCATGATGGCCATAGACAGGATAAAGTCTATGCATTATTGTATAACCAACTGATTTTTAAATCTACTCTCAACATTTATCAGGAGTGAATAATAGTATAGTAATAGCTTGCAGGCCTATAAGTAGAATAATTCAACAAGCCTTTTAATTGTAAACACTGAAAAATTTCACCAGGCTAATGATTAATCTACTAGCCCAGGGCACCTAGCTAGTACAATAGTACATCACTGTGTACAGTTTATGCAACTTACAGCGAGTATAAATATGGAACTAAAATATTGGAGGTACATGCATGCATAAGGAAATAAAAAGCTAATGGCATAATTTGCACTTCAAATTTTTTGTTGTTAATTTAATGTAGTTTTATGTGTTAATTCATGTTATATCTCAAGATTATTAAAAAAATAAATAAAACATTGTCTGTTTTGCTCCATTTTTATGCATGCATATTTTTTACAAATGAAAACATTCAGGTAGGATAAACTGAAAGCTAAGGACACAGAGATAGAACAACACTTTCTGACTTTACAGATGTCTTTAGATAAATAAATTACTACATTCACAGCAAGCATACTGTTTTATTACTTTTTTCAAATAAGCCATGAACAGGCAAACTGGTGATAAATAACTTTCTGTTGAAAGACCATATCGATATAAAGGCTAGTTTTTCCATGAAGTACACCCGTACATTATGTATGCATGGTAATTTTCAGGCCAGTATATGTTTATATTTCACATCTAGGCGATTAAAGTACTTTTTCAAATCCATTTGCTCAAAAGACCAGCACTTTTGAAAACTACCCTGTGGGTTAATTTTTGTGGCAGATAAATTTTAGAACCCAATGACATATTTGTTGTGGTAAACAATCAGGAGTGAAAAAAAGGGAAAGAACATTTTATTCTCAACTGTATTTCTGAAGTGCAAAATCAATCTTTTGAAAATCAATGGACTAGAAAGCAGGATAATTTTCATATAGCATGTTCTAAATAACTGCTTAAATATTATTTGAAATATAAGATTTCCTATTCCGCAGATGTATGAGTCCGGCTTATAAGTTGATATCATCGCTACGGTATAACTGAATGGGGCATAGTGGATAGAGCTAGCAAGATCAGGTCGGGGAAAACCACTAACTTGCTTATAATACACAAACTCGCCTATTATATGCCAATTGGGGTATGGATTTGTTACTTAAAATAGCCAAAATCACTTAAGCTTAACTTTTTCAATTTTTTGGTCCAAGTCGCATTTATTTAGTCATGAAACATCATACAAATGCAAAAATAAACTATATTTGCATGTGGGAAAGTACCAAAAATAGATGCAATACTTCCAGTAGAGTTATATCAAGTTTCTAAGTAGTCAACGCTTTCAGTTAACATCTTTTGGCAAAATATTATTTACAAAAGTTACTCGGGTATTATTAGTAACAAATCCATACGCCAACTGGCAAGTTGGTGGTTTTCCCCAATCTGAAAATATTGATGGAACATATGAACATTGACGACTTAACAATACAGTGAACAAACATGAAAGCAACATGTGCTATCAGTCGATATATATACTGTACTGTATGGTATAAGTTGTTTTTTTGATTTTAAGGTTCTATGGCATAGCCAATTAAATTTATTTGGCTGCATTCAAAACATTTACTACACCAGATTACATATATGACTTGAATCAATCAAAATATTGGTCTGATATTGGGAGCCCGCCCAGCCAGCTTAATTTTTTATACAATATAACCATCATCACATATGAAAGACTTCTCTTATTGTATGGTGAAGAGCTCAATCAAGGTATCGATATAACAGGAAAAAGGAACTCGGACAAGTTTCCCTCGAATTCATTCAGACATTTTAACGCGTTTAAAATATTTCCATTGTCAAAGTATAATTTATACCGGAAAAATAATAACAGCGTTAGTATTATTTTTCAATTCTGTTCCTGACGAAAGAGGGGGGGGGGGGGTCTTCAAAACAGCAAGTCATTGTACAATGTAGATCAAATTAACATACTTCAGAACGAAGAATGCTGGGAGGATCGACCTCTAATTTAAAGCGATAACCGGTCATTGCTACACATTTATAGAGTATTTCTGAACTCCTGCTTATCGAAAATGTTTCTAAAATCAACTAATTGTTATCGTACACGAACACCACCACTCTTACCATTTTGTTACCGGAACGGAATCACAAGCATGCGCATTTCGTCAGAATGGTATCAGAATTGTCTCCCTTTGGTGTCATTTCCTGAAATAACAATCACCGCCTCATCTCGATTGCATCTGACGAGAGAACTACACTGTCTTCGAAGGGGACTTGTCGTTCCAAAAAGTACTGAGGATTATATGTTAAGCTTTTAACTCACCAGTTTAAATTAGTTTGTTTTCAAATTATATCCCCGTTGAGTTTATAAAAAGCGAAGCATTGATACAAAGTTGTACCGAATCTGACCAGAGTGACAAGAGATTGACGTTGTCAGAAGGCCTACATATCGCGCTCCTGGATAGTAATGCGCGTACTGTTAATAATATCCCAGGGATACGGCTGGACCCTGGGACCAATCGTAGTAGCCAGAATCTTAATGCTCAACGTAGAACAAAAAATTCAATATAGCTAACAGTTAGGTTCAATGTCGTCCCACAGCTACTTGTGTAAAAGATGTGCTTGGTCAGGTTGCCTTACAAGCGTCAGCTGTAGGAATCGGGCTGGAGCTCCAAGGGTCGCGGGTTCAACCCCCAGCGACAGCACTATCTTTATCATTATTCCTCCTCCTATTACAAATTGGTGCTGTTGACCCTCCTGTTCAAGTTATGAGAACTCTAGGTGAGGAGTCAATTAAAGACCCTGGGCTGGTGTTTGAAAAAAAGGGGGAATAGTGTAAAAGATGTGGATGAATTACAAACGTCAGCTGTAGGGAATTTCACTTTAGCGCAGCGGTAGAGCATCGGGCTGGAGAGCCAATGGTCGCGGGTTCGAGGACCAGCGACGGAACTTCCTTTATTACTATTCCTTGTCCTATTACACTTGTATCTTCTGTCCAACACACCAATAATGACAGACAAGGCAAGTACCTGTGGTCGACCCAGAGATTTGAAGTCGGGGTCGGGACAAACCCTGAGCCAATTCTCGTAACATGTTTTTGTTTGTCCATTTATGCAGAGCAATTGTTTATCTGGTAATATTAGAGAGGGGATCTGAACTGTTTCCATTGGATGACCTAGGATTATGCCCCATAGGTATAGGATCATACCTTGAGGCCAATCCTGGTAGCATATATGTATTCCAAACATTTCATACACAGTAATGTGTCTTTTTTTTTTAATTCTTTACGTCCTATTAACAGCTATGGTCATATATTTAAGGGAGAGCAAGCTAGGTTGAGGTTGAGTTCTTGGATAAAAAACATTAACCTGTGGCCAGTACCTTGCGACCCAGTGGTGGAAGGCTAGTGAACTTATATGGTCAGTTGCCAGGATTATGCCTTAACCACTAGGCCCCAGCAGCCCCAGTAATGTTTATGGCTAAAGGATGGGTGTTTCTGTGTTCAAGCTGACAGCTGTGACCAAAGGACTAAGTCCCTAGGGATGTTGCCAGACCCTATAGTCTATTCCGATATCATGAGTTTGTTCCTGTCTTTATATGCCCAACACTTTTATATTTAGCTATTGGGTGGGTTTCTCAACCATTTCAAAATATGACCCAGGGCAACTAAGGTCTGCAGGAGCGAGTCAAGACCTTTGCTCATCCTGGTAGTATATTTATGTGTGTTTTTCATTTTTATCAGCTTTTGTAAATATATACTGTTGTAGTAGAGTGGGGATCTTGACCATTTCCCAGTTATGACCTCTTTTTAGCCCAGCCTCTATGCTCAACCGGGGGTCAGCCTTTTTGTATGTGCAATCTAGTTTAAAATTTTCAATGTTTTCTTATTAGAGTTACTTCAAGTAAACTGACATGTCTATGATATTGTATATTTAACAGACACATCAGAGTAGTACTCACTTGGAATGTCTCCTCAACCAGAGCCAGATGGTGAGACCGACAAGGGGCCCCCCTCAGATGAGGATGAAGAGGGAGTGGATAGCATCCCTACTCCCCAGTTTGTCATTGACAATGCTAACTCTGATTCAGAGAGTGAGAATGAAGATGGGGATAGTTACTATGGATATCAGATGTTACCCCAGGAACCTGAGGAAATATCTGGTGATACAATGGGCACCAGTGTGACAAGCACTGATGACCTCAGCCAGTCCAGTCAGAGCAGTGAAAGCTCGACTGAGGCAGGTGCTGAAGGCCAGAACACAGCTGACTGTGATAAAGACAAATCAGAACATTTAAATAAGCTTGATCACTCTGTGCTGCATCAGTCCACTGGTGGACAGGAAACAGGCTATATGAAGGTACATTGTACTACATAATTTAAAAAAAACACCTTGTAAACTGACTATGTTTCTAACTTTGGAGTTATGGCCCTTCATGAAGCTTTAATTGATGCACGGGAAACCTTATAAGCACAATTTCTCCTTAGCTATATGTTGGATTATTTTGTACCTTTGCACAGTGAAAGCACATTATATATACATGTGCATGAAGAAAGGAATTCAAGATTTGACTATATTTCCTGGAGCTATGGCCCTTGAAGCTTTAATCTCTGCTCCTGAAACCTTGAAAACACATCACCTCCTTAGCTGTTTGTTGTATTTTTTTTTGTATTTTAGCACAGTGAAAGTACATCATATGTAGATGTGCTTGAAGAAAGATCGAATTTGTGATTCAAATTTGGTATTATACTCCTGGCAAACAAAGTTTTCAATACCAAGATAAAATGAAGCTGGGAGTATTGTTTTTGTTCAAGCTCGCTGATGAGCTTGCACATATGGTTGATCTAGTTTCATGGTGCATCATGTCAGTTGTTTTATCCAGTGGATGGCTACAAATAATAATAAGAATAGCCCTCACTTTGTCAACTGTATTTAACGTTGTGAATTTATTTCTTAAAGACTGAATCCCTTACACAATTTTCTCTACTTGTTTTAACGTATTATCAAATTTTAACAAGTTTGCTCATTAATAGATGGACATATCCACCATATATATATATGCAATAGAAAAACTTAAATACAGAGACTGCAATTACCTTGTTGCAAAATCATAATTTAGCTCAGCATTTTGAATAAAAAAATGCTCAAATAATATAACCACTAAGTTGTATATGTTTTCTGTACATATTTGTTCGTACTCACCCAGGCCAAACAATATTGTAGCCAAATAATGTGACATGTAGTTATCTTTGAGTTTGATAAAAGTCTGTGACACTAGTAGTCTAATCTGCTCAAGCGACCATCTGTTTAAACGACCATCTGTTTTATGTGACCACTTTCCATTCCTCCTGACAGTTTTTACTATATAATTCAACTGTATTAAGCAACCATCTGTCTAGCGCAACCAGTGCCCACCCAATACTGACGTCAAAATTATGTTAACTACCACATTTGATTCATTTTAGCGACCAAGTTTGACAAAAATATACCAAATGGTCGTAGAAATAGTTGTGCAACTCCAAATTTGCGACCGTCACCACATTTGAAGAAGGACTAATTTCACGATCTTTTCACCAAGTTCAGTGAACAAATCTGTACTGGCTTTGTTTTTTTGTACCAAAGTACTTGTATATAGACTTTTGTTTTGTAATGCATACAGGTATCCTTTGATAAAATAATAGTTTTAGGTTAACTGACTTTCTGTATAGCGTACAGGTACCACTTTTGAAAAGAAATTGACCTTACTGGCTTTATTTATACATACAAGTAATATGCTTATTTCATTTCACAGCTACCAGATTTGCCAAAACCTGAATCTAAAGATTTGTTATGGAACAAACAGAGAACATCCCCCATCCAAATGGAATCAGGTAAGAATATGGAGTTAAAACACATGCCAAATATACAAGAGTCAAAGCTAATTTTGGGACACAAAAACATAATTAAGGGGCTACTGAAACTCAGCCGTCAGATAACATATAACATGTATAGGTGGCCATTTTTGGCAGGATTGCAACGCAATCAATGCTTATAGATTCCTGTCCGTCCTTCTGTCCGTCTGTCTGCTCTAAGGTTAAGAAGAATGGTTAAGCTCAGTTTCCAAGTTATTGATTATCCCACATCAACTAAAAAATGGCTTATGTATCTAAGGATGCTTACTACATGCGATGCTTCAGATGCTGTTTCTGACCTACATTTTCCGCTTGACTGTCGAGGTAAAGAAGACTTGTTGAGGTCAGGCCCCATCTGCACTATGGTTAAGAAGATTGGTTTAGGTCACTTATCAAGTAACTACTGTCCTACATCAACTAAACTTGCATGGCTTTAAGGATGCTTATCACATGCGATGCTTCTTAATCTGATGCTGGTTCTTACCTTCATTTTCTGCTTCAGTGACCAGGTTAAGAAGTTTGGTTAAGGTCAGTTACGAAGTAACTACTTGTTGCACTCTCAGTGCATTGAATCCCCTCGACTCATTGATACTTTAAACTTTATTTAATTAAAATCATTTCACATGTACTGAATTGGTCTTTTTAAAAGTGTTACCTCTATTTCCCCTTTTGGCCTTTTTTACCCTTTTTGCAGTAATAGTTCAGACTAAAGTTTATTCATAATAATAATATACATGTACAAAATTTTATATAGCGCCCTATCAAGCTAAACTAAGCCACTCTAAAGCGTTTTACAGTACATAGATATACAATTTATACAGTCAATACAATTAGCATATAAACATTAATCAATAAAATGTTTGAGGAATTTGTAGGAATCCCAATCTGTATTGATCATCTTAAAAGAATGATATATTTTTTTAAATCCTCTCTTGCCCCACCCTTCATTTATTTAACATTGAGTGTGAGATCCCTTGGCCAAGTGATGCTTCAGACCAAAATGGGTTAAAGTCTTATAAACAGTTCAAGTGGAGTAGGCTTTCAGTGGAAAAAAAGATGTCATGCAGTGGCATAAGCTTACATGGCCCTTAGGACCAGGTTGCAATGTACATCATTAACTCACCATTTTCAACGTCATACCATCAGTCTATGACTACTATTGAGGCATCACATCTACTGGTGTAACTGGTACACATCCCCGGTCTGTACCTCCCAATCTGTAGTATACAGGGCTAAATTTGCCTGTGTGTTCCTTCCATATTAGTCCACTTTTAAGATTACAAGTGTGAGATTAATACCAGGTGAGCGATGCAGGCCCATTGGGCCTCTTGTTTGTTGTATCCTCTAAAGAGTTACATCCGTCCGGTGTCAACTTTTTACATTAAACAACTTCTTCTCAATAACCAAGAGGCCCAGGCTGATGATATTTGGCCAGTAGCATGCTGGGATGAAGGGCTGCCAAGTTTGTTCAAATGAATAACCTTGACCCACTTCCAAGGTCACAGGGGTTAAATGTCTTAAAATCTTCAAACGACTACTTCTCAATAACCTAAAGGCCCAGAGTACTGATATTGGGCCTGTAGCATGCTGGGATGAAGGGCTACCAGGTTTGTTCGAATAAATGACCTTGACCAACTTTAAAGGTCACATGGGGTAAAATGTCTTCAAATCTTCAAACAACTTCTTCTCCATAACCAAAAGGCCGAGGGTACTGATATTGGGCCTGTAGCATGCTGGGATGAAGGGCTACCAAGTTTGTTCAAATTCATGACCTTGACCCACTTTCAAGGTCATAGCGGTAAAATGTCGTAAAATCTTCAAACAACTTCTTCTCAATAACCAAAAGGCCAAGGGCGCTGAAATTGGGCCTGTAGCATGCTGGGATAAAGGGCTACCAAGTTTGTTCAAATGAATGACTTTGACCAACTTTCAACCTAATGTCCTTATTTGACATTCGAGGTCACAGGCATCATATGTTTAAATCTTTTAATAGGTTCTTATGAATCAAACACTGATATTCTGCCTGTAGCTGTTATTTAGTCCACTATTAAGATTACAAGTGTGAGATTAATACCAGGTGAGCGATGCAGGCCCATTGGGCCTCTTGTTTTTTTTGATAGAAATGCCTATGAATGTTTTTAATATCAACTTTTCATGTTGAATCTGCCCTATGTAAAATGGGGAAAATAGAATGAGGTGACACATTTCATACCTTACGGTATATGTCTATTCATTTCCTTTACAAGTTCTCATAATGAAAGTAGAACTACGGTGTATTATATTTACAGGACAAGCAGAGAAAGTGAAGACTGCCATGTCCAACATCCTCCTACCCACACCCAACATTCCAGACTGGGCCAAGAATATCTCCGAGGAGGACTGGCACATCAAACTCTTATCTCTACGGAAAAACAATACGTCCTGATTCTTCACTGATCAACAAAGACTGGTTGTTGCACTACTGTGTATGGTTAAGCTTCACTCAGTGTGGGTTCTTATTTAGTTACAACTCCTTTGTTTCACTCTCAGAACTCCATGAATGACTCAACAAACCTGACAATACTTTTCAAGAAATTATCTGACAGATATTTTATGTGGTGTTTATTCTGTGTAACTGTCATGAAATTATTATAATTGATGACAGATATCAGATATTGGGTTAGTGTGACGATAACAGGAGTATTTCTATGGTTTTTTTTATCATCGGTACAACATTAATGTGAATTTCTTACCAATAAAGGAAAAGAAGTAAGGCTGTTTTCATTATTGAGAAAATTCAAAACAATATTTTCTGTCTAAAACGTTATATTTACATGTATTTCATTTTCATGGTTAGTGGCCATGATGTTCATCCAATTACAAAACAATTCATTAATACAAAATACAAAACCACTTCAATATGGTAAAATATATGAATTGCCATATATTTCACCTGTAGTAGATCCCAAGGGGTTATAATCCTTAGAAAACAGGGAGTACAAAGAAGGGACTTTTTATTGTTTCTCATTAATCAAATTTTTGAACAAGTGTGTCAGCTACCAAGCATGGGCCTATCACCAGATGGAAAGGTAATGGACAATTTAGAACATGCAAATCAGCACATTTGCCACTTTGTGACGATGTTAAGCTTTTCAACTGACTACAAAACAGTACTTTTTTACAAAAATGTTGGTGGTCGTTCTACACCTTTCATGGTACAGCACCGTTCTAAAGGTGTTTATTATTGTTTGCATGCATGTGCATATATGTAAATAAAATGGAAATGTGAAAGAAGTTATTTGCCTTTTGTTTATTTGTCACAGAAGAAAACAGTTAATTTTCTATTTTAGCTCATGAGAATCGTTTGAGCTATTGCTATCCGTCTTTTTTATACCTCCGCTTCCTCGAAGTGGGGGGTATAAAGTGATTGCTTCGTCCATGCGTCAGTCTGTTCGTCCGAAAGGTTTCCGGAGCATATCTCCCGTACTATTTCACCTACGGTTATGAATCTTGGTTTGTGGGTACATGCATGGAAGGCGGTGTGTCGCGTACCATGTAGGTCACTATGACCTCTGACCTACATAATGTCATCAGAAAGGTTTCCGGAGCATATCTCCCGTACTATTTCACCTACGGTTATGAATCTTGGTTTGTGGGTACATGCATGGAAGGCGGTGTGTCGCGTACCATGTAGGTCACTATGACCTCTGACCTACATAATGTCATCAGAAAGGTTTCCGGAGCATATCTCCCGTACTATTTCACCTACGGTTATGAATCTTGGTTTGTGGGTACATGCATGGAAGGCGGTGTGTCGCGTACCATGTAGGTCACTATGACCTCTGACCTACATAATGTCATCAGAAAGTTTCCGGAGTATATCTCCCGTACTATTTCACCTACGGTTTTGAATCTTGGTTTGTGGGTACATGCATGGAAGGCGATGTGTCGCTTACCATATGTAGGTCACTGTGACCTCTGACCTACATAATGTCGACAGAAAGGTTTCCGGAGCATATCTCCCGTACTATTTCACCTACGGTGATGAATCTTGGTTGGTGGGTACATGCATAGAAGGCGGTGTGTTGCGTACCATATCTAGGTCACTATGACCTCTACCATGACCTCTGATCTACCTAACATGAGACTTGCAGCATATAAAAATTTCACTTGATTCTTCCAATCCATATCACTCACACCAATTCCTGATCAATCAAAGCGGGGGTATTCACGAAGGCCCCCCTTCAAGTTACCTCTAGTTCATCATACATGAACCCGACTAATTATTGGCTTACCTGCCCTGAGGGTCCAAGAGAGCTCACCAGTATGCCATGATGCATTGTCCATCATTCATCTGGCATAAGCTTTTCTCTCCAACAAACTTCTACTGAATAACTGGACTAAATAGGCAGAGGGTCATGATATTTGGCGAGTAGCATACATGGATGATGGGCTATCAAGTGTGTTTAAATAAATGATCTTGACCAAATTTCAAGGTCACATGCCTAGGTCATGTGTAACTGTTAAAACATTTGAGCAAATTCTTCTGGATAACCAAGAGGCTTAGGGACATGATATTTTGACCAGTCCTAGTATGCTTAGATGAAGTGTTACTAATTTTATTCAAATGAATGACCTTGGCCTATTTTCAAGGTCACATGGATCAAATGGGTTAATACATTATAGATACTTTTTAAGAACCAAGAAGACTAAGGTCACAATATGTCGCCAGTAACATGCAGGGAGAAATGATCTTGACCCAATTAAGAGTCCCAGGGATCGGTCATAATAAACCCATTCAATTTCTTCAAAACATTTGGCAGAGTAGGTAACATGCTTGATGGAATGCTATCAATGAATGACCTTTACTCATTTTAAAGGTACAAAGATCAAATAATTTTTAGTTAAAAACTACATCAAAATTACCAAGAAGCCTATGATCATGATATTTGGTCACATGCTGGGATTGTGTGTTACAAGATTTATTTCAAATAAATGACCTTGACCCACTTTCATGGTCATTGGAATGAAATGTAACTAGAACACTGACAGGTCAGTAAGGGCCCCGTCTTGTGGCAATTATATCCCCCATAATCATCAAGAAGCAATCTGCCCATATAGCTGAGCTTGACGTTTGACATTTGGACTTCAAAAAGAATCTTAAGGAAGCAAAATATACATTTTACATGTACTATGATGTGATGTGTTTCCTTCCACCTCCATATTTGCTGGGCTAACAGAAATGTAATTACCGGTGCAATACTCATTTGTTAGCTTTGATTTGTTTTATTTCACCTTATATACCTTCTCCATCAAGAGCCAGAGATCCACTTTGTCTTTGACCATTGGACCCAAATGACCTTAACCATTAACCCAGTGACCCTGATCTTTGGTCAGTTGACTTATTCTTTAATTCCTACCAACTTTGCTTCTTAATATCATAACAAAATGTTCATCAGTGAAAAATACAAAACTTGACCTTGACCCTTTGGACCCAGTAACCTTGAACTAAGGTCAGTTGATTTTGTGTTAAGTTCTGAACAACATTGCTTCATAATGTCATAACAAAATGTTCACCAGTGAAAAGATACAAAATTTTAACCTTGACCTTGACCTTTGGTCAGTTGACTCGTTGTTTAATTCTGATCAACTTTGCTTCATCATGTCATAACAAAATGTTCATCAGTAAAAAGATTTAAAAAAATGACCTTGACCTTTGGATCTCATGACCTTGACCTTTGACCTCAACTTTTTACCTCAGTGTGTCTCTTTGTTTAATTCCGAACAACTTTGCTTCATAATGTCAAAGCGAAATGTTCACTAGTGAAAAGCTACAAAATTTGACCTTGACCCCTGACCCGATGACCTTGACCTTTGGTCAGTTGAATCCTTGTTTAATTCTGATCAACTTTGCTTCATAATGTCATAACAAAATGTTCATCAGTGAAAAAATGTAAAATTTGACCTTGAACTTTGAACCTAATGACCTTAACCTTTGACCTTGACTTTTTACCTCAATGTGTATTTTTATGAACTGAACATCTTGACCAAGTTTCATGTACATCGGTCAATGAATACTAAAGATATCAGCAAGGAACAAAATTTGTGGACGGACAGACAGTGATTACTATAGGGCACCCGTATCTCCGATACGGGGCCCTAATAATTCTTTTAAACAACGTATCCAAGATAATCAAGAGGCCAAGGGTTATGATATTTGGTAAGAGGCATGCTGGCATGGAGCACCACCATATTTGTTCAAATGAGTGTCTTTGACCCAATTACAAGGTCACAGAGATCAAATGTAGTGAAACCTTTCAAAGAACTAAAGGCCAGGTTCTGAACCCTTGATATTTTGGTCAGTAATAAAGTAAGTAAAGTGTAAACAATGAATTGACCTTAACTCATTTGAAGGTCATGGGTAGATTTTATTTTGAACATTTGAAATATTTCTTAATAATGAAAAGGCCTTATATCAAGATGTATAGCAATATAAGTTAGTTAAGATAAAAGACCGACTTACTTTAAAAGTCACATTGTCCAAAGCCCTTCCAGAATGATTCATTAACATCTTCAGCATTAACCCATTTATGTGCTCATGACCTCCCTTGTTGTGCAATGATTGTGTAACTGACTGATTATACTGATCAGATTTAAATTAAAATTTTCCTATTATGATGTAATTTATAAAGTATGTACATACAACGATGAATGCCACATTGAGCAATGAAATTGCTTTTTTATAACACACAGCCAAGGTAAAAATGTCTGATTCAAAGAAGCTGTTGATACCATAGGTTATTTGCCGACAGCCCTAAGTAGATATTATACAGGCAAATGAACTATACGGTAATCCAGCTAGATTTTTGTATCCTAACAAAATACAGTGTGTAAATCTCTAAGAGTTATACAGTGGAACCTGCTTATTATGATATTTTTAATTTGTCAGAGAAAATATTATAATAACGGATAAATATTAAAATGATAAATGATCAAGCCGTTTTCAATCACTTTTGGGTTGTCTGAACCGAAAGTGAGATGCCCTTTAATCATCAGACACAGATAGATAGATTTATAACCTATATATAAACACATTCAGTGTGAACATTTTTCGCAAAATTTACTCAACATGAAAAAACACACTATGGTAATTCCCACTTTTACAGTACATAAACACCCAAACAGAACACAAACACAATCTGTCATTATAATAAGAATTTATCATGGGATTCTTCAACAAGTTGTATAAAGTAAAACATGAAATCTTGAACAAAACATATACTTAAATGAATCATGTTACACAATGGCACACAGTGTCAATCAAATTTTCACCTAGTAAAAGCTATTTAAATAACAATCATACATAATTTTTACTATAGTATTGCTTAGCAACTGATAGCACTTCTACATCACTGTAGCACATTTAATTATCTTATGACCTGAGTTGTGATTGAATATAAAGCGGAAAGAATGGCAAGAGAAAAGATTTCAATTGTTTGCCAACACGTGTATCCCAGATTATCTCCCCTTCCTTACAGCCAAGATGTTCAAAACCTGATTAATATCTAGACCATAATTTTTTTTCTTCGAACGATCATTTTCGAACGTTTTGGTATTTAAAAATCAATCATTTTAAAATTAGATCAAAGGTTTGTGCTTTGTTAAAATTTGTTGCTTAACTTCGACATACTTGAATAAGCTATTTTAAGTTCAGACTTCCAAGTTATTGGAACTATACCCTGTCTGATAAATAGCAATACTATGATTCACATTTCATAAGCCATGTAGGACTTCAGACCTTGGGGTGATGGTCATTTCAACAAACTATGCCTCGTCTGATAAGTAGTACTACTGTCATTCACATTTCAGAAGCCATTCAGATTAAAACTAATAACATTATGTATAAGGTACAACTTCAATTTTGCTTTAAATCAACAAAAATTGTGTTTCTGTGTGTGATGTCCTGACATATTTGCTCTTCAACCATACCAGAAAATACATACCTATATTGTAATGAACTGAAACATCTATGTATTATTTCTATAATAGTGTATCAAGTTACTGCATCTGTTTTAGCACTTCTATTTAAAGCTGTCAAGGTTTTATATATGAGCACCAATCACTAATGAAATTACCTGTACTGTTGGAATTTCCTATGAACACAAAATAATGGTTAAGGTAGCATTTTAAAATTCTCCAGACAACATATATGCAGGAAACACTGTCTAAATTGTATTTAAACCAGCATTACCATTTCTACTGTTGTTTCATGGGCTTTTGCCTTATGAATTTGGAAAAATCACTTCCATAAAATTACTTTAAATATTTAAAGTAAATTTATGGAATCCAGGAGAATGAACTTTACAGCCTTCCTAAATTATTAAAAAAAATGCTTTTGATTTAATTACAATAACTTAATGATCCCTGTCCCGATGTTCTGTGGTTTTCCACATCTAGAGTAACCTCCCCTTAATTTCATGTTGGATATAAGTGTAGCATGGTTGTGCCGGGACACTTCCTTTGCCAAGGTAGCTCATTCGAGAGCTACAAAATAGCAATCTGAAGATCAGAGTGGTCTAGCCCACTTTTTTTTTTTTATGTTCTAATCACTGTTATCGATTACATCATGGTTTTTTCATAAGAAGTAGTTTTTAAAAATAGCTGCATGGTATGGTTTTTCTTTTCAGAAGTGATTTATCAAAGCTACAATTCCCAATGCATAGTTAGTTTTTTGGGAAGTGGAATCCTAAAGTCAATTAATTCAAAACAACAGAAAGCTCAGAGTTCCAGAAAATCAATGGGAAACTATGTTGAAATTATCTATTACAATTTCTGCTTCCTAAAACTGTCTTTTAATTTGAAAAAAAGGTCAATTGTTCAAACAGCAAAAACAATTCAACATCTTTACAGACAATGATACATGCTGAAATCAATAATGAGCAAACATCAGTTTGAAATGTATTACTTTTTGACTAGAATCTAAGGCAGAGCTAAATGGAATATGTATCCTAGCTGTAAAGTAGATATAGCTTTGTGACCCTTATACACTAATCACAGTAAGTTTCAGTGTAGTGACCTGGCCACAGTAAGCTTTAGTGTAGTGACTTGGCCACAGTAAGCTTTAGTGTTGTGACTTTGCCACAAAAGCTTTAGTGTAGTGACCTGGCCACAATAAGCTTTATTGTAGTGACTTGGACACAGAAAGCTTTAGTGTAGTGACCTGGCCACAGTAAGCTTTAGTGTCGTGACACAGACAGATTTAGTGTAGTGACCTGGCCACATTAAGCTTAAATGTAATGACCTGACCACAGTAAGCTTTAGTGTAGTGACCTGGTATCAAAAGCTTAAGTGAAGTGACCTGGTCACAATAAGCTTTAGTGTAGTGACCTGGCCACAGTAAGCTTTAGTGTAGTGACCTGGTCACAGAAAGCTTTAGTGAAGTGACCTGGCCACAGTAAGCTTAAGTGTTGTGACCTGGCCACAGTAAGCTTTAGTGTCATGACCTGGCCACAGTAAGCTTTAGTGTAGAAACTTAACCACAGTAAGCTTAAGTGTAGTGACTTGGCCACAGGAATCCTTAGTGTAGTAACCAGGCCACAGAAACTTTAGTGTTGTGACCTGGCCACAGGAACCTTAGTATAGTAACTTGGCCACACTAAGCTTCAGTGTAGTCACCTGGTCATAGTAATTAAACTTTAGTTTAGCATCTTCTTGGCCACAGTAAACTTTGGAGTATCAGCTGTGGGACATCAAAATGACTTATGATAGCCAACATTTACAGGTAGTTAAAATGTTCAGAAAACGTTATCTTGATTATAACATGGAACAATACATCTAGTACAGTCACAGTAAGCTGGCAATCACAGAGCGGAGAATCACATTATGTGTCATCACTTAAGACTTTTGGCTGCTAATTAGGGGAACAGATGTCTGTTTGGGGTTTTTACCTGCAAATAGAAAAATATTATTAGTAAGTACATGGAAATCATAATACATATATATAAACATATCTGAATAATTTGTAATTACAGTTGCTTACTCTTTTCCAACAGTGATTAATTTGGTTTGTTTTAGTTTGATCTCATTTTTCATTGATGGCCACGTTAAAAGCAATGGCAATAAACAATAGAAGCAAATTCATTGATATTTGTATCATGTGATTTCAAGACATGTATTAGATGTAGTCTATTGTGCACAGATCACATCCATGATGAAACTCAGCGGAAGACATTTATGTGCATAACAATTTTTGTAGAAATCGTCCTATCAGTAGGGCAGTCATTGCATGGAAACCAATTTGTCGTCACCATGAGACATGTCAACATGTGATTAACAAATTTTGTTGAGGTCAATCCATTTAGTGCAGATATTGTATGGAAAGTTGGAAACCAATTATCCAATGACAAATTTGTTCTTTGTAACACCTTAAAGTATGCATAAATATTCACAGGTCACATTCATGATTGAACTCAACCTGAGACATGTCAACATGTATGTGCATAATGAATTTCATCTAAATAGACCTATTAGGGCAGTTATTACACGGAAACCAATTTACCAATCTCAAGTTTGTAACCTCACTAAGTACACTTAAATATGCATGGATTAAAATCACAATTTAACTTATTCTACAACATGTTAATATGTATATATCCTATTTTGTTGAAATCAGACCATATTTAGGGCAGCAATGCCATCTTATTCTTCTAAGCTTCTCAAAATTGAACAAGCAAAAATAATGCCCAAAGGGTACCTATGTAAGAGATAAGAGAAATATCAATAACAAACTCTACTGTTAAATCAAAGAATCAATGTGCACGGCCTCCATACTTCTTCACTACACAATTTACATGTTAATTCAAGTACCAACTCTATGGAAAAATTCCTACCTTTGAACTTTTTCACGGCTCTCTTTCGCTCCTTAGAATCGTAGTACCATACTGTTATTGCATATCTGTTGACACAAAGCATTGCAAGATTTTAATTTTTAATTCAGAGACAAAAAGTTAAGGATACAGAACAAAATTCTTTAAAGTAGAATGCAATATTCACTGATGATCATGATCATGTTACTACATTATGAACTGTAGACAAAATCAGATTCTACTGGCCTGCACTTTTAAAATTTATATCGGGGCTAATGATTTTTCTCTCAATATTTTCTTTAAGAACATGGGCTGGTAGAAATTTTCAGAATCCATCTATAGGCCAGTTCTGTAAACTTCAAATTAACACCCCTAACATGAGGCCCATGTGGTCTGTATCAGTCTCCTTGATTTTCAAGCAATCATGACAAATATTTTCATTTGTATTAGACTAGTACACATGTACCACAAATATTTCCCATTTTGGGGTCTGCAGTAGTAGTAAGGGGCATGAAATGTAAATAAAGGCCCATAACTCTACAATTAAGACGATTCGGACCCCAAACTTTATAGTATGCTCCACCATGCAGAGATGCATAAGTTATATCCATTGACTTTTGTGGCCCAAGTGATTGATTGTAGAAGTGTTATGGTCCTGACAAAGAAGATATAGCAGGTGATTTATATTACAGGCATGTTTATTAAGTTTCCGGGAAAATCAATACATTCTTCAAAGAGTTGTCAAGTATTATGCTGGAGTTTATACCTAGCTATCACTTTTGAAACAATATTAATATTAGAGCTGAAGTCTACTTGGGGTTTCGAGTAGACACAGCTCGTGCAAAACTTGCCAATATGTTTGTGCATACCAAAATCGGTCAATATTGATCTGCATGCTAAATTTGGTTGAAAATTTATCCATTTTAGGGTTTTTTCTTCCCGCATAGAAATTTTACATAAGTAGCCTCATTAATTATTTCAAAACATATAAACCTGTATACAAACTCATTTATTATGCTTCAATATGTATGCATCACAGGAGAGACCAAATTTAATCTGGGACTTGTCATACGCAAGTGCACACCAAGTTTTGTTAAAATCTTACTACTTTTAGGACGGCCATTGAACAGTAACTAAGGATGAGTGAGGGGCACACCCAAATTAATATCCTCCACTATCCCTCAAAGCAGGGCAATACAATATTACTGGAGCCCATGTGTCTCCAATTATATATCCATACCAGTAAGAGAATGCCACTGCTACCTTTGTAAGTGTACTAACCGTGTTTTGAATGCAGGCATAACTTCATGGGGATTACGTCTGTCCGACCAAAAGAAGAGCAGGCGGTCAAACTTCGGCTCGATGGAAGCCACTATATTTTGGCCTTCAGGATATATCTTTAGCAGTCCACCATTGACCTGATGATAGATTAAGGGGAGAACGTGTCATTCTAAATATGACCCAGCAGAAAATGCATAATTTAGATTATTTATGCATGAGAAGTGCTCAGTGTGAATGTATGTAAAGTACAATTATTCACTAAAACTGTTGACTCATGCACGTCATCAAAGTCTGTCTATGACACAGCTGACACCCAATCTCTTACAAATCCTTCCATGAGAACATGCATATTTTAGATGTTCTTGCTCACTGAATATTATAAATATTGTTGTAATATGCTGTGTGATATGTTTCCAGGTTAAATGTGGTTCATTCACAACTCGTCACAATGGTGTTCCCAAAGCACATGGTTTGTATTACAATCTGAATCCCTCACAAATACACACTTAATAATAATAATGGCGAAGGGTCCCGAAACTGAGGTGGATGGATAGAAATACTCGGATAGTTTAATACACTGTAGTCGTTTTACTTGTAAGATTTCAATGAAAATTTTATTGAAACTTGACAACTAAATATATCTGATGTGCTAGTATCAGATACAGTTTAATAACATTAAAAGCAACATTTTCCTTTATAGAATAACATTAATTTCACACCACAATTTGCCCAAGGTCTTTTACATTGCTTCGACAGCGAAATAAGATTGCTATCTAAGTTCTTGCTTTGACATATCATACATGGAAAATACTGAAATACAAATTTTACAAAGATCAAACTGTTAATTACTTTTGCTTCCCAGTCTTTGTTGAGGTAATAAATACAGGTAACACAGCGCCCATCACCATTAGGGTTGTCCACGTGTCTCATGTAATGGGAGCCCTTTCCAGGATAGCAGGCTACCATGGCCTACAATAAAGGGTACAGTTGTAAAAATAGGCTACATTTTCAAATCCTTATAACCCCTCCTCCTGTATATATACAGTAGTTATGTTACTGTATAGCAGGATATTTCAGTGGGGATGATATTTTCACGATTTCACAGGTCGAAAATGTGATCACGAAAATATGATCCCCTGAATAATATGACAAGCGTAAAAATGAGTCACTTTAATAAATCTTCACAATCATATATGTCATGAAGTAGCAGACATGTGGTATGTGATCATGATGATTCATATAAAGAGTATGAATCTACTACTAATGATGTTTGAAAATATGTTATATCACAATCTAATAGTTTTATTTATGATTTGTTTAACAAAAATAGTTACTTGCTGTCATCAAGCCAATTCATTTGACTATTTGACACTTTATATGCTAATGTCAAGTTTCTTTGCTTAAATTAAAACACCCCAAAAATTTAGTTCCTTCACATGTCTAGATTGTGAAATTATAATCTGTGCAAATTTAATTTTCTAATTTTGGGTCAAAATCGTGAAAATTTCAGCCAGCATAAATAACCTGTTATACAGTATCTCAGTGAAAACAAATCTATCTGTCTTGCCAGTGAAAAACAATTAATACTCAAAACTGAACTGTCGCTCAAACTTCATGTAACAGTTATAATTATAGAAACATCATGCTCCAATGACAACCTGCCTAGCAGGCGAAAACATGGCAGCAATGAGGTATAAAAGATACACATTATGGATACCAGGCTTCAGGAAATAATTACTTTATTTTTATATTTATTTCAATTAATACTCAAAAGTTTACGTCATTTGACTGTGAAATGACAGATCTACAGCATATATTTGATTTCTTGGCATGGTTACGAAATACGACTACACCATGTACCATGTATATAAATGTGACTGTTGTCTGAAATAGGATCTACCAGTACACATGTGCAGATCTCCATTTGATTTCTACTGACCAGTGTTATATACATGGTATATATTATATTATAACCATCAATAGAATATCCGGAATTATTACATGTGGTGTACATACATATTTAATTTGTGTAGTAGTTTTCTGATGCAGTATTCAGGACTCCTAAAATTACTGTCTTAATATTTGGGTTAGAAATTTGTGACAAATTTAATATAGTAAATTGTACTGATACCTTATAAACTATGTATAGGTATATATATTAAAGCTTCATAAATATTCTTAATTAGATTTTGTTGGGGCTATTGAAAATGTTTGATATTCACTAAGAAAATAGAAATAAGATTTATAGTAGAACTTTTCAAAATCTGCCTGCATTCATAAAATCAATACCCTTGTGTGTTGAAAGTAATGAAAATCACTAAAAGTCCAAAACACAAAATATCAAAATATCTTATGATATCAAGTAAAATACTGCAGAACATACAGAAATATACCATGTAAGTGAACAGTTTTTCAGTTTATTTTTTTAAATTATACATAATGCAAAGCCCTGGCCTATTGCCACCAAAACTGCAGACTGAAGAATTAGAAGGAGCTTGAGGAAAAGAAGGGTGTCGACTGCAATAGTGTCAAAAATTCAAACTCTCTACAATAAATAATGAACTTGTGTATTTTATCTGCTATAGTTTTGTACACTTTGAATTACTCATGACAAATACTAACTTTCACAAGCCACATACAAATGTACCTTATCACGAAACCTCCAAACACAAATTGAAATTGAATCTTAATAATTTGCCCTTTTTAATTTACAACTGTTAACATTAAGTTTCTAACTTTATCTTTTAAGTACATTTAAAGATTATGATCTTTACAGCATAGACATTGTGCAGCTTACAGTATTTTTACCTTGTTTGTGACTCGTGCTTTTTCTTCAAGATTCACCAACTTTTTTGAGAACCCACTATATTATATAATAATATATATAAATTTTAGAAAAAAATGGATTTTGTTATCTATTTCATCTCAAAGCTAAATTGGTGAAATGTTCACGATGCATTGTTACCTTTCAACAGATATTCTTTCGTCAGAGACTTTTCGGAAAGTTCACGTACATAACAGGTCCAGTACACTCTGCCGATTGAGCTACATAGCTGGAAAGACCTAGATAATAGCCCCATTGACCTATCTGAAATAGGTCTTTTGAGCTATTTTCAAGTAATTTTCTTTTTTTAAGGAAAACGGAATAAAGTCACATTTAAAAGAAGATTGTATCATTAGGTTCATAACAAAAGCATTAAATATAAGTATTCTTTTTAAAAAATAATGATGTAAAGTAATCCGAAACTTTACATTTATGAAAAATGAAAATAAACATCTAAATGTATGCTTTTTGTAGTCAACATTACCATTAACCTTATTGTTTTATGCAACTTTGCTTTAATTTAATAAAATTTGAAATCTGAGAAAATATAGCTCAATACAGCTATAATTTATAGGTGTATATAGAGCTCTATATAGCTCAATCGGCAGAGTGTACTGGACCTGCATAACACTTTGTCTTTCTCTTTACTCTCCTGTTGCCAATCATTGAAATTCTCTCTTCTGATTGGCTAATTTTTCACCAACCAGATTTTATGTATAATATATGAATAGAATTAAATTTCAGGATATAAGAGATTCAGATTTAACGGATGTAACATGCAAAAATTATAGAATAATTGTAACCTTTAAAATTGGAGCCATGCAACATAATTTATTAATATTCAATTATTCATTCTTGCTTTAATTTGGTTTACTCAATTTATTTTTATTTTGTTTTTACTTACAGTTTATAGACAGAAATTCAGTTACCCGATATTTTCAAGAAATTATTCCTCTCCAACATTCATATTAACTAAAATATGTCTTGTTTTGCCTAAACTAGGTACTTTTATTACCTTTGTTCTCCCGTTGATGTCAAAGTTTCCCAATTGTCCAGCACATTGTAAAATCACAGCATCCACAGAGGAAATTAAAAACTGGATATGCTCACACTCTGGTTCGGTTCCATCTACCCAAGTAATTATATCACCACGGATTCTTCTGGTAGATTTCGTGGACTGGTCTATTACCTGTCCCCCAGCAAATGTCCCCGATTTGTGCAATGAATTCACATTTTCCAAGATTTCTAGTCCTTTAGACTCGCCCAGAAAATTGTCTACAACACATATACCATATTTATTGAGACAGTTTACAACATACTGGGCCAGAGCCTTATTCCTGCTCTCTATGATAGATATGTAAGTTTGACGGGTATCTACATCCCCTTTGGGATACATAGTACTCTCAGAATGTCCAGACTTTGTCAAACTATAGTCAGGCTTGCACAAGGCTGAATCGTCTGATTCTAAAATGAACGTCTCGGAACTACCCTCGATGGTGAACACATCGCTATTTGAACTTTCCGAATATGAACCTGAAGGAAGGACTTCATCAGACAAGTCCATACTACGGAATGACATACTCTCCACATCCTTGTCGTCTATGTCAGAGCCCTCACGTACACCACTTTGCGCCTCGGGTAGTTCACTGTCACCGGGCTGCTTACCCTTTTTAGGTCCATGCATTACAGAAGGAATCGGCTGACAGCTCTCGCCGCCTTCAGCATTTTTCGTAAGCATTATTGAATGCATCGATGAAGAACATGTTGTATTCGATTCTAAATGTGAAACACTGATATTGTCACGTCCAACAGACTCCATACCAGAGTTGTTGACCTCGCCCACTCGGGTTTGTAATTCCGCGCTTGTCATGTCGAAGCCGTCATGACTATTTGTCTTGCTGTCGTTGTGTTGTTTTTTCGTGCATGTTTTTTTGTGATATTTCCAATCATATTTTTGATGTTCTCTACTGCAATACCAAGTCTTCTTGCACCTACTGCATAACTGGAGGTCATCGTGAGCCCCACACAACTGGCACACGATGTGTTCGTTCGAGATGTCACGTACGCCTTCCGCCATCTTATATTTTCTCGGTTCGGGGAGCGATTATTAATTCTTTAATATCATGATTTCGTTCCGTGTTTGCTTAATCGATGTCCTGTTAATCGATAATTTGATACAAATTGTCGGTGGAATAAATCACTTAATTTGTTATAGCTGTCAGTTCCGTTATATAGCGAAACTACACATATCAAAGGGAGTCGTCATTATTTGTCTTAGGCTCAACGACACCACGTGGCGCTCACAGAATATTATATTCTATTATTTATGTATGCATTCTACAGCTAGGCCTAATTCTGTTTGTAAGAAAAGCCTTCGATGACCAATATCTAAGGAAGATATAGCCGTTAGTAGTTGATTGCATACAGTTCATCCCGGCTCTAAATCTTCAAAATACCTGCAAAGGGGTCTTGATTTCTCCTTAAAGTGAAAATGGCGTCAAATTTAAATGTCCTCCATCAGTCTCCATACAAGCAGAATATAGCGTAACGCGGCAACTGGGTGGGGAAAAAAGAATTAGAGATTCTGACGTCAAAATGAGATCGCCGGCCTGTTATCAGATTCCGTTATTAAATGACACCGCCGATTAACTTGATCATTAATGTATCATGACTAAATATATTAATTACCGCGGATGATCAACAGACTTTGACGCGAGCTAGTCAAGTCTATAAGATTAACTTGAATAAGTAGACCTAAGTTAATAAACGACTGCGGTTGAAAAATAACTTGATATGCACGATTTATCATACTAATGATCCGAAGTTCCCTGACAATCACAACATTTTCCATCCTCGATATCCAGGGGTTACGCTCACTTTCGCTCTCAGTGAACGTAACCCCTGGATATTGAGGATGAACATTTTCGGAATCATGCATAATTCGTCCGACCATTTTACAATTTCCATGAACTGATTAAGCCAAAATCTAATGAGAAAAATCAGTGCATTTGTTATTTTTGGATCCGATGAAATCTAATACATGGTCGCAATGACAGCGATTTCGAAAATCTAATTTGACTTTAAACTCGCATTCCATTGATTTTGCTGATGGATCGGTGTAGATCCAATCTTGCTTAAAGGAAGTATGCCCCTTTAATGCTTCAGTAGACAAATGGCGAATTAGCTTGATATTTTGGCAGAAACTTAATTCTAACGTTGGGTTATCATGAAATGGTGCTGCGTTTGATAAATCAATTAGTTCCTGAGTAGAAAATGAGGTGATAAATTTGAAAAAGGCAACATTTGATATTTTAGATGAATATTGTGGTGAATTTTGGGGAGAGTTATCTCCCTTAGACCGATAACCGNAAACACCAATAGGAAAATTAATATTATAAAGTCCCTTCTTATATCACAGTTTAATCATCTTTTTATTTCTTTACCAAATCCAGAAGAATGCTTTATTAAAAAACTGAATACTGAACTTTATAATTTTTTATGGAACAGCAAATCAGATAAAATAAAAAGAGACATTTTAATTAAGAATTATCTGGAAGGGTGACTTAAAATGCTACATTTACAATCATTTATAGAATCTTTAAAATTAACCTGGATTAGGAGACTATATACAACAGAAGAAAAGTGGCATATTTCTTTTTAAGTTATATGGAAATAGAAATATTATAGCTAATCGGGTACTGATTATATGCTAAAATGCCAGAAGAGTTGTAAAAATTAATTTTGGAAAGATGTGCTATTAAGTTGGTGCAAGCTAGCTGAAAAACTTGTAAACTTTGGAAACAAAAAGGTAAATATTCTCAAATCACCCATTTGGTATAATAAATCAATAAAAATACAAAACAAGAGTATATTTTATAGGGAATGGTATAGGAAAGGGGTAACAATAGTTTATGACTTAATTAAAGAAAGAAGAAATAAATTGTTTTACAGCCATCAAGAGTTTTCAGAGAAATTTGATATTCATACAAATTTTCTCACTTATCAAGGTGTCATTAATTCCATAAAGAAATCCATTTCACATGAGGATGTTTCTAATTTGAATGTAGATTATCCATATATCCCAATTAATTTGGAAATTTTTCTTAAACACAAAAAAGGAACTAAAGACTTTTACCATGTTCTATGCCAAAATAATACAATATCTACCGGTAGAAAGAAGTGGGAGGAAATATTTGAATTTAACACAGAGATATGGAAGAAAATCTATACCATTCCCTTCAAAATTAGTAAAAACACAAAACTACAGTGGCTTCAATTTAGAATCAATCAACAGATTTTAACTACTAATTCATATCTTTATAAAATAGGTCTTGTTAATAGTCCATATTGTTTTCATTGTAAAACTGACACAGAAACTATAGTTCATGCATTATGGGAATGTAAAGAAGTACAAGTGTTTTTAACAGATTTTGAATCATTGCTAGATGTGTTATTAATTCCATTTGCTTTTAATAAAGAATCTTTTATCTTTGGTTTCTATGATAGAAAAAANATGTGACATCTCGGCGCGGTCTCTTTTTACATCCTGACAATCAAACTGATAACACGTGAGGGATTTTCCTCCGCATAGTCTTATAGATTTTGGGACCTGAGAGCAGTTCCCAACTACATGTTGTGACGGTGTGCAATAGCACACACCGAATTCAGGACAATATAGAACAAAAACCTGCAGCTGAAATTTCAATTGTTATGTAACCTCAATTGTAAAAGTGGGCCACTGTTGCCCAGTTCGAAATGACCAAACTCCTTTCCTTATTAAGTGGGTAAGATGCATTGCACAAGGCGCTCTACTTTGTGCCTTTTTATTTTTCATTATTTCAAATGATGTCCGAAACTTTACCAATCGAATTGTTGAAACGGTGTTTTTTTCTATAATCATCCAAAGTTAATTGATAGCTCAATCCTTTGTCAGCTTGGCCCCTCATTAATCTATAAACGGATTAATTGATCCAAATAAGAACCCCCATTTTATAAGCAAACTCGTGCGATATGAACCATCCAAGTATGGAATTGGACAACCCTTCTTTAATGGATATGACCGTTGTACAATCCCCACCAATTCTTGCTATTTTGGAGCCGATTGGAAATCTAACATGGCAGCCATATTGAAAATCTTTTTTTCTTAACTTAACGTCAAATTCTACCGAACCGGGTTTGATGAAACGATGGTGATGTGACCTTATCGTACTATTTTGGAGCTGATTTGAATCGAGCATAGCCACTAGAGACGCCATTTTGAAAATTTACTCTACGTTGAACTTGGCTTTAATTATATTGAACTGATTTGGATAAATGTCTTATGTAAATTATTAGTGTATGGTACAGCCTAATTATTTTCGGGTCGATTTAAAACCTAATATAGGAGACATTACGACCATTTTAAATGACATTTTTAATTAATTCAAGATTAAACTTAACCAGTTTTGTTGAAACTTTGCTTTCCTTTTGAAAGAAAATCGATGAAGACCCCTTCCCATACCCTCCCCATCCTCGCGCGATGGCGATGCAACCGGTATCGAAGACAGACATCGCTACTGANCCGTTGAAAAAATTCAAAAAAAAAAAATATATAAAAAAAAAAAAAAAAGATTTCCTAAGCAAAAGAAGAAGTTTCTATAGGTGGTTATAAAATTAATTACGCGACAATTTATAATGACTTCGGAAGATCAACGACACGTACAACAGAACACATATAGCTAGTACTGGTAAAAAAGTACTGAAACAACTGTCGAAAGTTCTTTTGAGAAGACTTATTACTGAACACCTATTGCTTGGTCCGTCGCTTGACGTACGCACCTGTCGTCTGTCGTCATTTACCTTTGCTTTAAAAGACATCACCTCCTAAAATATTGGGCATATTTGAACCAAATTGTAGTGGTAGCATGCTCACTGTATCCGAAACGTTATCCATGCTTTTAAGTCACAAGAATCGATGTTTGTTTTACATAAGAATAATAATAGCCATTTACGAGTGTTCCGTTCGCTCCATGGATGCTTCCTGCATATCTATTTAAGCAATGTCTTGAAGCACTGCTTCCTTTGATTACCTTAGTCATGAACAAATCATTGGCTGAATCAAAGGTTTTATTGTGTTTCAAGAAGGCACATGTCAGACCATTGTTAAAGAAGCCTNTGGTTACGTTTAATTTCACGTCGACTGACGTTTCATACTAAAAAGTTGGTCGTGTATTTGAGTTATCTTTTGTTAAACATTTACCATTCTAAACAATGTAAATAAAATCGCAGGCTGACCAAATCCATGTAGGCCACATGCAGGTAAAATCTGAAATCTACATTTTTTAGTTACTGTTTTAGCTGTGTGCTGCCGACTTGCGTTATCATACTTTTTACAAAACTGTTGATTTCGGTACATTATAGGGTTGGTTATATTACGAACTTAAATGCGTTTTCANAAAGGAGGAGTTGGAGAACTACCACCCAGTATCAAATCTGCATTTCCTGTCTGAGATCTTGGAGAAGGTTGTGTCCCGGCGTTCAGAGGTTAATCTCCATGCACACAGTCTCCATGACAACATGCAATCGACCTACCGCATGGGACACTCTACTGAGACGGCCCTCCTACGTGTACAAAATGACATAGCTTCTGCATTGGATAATAAATCCAGAGCGGTGCTTGTCATGCTGGACTTGTCAGCTGCATTTGACGTCATCGACCATGGCATACTTTATAAACGTCTGGAGTACTTTTATGGAGTGACTGATACCGCACTATGCTGGATACAGTTTTATCTGAGTGAACGACGACAGTGTGTTGCCATTGGATCTACCATCTCACATGACAAAGTACTAGATTTCGGGGTTCCTCAAGGGTCGGTGTTAGGACCACGACAATATTGCATGTATTCCGAACCGATCGAAGAGATTAGTCGTCGCCATAGCATTCGCTATCATTGTTATGCTTACGACACACACATTTACATGGTCATCAAACTACAGGACATTGGGGATACAATTTCAGAAAATCTGGAAGCTTGAACGCCAACATGCTGAAGTTTAATTAGAAAAAAGAGGGAACTAATCGTCTTTTCCCTATTGTCAACAAACAATTGCTCTCCAGCTCAAGGTTGGTGCCAGAACAATTAAGTCTATCACAGCTGATAAAAACCTAGGGGTATACTTTGATAGTTCACTGAACATGGAGAAACAAGTGAACGCTATTGCCAAATCCTGCTACTACCAGATCAGAAACATCGGCTGCATTCGGCCGTTTATAACTGCAGATGCATACAATATTTTGGTGCATTCACTTGTTACCTCTCGGTTGGATTATGGTAATGCCCTGCTTTGTGGTATATCTGGCAAACTAACTAGTCGTCTGCAGAAGGTCCAGAACACTGTAGCTTGTCTGATTACTCATACTCGAAAGTGAGAGCACATCACACATGTGCTTTATTCATTGCACTGTTTACCTGTACGATACAGGGCACAGTACAAAGTTTTGGTGTACACATACAATAAAAGTAAGGCACTGAATGGAACAGCTCCTTAGTACCTACAGGAGCTTGTTAACCTGCATTAGCCGCCACGATCACTGCGGTCGGAGTCAGAATCATTGTTTGCCCCAAAACCGTACTGTGACATATGGAAACCGGTGCTTTTGGAGGGTTTCGGCCACATTGTGGAAAAGCTTACCATATGCTATTAGAAAGTCAAATACCCTGAACAAATTCAAGAAGGACATAAAAACTCCCCTCTTCACGCCTGCATATTAGGCTCTTTTTCCACCGACGTCATATGCATACCACTCTTTATTTATTAATTTATGTCTACGCTGAGATGATTATCTCCTTGCTTAATGTATAATGGTGATTATTAGCCTTTTTATACGACCGTCAACTTTGACGGTAGTATTATGGTATGGCGTTGGCCGTCCCTCCGTCCGTCCGTCCGGCGTAAACTTTGTTTGTCCGGCAATCTCCTCCTACATTTTTCGACCGATCTATTTGAAACTTGGTATACATTATAATCATGATATGAAGTCGTGTTCCCCTTAAAAGAAATTTGATTCGACAATTTTAGGGTTATTAACTTCCGGTTGATGTCAATGGCCGATCTATGAAAAGCTCCGGGATTCTTCAACACTTATTCGATGTATCCTACGCTAAAAAACGTTTAAAAGAACTGTTTTTCAGATATAACATCACTAGCGGTCGGTATGGGAGTGTTCATGCTATACTGCTCGGTATTTATGTGAAATAGAGGAGTCAAGACTGAGGTGTGTTAGCCAAACGTGAGCGATTTCAAATATGGCGGCGGGAAACTAAAGAAGACACGATCCGAGTTTGTGTTTGATGGAACAACTTTTTTGCATTAATCATTTATACATGCAACTACAGCTATACAATATTACTAAACTAAATGGACTGAAATATAAACTTACGGTGTGTGTACCAGGTAGAACCATACAACTTACTATACAAGGGGAGATAACCCAGGTTCTAAACATGGCTACTGCTGGTGTTCCAAGAAAAAGTAGACAAGCCAGTCAAAA
>NW_018408895.1:669437-689244 GCF_002113885.1 Mizuhopecten yessoensis
CACCCCACCCCACCCCTGGGTCAGAAGTGTAGCAAAAATAAAAGTCGACAGGTAAAAAAGAAGCCGACAAATGTAAATAGTGTACATGGACAGACGTTTACAGAGAACATTACGTTCTTTTACACAAATGCTGACCAATTCAGGACTAAGTTAAGCGAATTTGAGGCCAGAACAAGAGACACCAAACCCTTGATAATTGGAATATCCGAGGTAAAACCAAAAAAACCAAAGGGTAATTTGAATCAAGCAGAATTTAGTTTGGACTGACACAAGACTACACCATATTCACCAAAAATATTGATAATAACATAGGAAGAGGGATGATTCTGTATGCACACAGCAGCCTAAATGCGAGAGAAGTGGAAATGAGGACAACATGCGAGGAGAGCATATTAGTAAAAGTGAAACTGAAAGGGAACGATGAACTGGGAGACTTTAAATACAAAAAGTGATAACCAGCAAGCAGGGGACTACAAGCTGCGTGAGTGCATACAGGACACAGCAAGCAGGGGACTACAAGCTGCGTGAGTGCATACAGGACAACTACTTATTCCAGGCAACTACAAAACCTACGAGATGGAGAGGGACAGACAACCCAAACATACTAGATCTGCTACTGACCAACAATGATAATTATATCAGTGACATAGAATACCAGAGCCCACTAGGTAAAAGTGACCACTGCGTCATTACCTTTAACTTTGTGTGCCAGGCAAACCTACAGACCACTCAAAAGAAGCGGTTTTGCTATAGGAAAGCAAACTTTAAGGCTATAATGAATGAACTAGATGGAACTGATTGGGAAAGTGACTTAAATCCGGCTAATGACATAAACACTAACTGAGACAAACTACACAACCATCTCCTTGAACTTGAAAATAAACATGTGCCAATTTTTTCCATGAAAGGGACAAACAAACGGAAGAGGGAAATTCCACTAGATAAGGAAATAGTCATGGAGACCAGAAGGAAAAATGCATTAGCCAGGAAGTTTCTGAGAACCAAATCAGAAGAAGTGAGGAAAGAATACTACAAAGTGAGGAATAAAGTAAGTAAATCTACCAAGAAAGCAAGGAAACAATTCGAAAAGAACTTATGGAGAGAATCAAAGAGGAACCCTAAGAAAGTATGGCAATACATCAACGCAAAGAGTAAGACCAGACAGGGAATAGGGGACTTGTGTGTGGACCCATCCAACGATAAATCAGAGAAAACATCATGTGACAGAAAGAAAGCGGACATTCTATGTAAATATTTTGGAACTATGTTTACAAAGGAACCGGATAACCATAACATACCAACATTTAAAAAGAGAACGATAATACATGACTAGGAAAAAAACGAAATAACATTAGTGGCGGTAGAAAAGGTCTTTAAAAAACTGGAAGTGGACAAATCACCGGGACTAGATAACCTACACCCAAAATTCCTCCAACAGTTGGCAGTTAATTTGGCTAAACCAATCTCCCTGATATATAAGCAATCAGTGAATTCGTAAGCGCCATATTCAAGAAAGGCAACAAAACACTAGCCGGGAACTACAGACCAGTGAGCTTAACATCAATAGTCGGTAAAACTATGGAAAGATTGGTAAGAGACCTCATCATAAAACATATGACATTAAAGAAGCTATTCACCACAAGGCAATACGGGTTCATGGCAGGAAGATCAACCTCTCTTCAACTTATTAAAGTTCTAGACGAATGGACGGAAGCGATCGATCAAGGAGCGGAGGTCGACTGTGTTTACATGGACTATCAGAAGGCATTCGACACAGTGCCTCACAAAAGGCTAATCAACAAACTAAAAGCATATGGCATTGGGGATGAAATGTTATTGTGGATCAGAATTTTTTTAACAGGGAGAACACAACATGTGACTGTAAACGGGAATGCTTCAGAATGGGGTGAGGTAACGTCCGGAATCCCTCAGGGATCAGTGATCGGCCCGCTACTTTTCGTTATATTTATAAACGACCTACCAGATCTGGTCTCCTCTACAGTATACTTGTTTGCGGATGACACCAAAATGTTTAAAATTATCACCAGAGAGGAAGACAGAACAACACTACAGGAGGACCTGCAAAACTGTGAGGAATGGAGCAAAAAGCGGCTACTTCGTTTTCATCAACAAAAGTGTGAACACATGCACATCGGAAATAGGGAAGATGCACACCGTTACAAACTAGGAAACAACATATTAGGAAAAAGAGAAAAAAATGAGGAAAAAGACATTGGAGTAATCGTGGACAGAGAATTGAACTCTGAGAAGCATATTGCAGAGAAAGTGAAAAAAGCAAACTCAATGTTTGGCATTATAAGGAGAATGTTTAGACACCTGGACCCATAAACGTTTGTACCACTATATAAATTCCTCGTAAGAACACACCTAGACTATGCCAGCTTAGTGTGGGCACCGTACAAAATAAAACATGTGGAGTTAATTGAGGGAGTACAGAGGAGAGCTACAAAGCAATTACCAGGAATGTAAAATCTAGCATACCCTGAAAGAATAAAGAAATTAAAGCTACCAACTCTAAGCTACAGAAGGATCCGAGGCGATATGATAGAACTATACAAGATGACCAGTGGGAAATATGACAGTGTAGCTTGTTCGGACCTAAAATTCTGGAAAGACATTTCGGCAAGAGAAACGAAAAGAGGAAATTCACAAAAACTTTATCCACAAAGATCCAAATATGACTTATGGAAAAACTCTTTCACAGTACGCTCAGTAAGACTATGGAATAGCCAACCAGTGCTGTGCGGAAAATATGAACCTATTCAAAAATCGCTTTGACAGACATATGGAGGGTCAAGACATTATATACGAGGATTTTAAGGCCAAAATTGACATCACCGGAAGGCGCGTAAAATCCGAAGAGTCTGACGTAGAGGATCCTTCGGGGGCCTGAGTCAGAAAACAACGATAAGAACGATAAGAACGATACGAATTTTTACCAAAGTTATTGCCCTTTGTTCATTTCAGTATTTTATTTTTGTCCGGCAATCTACTCCTACATTTTTCAACGATCTCTTTGAAACTTGGTATACTTTATAATCATGATATGAAGTTGTGTCTCCCTTAACAGAATTTTGATTCGACGATTTTTGCAAAATTTATTGTCTTTTGTTCATTTCAGTATTTGATTTTTTGTCCGAAGATTTTCTACTACATTTTTTATAGCATATCAACTAACCACTCTTAGAATGATGCAGATCTCATTTCAATGTAAGAAAGTATATAACACTATATGGCATTCGACGGCCGTATTTTGTTCCGCCCCGCGGTACGCTTGATTGTTTATCAATTATAATTAAAACTATTATCCATATGCTGTAAAGCGCTTTAGAGTAATTTTACAAATCATATACGGCGCTATATACATGTTGTATATTATATTATTATTATTATTATTGTGTAGATCTTACCAATGGTGCTTGTCTTTATCGATAAGACTGAAGTGTTCCCAATGGAAGTGTCCTAGGATCTGTGGAGTTCATCACATGCATCCGCTGGATATTTTATCATGATGTATGGACAATTTCAGCTTGAAAACTAATTACGCATGTAAACCTGTCAGATCTGAATAGAAATACTCTCACCATGTGTAGTTTTTTTCTTTAACAAATATATACATGTACATACTCATCATAGGACAGCCATTATCATTTCTACATGTCACAAGGTCCAAAAGTTCATAATTACGTTAAGAGAACATGGTATAACAGATATCATTAGATAACCAAGTACTAAGTGATGCCTGCATACAGGTTCTTATCATTTGCTGTTTGTGGGTCCTGTCTCCATGCTAAGCCAGTGACTGGATTCCTCGTTTTCGGTATAATGAGATCGGGTGAAGTGTTTTGCATAGTGATTTCGGTATGTTATTTCAGTAAGGTAGCACTCCAAAGTTGGCTTTAGATCAGTACAGGGAGGCAAACACATTGACATACAGGCTCCATCACACACGCATACATAACACACATGGATGCATGTCCTTCAATGCCCTTAGCTGTTAACAGGATACTAAACACAATAAACGAATTAAAACCATAACTAGTATCTCCATAATCAGATAACAAAATATTCCAAGAACTACTTGCATTTCACGTATCCTGGAGAGCCACAGTAAAAGATAGAACATACTCATCTTCAGCTTGACATTTACCAACATAATGCCAATTCACTCAATACCAACTCTGTGACAAAATGTGACGTCTTCAATGTTACGAAAGTTAACTTTACTTTTCTAAGCAGTAACATACATGCCTTCTTTTATTTATGGAGTTGACATGTCATAGCTGATTCGTTATTCCAGAATATTTACTAAATATCAGCATTTTTTCGATATATGCTGTTGATCGATGAACTACTTACATATTTCTACATGAGAGGCTTCAATAAACTTTGAAGGTCGTCATCATGAACCGCGGCTGACTTCCACCTGTTGAATTCCACTGTCTACCATTATTTTAGAGAGGTATTTTACAAGGGAGCGCATTATCTGCGAAAATGTATTTAGTTTTTATCAATATGTTGCTGAAAAATATTGAACAGAGTGGCAGGGGATCAATGATCATCGACATTAGAGTTAATATACCACCTCAAGCTGATGATATATGCCTCGTAAGCAATAAATATACTGATTTGGAATATATGCTACGGATGTGTGAAGATTATAGTAAAAAATGGAGATTTTTGTTTTCTAACACCAAAAGTAAGATTATGTATTTTAATAAGAAAAAAAANAGGCAGACTTCGTACGATATGCTTATACGCATAAAGTCCGTGGTTAATTTATATAAATTAATGCAATACTGCTACTCTCAATATTTAGAGTCGTTCAACTATTTTATTTTTTCATTAAGTTGTTGCCGAAACGTTAATTTTGACAATAATAAAATTTGTAAAAAAAGAAGTCATTTGTGAATATTAATGCGTGACTTTTTACATATGGCTCATATCACTACGCCAGCCTTGTCAACAAACACATGTGTGTATGTTNAAGTTTGATTAAGAGTGGTGCACATCCTTGTGCGTTAAATCCAGTTACTGCCGGAAAACTTATCAAACAAGTTGTATATACGTCAGCACTATATGGTTGTGAACTATGGATTTTATCAAAGAAAGAGTTACTTTTGTTGGAAAGAGCGCAAAGATTTATTTTAAAATCAATTCAAGGTTTTAGCAACAGAACACGTACTGATATGTGCTATGGATTGATTGGATGGACATCCATAGAAAGTTATATAGATATAAGAAAATTGTTGTTTTTTGGAAGGTNGTCTACCATTATTTTAGGGAATGCTTCCCATTCCGGAGCACCATCTTTCCCTCACATGTTTTGGTGTCTGTCTCATCTTGTCGTTTGAATTTTCAATCGACTTTGAGTTCAGATATAATTTTGAACACAGATTTCGAGAACACACACATGTGTTTATAGGCACACTGTCTTTGTGAATTGACGAAACACTTGTTCTTATTTAATTTGATAAATTCTACCCATCACAAGTAGAGTTTTTCAGGTTATTCAATACAACTGCTGTCATAGGGTAGAATTTCCATATACATGCACCTATACCTGTTTGACTGATACTAATAAATCGTACTAATAAATCGGTACTGACAATTAATATAAAGGTATAGATTTTGTCTAAAGAAGTATACCACTTATCTGTTGGTGAAAATCGGTTATGTATTGTTATTACTAAAGAATTTACCTGCTTGTAAATTTTATTCCTATCATAACATATGTTCCTTTCATCCTTATTTGTTGGAGCTCACAATGATTTTCTTCTCTTCTTTTCTTTGGTCCATTATTCCTAAAATAATATGCTAGCACTGTAGTGTCAAGAAGAAGTATACTATGTGTATCTTTTCATATACACATTTTAGCTTGAACATAAGACGACATCGATTTCACGTTCCGAGCCCCTGGTTGATGTCCCTGGTGAGGTGCTACCACTCAAGCCTGATTGTTGTAAATGTTTGTGATCTCTTTAGTACGACATAATTATCTGGTAGTAACATCTGGTAAATTGACGTAATTTTCGTGTCACACATATGATAATTAAACTCATTGGTGCAGGATATTGGCAGTGTAACTAACTCATACAAGCGTCTCAGTGTAACTAACTTATACAAGCGTCTCAGTGTAACTAACTTATACAAGCGTCTCAGTGTAACTTACGTAAACAAGCGTCTCAGCACGTTCACTTGTTCATAGTATGTGGTTTTGTTCAGAGCTGTAACCCCAGTGTCAACAGCAACCAAGATTAATGGGGAAAACAATGCAACAAGTACCTCTACACAGAGTGACACATGGACAAATGCAAGCTTACTGACATCACGTAGTAAACGAAACCACGCCACAGATGCTTGTAATCAGATTGAACTGAATGTTAAATTGATCAATATGATTCGCTAAGGTTTTGCAGGCATAAACTAATCATCAATTATTAATGTAAAAAAACTAGATGATACACAGATAATTATGTCATAATGACGAGATAACTAGGCCTATGTTATAGTAACGAAATAACTGTGTCGTAATTACTACACAACAATTTAGTAATTACGACCTACACAATCGACATGCTAAATGGACATTTGGACATAGCAATAACCGGCTAACTTACAAAATTTCGGCTTGACCCACTTTCTCACTGTGAGCCATTTCGTTTGTGTCAGAAGAATACCGTTGTATTATTATTATTATGTGTAATACTGTGTATTGTCATGAGTGCTTATAGGTTTCATATTTCGGAACTGATTTTCTGTTTACATCTATAACTGTGTGTGACAAATCTATTGTGATCATATACCTAAAACGAAAATGAAACTACCATATTTTCTCAGAACTCGAACGCTTTCTGATTTGTGTCCCCAGGTAATCTCCACATATGATGATTTCTTTAAGTATTTATAAATACAATGCCATAGTTTGCTACCTAATTACAAACTAAGGGAAATCAAGAAATCGGGAAAACTTAAGAGCATAGAGAAGAAAAGACACTTTTAATACTTTGCGTGAACGATACAATCATAGATAATCACACGATTGATTGATATTATGGAATATCGTAGAAAGAATTAGAGTAAACAGGAGAGAAAAGTTAAAGTGTTGCATTTGAAACAACAGAATAATTCTGTTCTATGTGCCCTGCAATCAGGATTTAGCTAAAATCTCTGCTGGAGACCCTGTTGCTTGTCGTTTACAATAATGAAATGGGACACAGAAGTCTTCTTCTTGTCTCCACACATGCAAGAGTTTTGTTTGTAATTTTAACAATACTTTGCTTCCAAAATGTACAGTCAATACGTGTACAAACCTGTTGCTTAATTACTTGTTAATTACTTGTTAATTACTTTTCAAATTTTATAGATAGGACAAAATAGTTTTTACAGTCACACATAAAACAACATGAGAATACCAAAGCGCTAACAAAACCATAGTTTGAATTCAAACTCGAAAACTTGGGCAAGAAATGAACAAAGGAAACATCCACCTGTCGACCTTTGACCCCGTACAATGAGAATGAGACCAATTGTTCCGGAGTCGTAAGCGTCTTCTAGTTCATCGACGACACCCACCTTGTAAATCTAGGTCAATTCCAAGTAATGTCAGGTCTTTACATCAATAACTCTGGTAATGGCAACAAAACCATAAGGTACACTAATGAGCTTAAAGAAAGTTGACCTTCACATCACATAAAAAAAAGAATAAGCAAATTTCCCAATGAGACCATGATGACGACCATATAGCTGTTCCGTAGCCTTCGTTAACACGCGTCGTTGGAAATCCTGTGTCGGATGTTTGTCCGTCAGCAATCGACATCACTAATAGAAGTCATGATATAATTAGGAGCAAGTTCTGGAATACCGAATGAACTGTGACATGTGAACAAAGTAGGGGTGCAGGGGGAAAGACTGTGTCATCCTGCTTATCATATAGCTTAAAAATTAACAGCCCCTGTTTGGCAAATTGTAAGTAAACATCGAAGAAAGAAGCTGACTTTGAAGAGTCTGTAATGACCTTGATTTAAAGCTCAATGGTATTTATGTGGTCAACAAATTTTATTTAAAGACAGCACATCGTCAATATATCTGAATGTGAAGTTGAAGAACCTGGCTAAATTTTTGTTACGAGACCTGATAAAAAATCGGCCCGAAAAGGCGCACAGCTTGCCACTTAACTCAGGATATTGTCATGAACCATGACACAACCATTCTCACAATATCGTCCTCATTGTATTTCATTGTGGCCCTGTTGTGCTTTTCACAAAATATTCTCTAAAATATTTTACAACCAAATAATTATTCTGCCGTTAGTTTTTCTTGGAAAGAAAGCTGTCTTTGTAGGAGAACTATAGGAGAGCTAAGGCGTCCATACCGTTTGGTACGAGGTATGTTCGTGTTAAGATTCGAAGTATTCCACCATTGCGTTGACAGTGTCACAATACAACTCACTGTAATACTCGTCCACGATGGCAGATTAACCAAAAATGTAGACAGGTAAAGGAATATGCATGTATATAAACGCGCTGGATATAAAATGGAAGTAAAATAAGGAGTTATCTTAAAACACATCTTACATATTAAAATGTTTTGTAATTCATGATAGCATGTACAATATTGCATTACCAAAACCAATTTGCGAAGATTATTAATAAGGTTACAGCGATATGTATGTCAAGGACTGGCGTGTGTGTACTTATCAGTACACGTTGGTGTGTATGTGTGGCTAATTTTGGAATGGGGAGTTACGTTTTATTTTTGAAGTCATATCTCATACTTCTTGAACATAATAGAACACGTTGTTGTGCAATGTGATTCTATACCTGGACATCGTGCAATCGGTCGATATTTTTACGTTGACATTTAACATTGAACCACGTGATGTTTATAGTGCTTCCACGTAAGTCCGACACGATTCAACTTTTGGTTTCGTTATACTGAATATATACAATGTACCGTGTTCTAGATGGGAACATATGCCAACTTGGTTGGGAAATTGAATAGTTTGAACCTTTTTTTGATTTAGAAATAATAATCACTAGATAATTTGAAAATTGAGGCACCTTTTCGAAAACCGTCTTTCACATAAAAACCAAACAACCATCATCTAAAACCAGAAATACCTTATTGTATACTCCAAAGATATTGTGGAGATATTTTGGGCACTAGTTTATTTATAATCTAAAAACTCCGACATTGCATTTCAATTGTCTTTACAGTCACGAATTTAACTCTGCCATTCAGTAATTTTAAAATTAAAAATCGGTGAAATAGCATCTTATTTCAAGTCGACAGCAATAGTCATCGATACTTGCGATGAAACATAAATAAATGTTCCTAGGCTTTATACAGATCTTGCTTTTTTCCTTTTTGTCTAGAATAACATCCGTTTTCAGTCTCATCAACACGAGGAATTGAAATACATTCTTCTCATTTGTCACCATGAAGTAAACAGTAAAACACTTCAGATTCCGCTTCATCCCTTATGACAACAACAGTCAGCTCACTAACAAACTATGTGAAAAAATGGACGTCATATATGATATAATTGTAAAGTTTTCCTCTCATGCGCTTGGGTTTACATCTATATGAAGTATTTCATGAAATCTGTTATGTTTGATTTTACATACTTAATTTTATTGTCCTATTACACTCTTAATGGAGTTCAATGTCACTAACAAGTTTAAGTTTCGTTCAAATAGTGTTTTTCATGATGAAAAGAACAGTTCAAAGACCGTCATATTTTGAAACAGCCGTTTCTGTTAAAATAGTGAAATCTTTATATTGAATACCCATCCATTCTTTCTGAATATTTTTATTTGACGATCGTATTTACAGGTGATTGGGTCACTTAATGGTTATTTTAATAGTCAACATGTTGTGATGCTTTTAATTTAAACAATGCTTTACTTTCAAATTTTACGCATTTATCTTTACAAACTTGTTGTTGATACTAATTTCTCTTATCTTCTCATAGTTTGGACACAATATTATCATGGTCACACATCAACGATCAACAAAAGGGTAGACTACTCTGAATGAAAAACCATAACGGAACAAAATAAGCAATTCGTTATCTTAAAAAAACCCAATATTTATTCAAATGTTTTCCTATCAATAATACCATGTACAATAAAATATAAACAATAACCAATGCTTAAGAAAAGTACATTTACATTACTGGTATTTTGACTGCTATATTTTATAACTAGTTATCTTATTTGTAATAGCAGCAAAAAATAAATACCAAAAATTTAAAATATGTACATTGAATTTCACTGTATCTTACATAATGACCGTTATATTTTACAACTAGTTATCTTATTTAAAATAACAGCAACACTAAAACTTTAAAATATGTACATCGATTACATTGTATCTTACATGTACATCATTATCTATACATGTTCCTTGTTAAAGTTTACTTTACATGTATACCGAATGAACTCTTGTCCCAGCGAACTACGATATAATGATTAAGCTAATACTTTAACTTATGCTTATATTAACTATCATGAAACTGAATTACTTTGCTGCTCTATAAAGATGTGAACACTATTTAAAAAAATACTTGTTACATATCAAACAACAACTGCCAACATTACTCAGACAGATATGGTTTTGGCTGATCAAGAAATGCCTGGATGTTATTTGCTACCTTTTGGAGTACAACCTTATCTTTGCTGGAAAACAGATTGACCCCGTCATGAAAGTACAACGGGAGAATGCCCCTCTGGATATAGCCGAGCAGACGATACGTCATTGACTTCACGCGAGCCGCCAGGAGTTCCTGCTGCCATTCGGTGTCAAAGGGATGATCCTCACACTCCCAGAACAGCACGTTCTTTAGGTGGTATGATGTCAATTCTGACTTCGAACCTGGTGGACACCATACGTCTTCTTTCAGTCGCTTCATGATCCGTTGACTTTTCTTTCTACATGTTCCTTTAATGTCAATTCCATCCAGAAGTTCCTTTTCACATGCGGCGAAAGAAAGTGTCCAGTAGAATGGTTCTTTTGCAATTTCATTCACACCTACTTTTCTTATGGCTGACCTCTTTTGCTGCGAAGGCCAGGTACTGTTCGATCTAGGCCAGTGAAATTCGGGTTTAAACTCCAGCTGAGATTCGATCATAGGGCAAAGATCAATGCTGATTGGGTAGTGAATGTCCGGGAATTTCACAGACAGGGTAGTAGCAGGAGAACTCGATATCCTGTCTGTTGTTATCAGGTTTCTGAATTTTGGCTGATTAACTGCCTCGCCAACAAGTGACTTGAACCACCTCTTTACCTTGATTGGAACTATGTCATCATCGAATGTCATACTAGCAACTCCGTCGTTAAGTCCGTCAGCCTCCCATTGCTTCTTCAAGTATCCAATTTTAGTAAAAGACTGACCAACCGGGGGATCCGGTAACGCGTATCCTTTTTTCTCCACCACTTTATCCCCAGTGTTGTTAAATCCATAGTATCTTGTTTTCCCAGGTGCCCAGACCAGTTTACCGACATCAACGATGACGTTGTAGTCAAATTCATCCGCTTTTTTCACCTTCAGGTGAGTGTTATAACTGCCTACCTTGAGGGGCTGTATCAGGAAGCGTCTGTCCCGGGAATTAACGTATCTCAAAATCTCATCCACAAGAGGAAGCACTTTCGCAACGCTCCTTTTAGTTTCATCTCCTTTCATCAATACTTTTTTATCACAGTACCTGTTCAGGGTATTGTTGTCCATTTTCTAGCCGTATGGAACTTTGTTAACAAGTTTACTGGCGATGTCTATGTTGAGGACTGGCGTGTTTATCCCTATCATAGCATATATATACCAGTATGTGTCTGTATGCGTGGCTAATTCGGGACTTGGGAGTTACGTTTTATTTTTGAAGTCATACCTCATACTTCTAGAACATTACATCACATGTTGTTGTTGTTGTGCAATGTAATTCTATATATGGACACCGTGCAATCAGTCGATATATTAACGTTTATATCTTACATTGAACCACGTGATGTTTATAGTACTTCCAGGAGAGACCCACATGAACTTTTGGTTTCGTTTTACTGAATTTATCCAAACATCGTGTTCTAGATTGAAAGGCGTACCCATTTGGTTTAAAAAAAAATACAATTTGAGAAAAGATCGATTGCGAAAAATAATCACTAAAAAAGCTAAACAAATTTGGCGAAGNAATGCGTGTCATAACTGCCCACTCTAAGGGGTTGTATCAGGAAGCGTCTGTCCCGGGAATTAACGTATCTCAGTATATCATAAACAAGAGGAAGCACTTTCGCCACGTTCCTTTTAGTTTCATCTCGTTTCATCAATACCCTTTGATCACAGTAACAGTTCAGGGTATAGTTGTCCATTTTCTAGCCGTATGGAACTGTGTTAACAAGTTTACCGGCGATGTCTATGTTGAGGACTGGCGTGTTTATCCCTATCATAGCAACTATATACCAGTATGTGTCTGTATGCGTGGCTAATTCGGGACTGGGGAGTTACGTTTTATTTTTGAAGTCATACCTCATACTTCTTGAACATAATAGAACACGTTGTTGTGCAATGTTATTCTATATCTGGACGTCATGCAACCAGTCGATATATTACGTTAACATCTTACATTGAACCACGTGATGTTTATAATAATTCCAGGAAAGACTCACATGAATCAATTTTGTTTCGTTTTTGACCAAGGAAGTTAACGATTTATCTGTTGGTGAATATCGGTTATGTATTGTTATTACTTAAGAATTTATCTCCTGGTAGATTGTATACCTGTCATATCATGTGTTCATTTCATTCTTATATGTTGGAGCTCACGATGATTTTCTTCTTTTCTTTTCTTTGGTCCTTTATTCATAAAATAATATGCTAACACTGTAGTGTCAAGTAGAAGTATACTATGTGTATCTTTTCATATACACATTTTAGCTTGATCTAGTGACGACTAACTTTCGAGCTTTTTTTGTCTTATTATGACTTACAAAATTTTATGATGAGATAAGAATAAGAATAAATTTGTTCGGAAATGGCCCGATCAGAGAGTTACTGGCAGAGTTAGGGGACTTTGACATTTTAATTACTAATGGTAATTACTAATTACGGGAATTGAGATTGTGAGCACTTCAATAAAAGTAAATGGATTTCAACAAATTTTGCTATGCTGCTTTATATAAGAAGATCTCGACAAATTTGAAAATGGGCCCGATTAGACAGTAACTGGTAGAGTTATGGGACTTTGGTAATTACAATTGGACTTGAGCTTGTGAGCACAATAACTTGAGTAAATGTGAATGGATTTAGATGAATTTTGCTATGCAGCTTAATATCAAAAGTATCCCGGACGTGTTCAAAAATAAGCCGATCATACAGTCACTGGCAGAGTTACTGCCAATTGGAGAATACAAGATGGTCGATCCTTGGCTCTGATTTGCTGAGACGAAAAAAAATCGTCTTCTCAAGATGATCTGCAGCAATTCACTTCCGATCAAGTGTTCTTACTTTTTGTGCCGATCAGAAAATCCAAGGAGGTCACCCTGACCTCTCATTGGCTGAGATGTTTTTGACCTCTTCTCAAGTAAGGCTACACCGATTGACCTCTAACTTAGTAGAAGTGTTTCATATGAGGTTTCGACCAAGTTTCTTACTTTTCATACTGATTGTAAAATTCCACATGGCCACCATGACCTGTGATTGGCTAGGACATTTACAACGTCCTCTGTACATAATCGGCCATCAAACGTATCATCTAATTAATCTATACAGCATATGTATGCTTGGCCTCTAGCTTAGTATGGGTGTATGCCCTATCTCCAAAGTAACTATGTGCAAATTAAAAAAAAAAAAGAACATGCTGCAATTTGAGTACTTCAGAATTTACTCAGGTGACCGTTTCGGCATATGGGCCTTTTGTTTTTTGTTAGCAGTGCTTAAAGGTTTAATGTTCCGGAACTGAATTTCTATCAATAACTGTGTTTGGCAAATCTACTCTGATCATATACCTAAAACGAAAATGAAACCACCAGCTTTTCTCTGAATTCTAATGCTTTATTCAACATAATATGTTCGTGTAGAGCCACGACCTTCACCTTCCGAGCTCTTTATTACGACATAATTATCTGGTAGTAACATCTGGTAAATTGACGTAATTTTCGTGTAACACCTAGGATAGTTAAACTCATTGGTGCAGGATATTGGCAGTGTAACTAACTTATACAAGAGTCTCAGCACGGTTCACTTGTTTATAGTATGTGGTTTTGTTCAGAGCTATAATGCAACCCCGGTGTCAACAGCAACTATGATTAATGGGGGAACAATGCAACAAGATCTCGTACCTCTACACACAGTGACACAGGGAAAAATGCAAGCTAACTGACATCACGTAGTAAACGCCACAGATGCTTGTAATCAGATTGAAATGGATGTTAAATGGATTAATATAATTTGCAAAGGTTTTGCAGGCATAAATTGATCATCAATNAGTAAGGCTACACTGATTGACCTCTAAATTAGTAGAAGTGTTCCTTATGAGGTTTCGACCAAGTTTTTTTTTTCCATGCTAATTGTAAAATACCAGATGGCCACCCTGGCCTGTGATTGGTTAGGACATTTACAACGTCCTCTGTACATAATCGGCCATCAAACGTATCATCTAATTCATCTATACAGCATGTATATGCCTGGTCTCCATGTTGATATTGGTGTATGCCTACTCTCCAAAGTAGCTATGTGCCAATTTAAAAAAAAAAAAAAAAAAAAAGCATGCTGCAATTTGAGTACTTCAGAATTTACTCAGGTGAAGGTTTAGGCCTCTTGTTATTTGTTAGCAGTGCCTAAAGGTTTAATATTTCGGAACTGATTTTCTGTTTACATCAATAACTGTGTTTGGCGAATCTATTGTAATCATATACCTAAAACGAAAATGAACCCACCAGCTTTTCTCTGAACTCTAATGCTTTATTCAACATAACATGTTCGTGTAGAGCCACGAACTTCACCTTCCGAGCCCCTGGTTGATGTCCCTGGTGAGTTGTTTGTTTGTGATCTCTTTATTACGACATAATTATCTGGTAGTAACATCTGGTAAATTGACGTAATTTTCGTGTAACAATTAGGATAATTAAACTCATTTGTGCAGGATATTGGCAGTGTAACTAACTTATACAAGCGTCACAGCACGTACACTTGTTTATAGTATGTGGCTTTGTTTATAATATGTGGCTTTGTTCAGAGCTGTAATGCAACACCGGTGTCAACAGCAGCTATGATTTAATGGGGAAAACAATGCAACAAGAACCTCTACACAATGGGTTTCTTATTCCGGAACTGATTTTCTGTTTACATCTATAACTGTGTGTGACGAATCTATTGTGATCATATACCTAACACCAGAATAATTCTGTCCTCTGTGCCCTGAAAATAAAATTAAGATGAAATCTCTGCTGAAGACCCTGTTGCTTGTCGTTTACAACAATGAAATGGAACACAGCAGTTTACTCCCGGGTCTCCAAACATGCAAGACTTTGTTTTTAATTTTAACAATACTTAAATTCCAACTTGTAAACTCGAATTCATCATGCTTATCTTATAACTTAGAAATAAACCTCCCTATTTGGCAAATTATAAGTAAATTTCTAAGAAAGCGGCTGACGTAGAAGTGTCTGTCATGGCCTTGATTTAAAGCTCAAGAGAGTATTCATGTGGTCACCAAATTGTATTTAAAGACAGTACATCGTCAATATATCTGAATGTGAAATTGAAGAACTTTGCTAAACTTTTGTAACGAGTCCTGATAAGTTCAACAATAAATTCAGCTTCATAAAAAAAAAAAACGGCCCGAAAAAGCGCACAGCTTGCCACCGAACTCAGGATATTGTCAACCTAGAACACAACCATTCTCACAATATCGTCATCAGTGTATTTCATTTTGGCCTGTGTTGTGCTTTTCACAAAAAAAGCTCTTAAATATTTTACAACCAAATATTTATTCTGCAGTTCGCTTTTCTTGGAAAGAATGCTGTCATTATAGGAGAACTATAGGAGAGATAAGGCGTCCATACCGTTTGGTACGAGGTATGTTCGTGTAAAGGTTCGAAATCCACATTCCATATATTCCACCATTGCGTTTACAGTGTCACAATACAACTCACTGTAATACTCGTTCACGATGGCAGATTAACCAAAATTGATGACAGGTAAAGGAATATACTTGTATATAAACGCACTGGATTTAAATCGGAAGTTAAATAAGTAGTAATTTACACATCTTGCATATTAAAATGTTTTGTAATTCATGATAGCATGTACATTATTGCATTACCAACAATAATTCGCGATGTTCTTTAATAAAGTTACAGTGATATATATGCCAAGGACTGGCGTGTTTGTACATATCAGTTCACGTATATATGTGTGTGAATGTGTGTGTGGGACTAATTTTAGACTGAGCAGTTACGTTTTATTTTTGAAGTCATAGCTCATACTTCTTGAACATGATAGAACACGTTGTTGTGCCATGTGATTCTATATCTGGACATCGTGCAATCAGTCGATATTTTTACGTTGACATTTAACATTGAACCATCATCTAAAACCAGAAATACCTTATTGTATACTACAAAAGATATTGTGGAGATATTTTGGGCACTAATTTATTCATAATCTATTAACTTAGTATCTCCGAGAGTGCACTTCAATTGTCTTTACAGTCACGAGTTTAGTAGTTTTATAATAAATATCGTTGAAATAGCATCTTATTTCGAGTCGACAGCAATAGTCATCGATACTTGCAATGAAACACCAACAATTTGTCCTAGGCGTAATACAGATCTTGTTTCTTCCTTTTCGTCTAAAATAACATCCGTTTTCAGTCTTATCAACACGAGGTATTGAATTACCTTCTTATCTATATGTCACCATGAAGTAAACGGTAAAACACTACAGATTCCGCTTCATCAGTTATGACAACAACAGTCAGCTCACTAAAAAACTATGTGAAGAAATGAACGTCATATATGATATGATTGTAAAGGTTTCCTCTCATGCGCTTTACATCTATATGAAGTATTTCATGAAATCTGTTATGTTAAGAGTGTAATAGGACAATAAAATTAAGTATGTAAAATCTTACATACTTAATTTTATTGTCCTATTACACTCTCAATAGAGATCAATGTCACTTACAAGTTTAAGATTCGTTCAAATTGGGGTTTTCATGATGAAAAGAACAGTTCACAGCCGTTTCTGTTAGAATAGTGAAATCTATATAGTGAAAACCCATCAATCTTTAATGAATATTTTTACTTGACGATCGTATTTACAGGTTATTGGGTCACTTAATGGCTATATTGATAATCAACATATTGTGATGCTTTTAATTTTAACAATACTTTACTTTCAAATTTTACGCATTTATCTTTACAAGCTTGTTGTTAATACTTATAACTCTTACCTTGTTTGGACACAATACTATTATAGTCACACATCAACGATCAACAAAACGGTAGAAAAGTATCTTCTCATAGATAGGACACACTGGTATAATAGTTAGGACACAATACTATTATAGTTAGGAAACAACATTATTATAGTTAGGACACAACACTATTATAGTTAGAACACAATACTATTATAGTTAGGACACAATACTATTATAGTTAGGACACAAAACTATTAACACATCAACGATCAACAAAACGGTAGACGAGTTTGAATGAAAAACCATAACGAAACAAAGTAAACAATTCGTTATCTTGAAAAAAAAAAAAAAAAATGTTTTCCAATCAATGACAGATATGGTTTTGGCTGATCAAGAAATGCCTGGATGTTATTTGCTACCTTTTGGAGTACAACCTTATCTTTGCTGGAAAGCAGATTGACCCCGTCATGGAAGTACAACGGGAAAATGCCCCTCTGGATATAGACGAGCAGACGATACGTCATTGACTTCACGCGAGCCGCCAGGAGTTCCTGCTGCCATTCAGTTTCAGAAGGATGATCCTCACACTCCCAGAAATGCACGTTCTTCAGGTGGTATGATGTCAGTTCTGACTTCAAACCTGGTGGACACCATACGTCGTCTTTCAGTCGCTTCATGATGCGTTGACTTTTCTTTCTACATGTACCTTCAATGTCAATTCCATCCAGAAGTTCCTTTTCACATGCGGCGAAAGAAAGTGTCCAGTAGAATGGTTCTTTTGCTATGTCATTAACACCTATTTTCTTTATGGCTGACCTCTTCTGCTTCGAAGGCCAGTCAATGTTCGGTCTAGGCCAGTGAAATTCGGGTTCAAATTCTACCTGAGATTCGATCATAGGGCAAAGATCAATGCTGATTGGGTAGTCAATGTCCGGGAATTTCACAGACAGGGTAGTAGCAGGAGAACTCGATATCTTGTCTGTTTCTTAACTGCCTCGCCAACAAGTGACTTGAACCGACTCTACCTTGATTGGAACTATGTCATCATCGAATGTCATACTAGCAACTCCGTCGTGAAGTCCGTCAGCCTCCCATTGCTTCTTCAAGCTCTCATTTTGAGTAAAATACTGACCAACCGGGGGATCCGGTAACGCGTATCCTTTTCTCTTCACCACTTTATCCCTGGTGTTGTTAAATCCGTTACGTCCGTCAGCCTCCCATTGCTTCTTCAGGCACCCAATTTTAGTAAAAGACTGCCCAACAGGGGTATCCGGTAACGCGTATCATTTTTTCTCCACACCTTTATTCCTGGTGTTGTTAAATCCATAGTATCTTGTTTTCCCAGGTACCCAGGACAGCTTACCGACATCAACGATGACGTTGTAGTCAAATTCATCCCCTTTTTCCACCTTCAGGTGCGTGTTATAACTGCCTACCTTGAGGGGCTGTATCAGGAAGCGTCTATCCCGGGAATTAACGTATCTCAAAATCTCATCCACAAGAGGAAGCACTTTCGCAACGTTCCTTTTAGTTTCATCTCGTTTCATCAATACTTTTTTTTATCACAGTACCTGTTCAGGGTATTGCTGTCCATTTTCTAGCCGTATGGAACTGTGTTAACAAGTTTACCGGTGATGTATATGTTGATGACTGGCGTGTTTGTCCTTATCAGAGCATATATATACCAGTATGTGTCTGTATGCGTGGCTAATTTGGGACTGGGGAGTTACGTTTTATTTTTGAATTCATTAACATTTTTTAATGTACTTCTACATTGATTTATTGATTTAAACATATTTTATTGCAAATAAATATTTACAAAAGAATTGGACACAAGTTTTACCAACTTATTAAAGTCCTTTTCTTCAAATACATGAATATAAACAATAACTTGATAAGGTAATTTACGCAATATACATTAATTATGTTTTTATATGGAAATGGAAAATAGAGACGAAGAAAAGAAGGAGAGCGAAACGAAGTAAAGGATAGTAACACAGATAGAGTAGATGAAAAATAGAGTGGAAGAAAAGACGGATAGAGTAATGAAGTAAATGATAGTAACACAGGTAGAGTCGGAGAAAAAAAAGAGTGATAGAGAGAGAAAGATGATCACATTCAGTCAAACCTGTTGCATTTGCTGATATAATTTTGGACAGATTTTGCAATTGAGGTATTTACATTAATGCTGAATTTAGGATCGCCATATAGGAGCAAGTCTAAAGTTAAATCATCACGAACAGGTTGAAGCTCTCTTATTAATAGATTACGATGCTGGGTGTATAAGGGACAGACACAAAGGAAGTGATAAGAGTCTTCACATGGATTACCGCATGCACATTCAGCTGTATTTGATAAATTTGCTCTAAATA
>NW_018408895.1:689284-702266 GCF_002113885.1 Mizuhopecten yessoensis
ATATTGTAAGTTACAATGGATATCGTAGATACAGTGTGTGTGCTAGTGTATTCATAAATATATAAATTTAATAACCCTTTAATTGCACATATTTTTCTTCTCATTTGTCACCAGGAATTAAAACGGTAAAACAATACAGATTCCGCTACGTCACTTATGACAACAACGGTCGTATCACTAATTAACTACATATGTAGTGTATCTGACAAACTGGACGTCTTATATTTTACAATCATAAAATATTTCCTCTCCTTCGGTTGGTTTTATACCATTTATATTAAGTGCTACTTGAATCTGTTCTGCTTTATTTTAAATATTTCATTCTATTGTCTTATCACTCCCTCGATATGATTCTCAATGTAAATAGCTTGGGTTTTGTTAAGTTAAAGTTTTTTGTTTCATGATAACAGTTGAAGTGTCACATTCAAAATCAGCCATTTCAGTAAAAATATAAAAATTAATACAAGTAGTCAAAACCCATCCGTCCTCTCTTAAATAATTTCATTTGACGATCGGACTTGCAGGTGATAGGAAAACTTAATGGTTATTGTAATTGCCAGCATGTTAAAATGTCTAAAAATAGGAGAGAATAAACAAAATACAAGATTGACAACAGACTAACAAGAAATACTTAAGGAAATGGCAACGAAAAGAAAGAGTAGACAGGAAATATAAGTTACAGTGTTGCATTTGAACTTTGATTCCGTAACACTGAGTTCGTACAATGAATCGTGTTCCACATGGGAACATGTACCAAATTACTACAAAACACATGTACCCCAATGATAGGATAAATTGAATACACTTGAAAATACATCTATCATTTACTAATATCTATATCAATGAACACCTTATTGCATAATGAAAAGGAATTTTGAATAAGTACATTTCTTTTTATACTTAAATTCAACTCCGTCTCACCATTGATGTTCAAATTCGATGAATGGACCTCACATTTACCGACGACAACATGAAACATCAACATATGCGATAAAACATCAGAACAGTGTTGTATGGTTTATAACGCTTTCTTCATTTCCCTTTTATCCAAAAACAACACTTGCCAAAGCAGTATCGACAAAATTGATATTACTAATCTTGTCATTAAAGAAAGCCAGAAATATTTTAATCTCATTTATCATCAAGAACTTAACAGTAAAAACAACACAGATTCCGCTACGTGAGCATATCATAATAACGATCAACTTACTTAGAAACCCGATGACAAACTTGGCGACCCTTTTCTCTCCTTATCATATATATACCAGCCACCTCTCTCGTGAAATATGTATTTCGAGTTCAGATTTTGATGTCATTGATATTTTGCTGAATTATTTTCTAGTAGAGTTATAACAGCACACTTCAGTGTGGGGTATTCTTTATCATAACTGTCACAATGATTCGATAACTCTTCTTTTTTGTAGGACTATATTATGTATTTATTTATCTGTTACTGCCAATTGGAGAACACAAGATGGCCGATCCTTGCCTCTGATTTGCTGAGAGGAGAAATGTTCGACACCTCAAGATTATCTGCACCAATTCACTTCTTTATTTGTACAATTGTTCCTTATGAGGTTCAGAACAAATATTCTTACTGTTTGTGCCGATCATAAAATCAAAGATGGTCACCCTTAACTTCTCATTGACTGGGATGGGTTTTTTTTATCTCTTCCCAAGAAAGGCTATACTGATTGACTTCTAACTTAGTAGAAGTGTTCCTAATGAGGTTTCGACCAAGTTTGTTACTTTTCATGCTGATTGTTGAATTCCGGATGGCCACCCTGGCCTGTGATTGGCTACGACATTTATAACGTCATCTGTACATAATCGGCCATCAGACGTACCATCTAATTCATCTATACAGCGTGTATACAGTGTGTATGCTAGATCTCTAGATTAATATGGGTGTATGCCCTCTCTCCAAAGTAAAGTTGTGCCAATTTAAAACAAAAAAGAACAATGCTGCAGTTTAAGTTCTTCAGAATTTACTCAGGTGACCGTTTAGGCCCATGGGCCTCTTGTTATTTGTTAGCAGTGCTTAAAGGTTTAAAATTCCGGAAGTGATTCTTTGTTTACATCAATAACTGTGTTTGGCGAATCTACTGTGATCATATACCTAAAACGAAAATGAAACCACCGGCTTTTCTCTGAACTTTAATGCATTATTCAACATAATATTTTCGCCACGACCTTCATCTTCCGAGTCCTTGGTTGATGTCCATGGTGAGTTGCTACCACATCACGTAGTAAGCGAAACCACGCCACAGATGATTGTAATCAGATTGAATGTTAAATGGATTAATATAATTTGCAAATGTTTTGCAGGCATAAATTTATCATCAATCATTAATGTAAAAATACTAGATGATACACAGATAATTTTGTCATAATGTTGAAATAACTAGGCCTATGTTATAGTAACGAGATAACTGTGTCGTACTTACGACAAAACAATTTAGTAATTACGACATACAAAATCGACATGCTAAATGGACATTTGGACGTAGTAATAACCGACTAACTTAGAAAATTTCGGCTTGACCCACTTTCTCACTGTGAACCGTTTCGTTTGTGTCTACTAAATGAAAATAATATAAGAAAACAGAAGAATACCATTGAGTGTGAACATATATCTTATAGATATCTAATTATGTGTAATACTGTGTATTGTCAGCAGTGTTTAAATGTTTCATATTCCGGAACTGATATTCTATTTACATCTTTAACTGTGTGTGACGAATCTATTGTGATCATATACCTTAAACGAAAATGAAACTACCATACTTTCTCAGAACTCAAATGCTTTGTTCAGCATAATACCACATATGGGTTTCTGATTTGTGTCCCTAGAGTACTAATCTCCACTTATAATGATTTCTTAAAGTATTCATAAATACAAGGCCATATTTTGCTACCTAATTACAAACTAGAGGAAATTAAGAAATTGGGAAAACTAAAGAGGATAGAGAGGAAAAGACACTTTTTATACGTTGCGTGAATGACACACTCAAAGATAATCCCACGATGGATTGATATTATGGAATATCGTAGAAAAAATTAGAGCAAACAGTAGAGAAAAGTGTTGCATTTGAAACAACAGAATAATTCTGTTCTGTGTGCACTGCAATTTTGTTTATTTGTTTGTTTGTTTGATTTTGTTTAACGTCCTATTAACAGCTAAGGTCATTTAAGGACGGTCTCACCTGTGTGCAAGATGCATACGTGTAGTGTATGGTTGTGTATTTTGGGAGGCTGCGATATGTTCGTAATTGTCTCCTTGTGATAGCGCGGAACTGATGCCGACTTTATAGTGCTAACTCACTGAAACATACTGCCGAAGACACCCAGCAGGCCGCCCCACCCGGTCACATTATACTGACAATGGGCGAACCAGTCGTCCCACTCCTAATTTGCTGAGCGTTAAGCAGGAGTATAAACTACCATTTTTAAAGACTTTGGTATGTCTCGGCCAGGGGACAGAACCCAAAGCCTTCCTCACAGGGGCGAACGCTCAACAAATGGCCAAAAGTGAGGCATTTTCAAGGGAGACATTAGGAAGAAGAAAGTTATTTAGAAAGGAGAGAAGAGATAAGGTCCCAAATTTAGTCGCCTCTTACGATCATGCAATTGGGGGCAGCAGGTACAATTCTTACCCCCTACCTGCAGGGTCAGTGTGCACTGCAAATAGGATTAAGATGAAATCTCTGCTGAAGACCCCTGTTGCTTGTCGTTCACAATAATGAAATGGGACACAGCAGTATACTCCCGGGTCTCCAAACATGCAAGAGATTGTTTTTAATCTTAACAATACTTAACTTCCAAAATGTACAGTCAATACACGTGTATGTTAACAAACCTGTTGCTTAATTACTTGTTAATTACTTTTCAAATTTTATAGATAGGACAAAATGGTTTTTACAGTCACACATAAAACAACATGAGAATACCAAAGCGCTAACAAAACCATAGTTTGAAATCAAACTCGACAAAACTTAGGCAAGAAATGAACAAAGGAAACATCCACCTGTCGACCTTTGACCACGTACAATGAGAATGAGACCAATTGTTCCGGAATCGTAAGCGTCTTCTAGTTCATCGACGGGCCCCACCTTGTAAATCTATGTCAATTCCAAGTAATGTCAGGTCTTCACATCGATAACTTGGGTAATGGCAACAAACCCATAAGGTACACTAATGAGTTTTAAAAAAGTCGACTTTCACATCACATAAAAAAAGAATAAGCACATTTCCCAATGAGACCATGATGACGACCGTAGCCTTCGTTAACACGCGTCTTTGGAAATCCTGTGTCGGATGTTTGTCCGTCAGCAATCGACATCTCTAATAGAAGTCATGATATAAGGAGCAAGCTCTGGAATACCGAATCTCAACTGAGACATGTAGGGGGCAGGGGTAAGTCATCCTGCTTATCTTATAACTTAGAAATAAACCGTCCCTATTTGGCAAATTGTAAGTAAATATCGAAGAAAGCGGCTTACGTAGAAGAGTCTGTAATGGCCTTGATTTCAAGCTCAAGAGAGTATTTATGTGGTCAACAATTTGTATTTAAACACAGCACATCGTCAATATATCTCAATGTGAAATTGAAGAACTTTGCTAAACTTTTGTTACGAGTCCTGATAAGTTCAACAATAAATTCAGCTTCATAGAAAAACAAATCGGCCCGAAAAAGCGCACAGCTGGCCACCGAACTCGGGATATTGTCAACCTAGAACACAACCTTTCTCACAATATCGTCCTCCTTGTATTTCGTTTTGGCCTGTGTTGTGCTTTTCACAAAATATGCTCTTAAATATTTTACAACCAAATATTTATTCTGCAGTTCGCTTTTCTTGGAGAGAAAGCTGTCACTATAGGAGAACTATAGGAGAGCTAAGGCGTGTTTGTACTTCTCAGTTCACGTATGTATTTATGTGTGTGAATGTGTGTGTGTGGCTAATATTAGACTGGGGAGTTACGTTTTATTTTTGAAGTCTTACCTCATACTTCTTGAACATGACAGAACACGTTGTTGTGCCATGTGATTCTATATCTGGACATCGTGCAATCAGTCGATATTTTTACGTTGACATTTAACATTGAACCACGTGATGTTTATAGTGCTTCCACATAAGTCCGACACGATTCGACTTTTGGTTTCGTTATACTGAACATATACAATGCAATGTGTTATAGATGGGAACATCTGCCCTTTTGGTTTGAAAATTAAATACAGATTGCATTTTTTGATTTAGGAAAAATGAATCACTAGAAAATATGAAAAATGAGGCACCTTTTCGATATTCATCTTTTACATAAAAACAAAACAACCATCATCTAAAACCAGAAATACCTTATTGTATACTACAAAAGATATTGTGGAGATATTTTGGGCACTAGTTTATTTATAATTTATTAACTTAGTATCTCCGAGAGTGCACTTCGCTTGGCTTTACAGTCACGAATTTAACTCTGCCATTCAGTAGTTTTAAAATAAATATCGTTGAAATAGCATCTTATTTCGAGTCGACAGCAATTGTCATCGATACTTGAATCGAAACACCAACAATTGTTCAAAGGGTTAATACAGATCTTGTTTCTTTCTTTTCGTCTAAAATAACATCCGTTTTTAGCTAAGGCGTTAGCCGCAAGCTATTGGTATTACTTCTGTTAATGAGCTCAAGATATTCAAAAATGTCGTTTTCACACAGACGCCGATCTAGCGGTACCCACTGGTACTAAATTGAATCATATACCGGACCCACTGTCTTTATTATGCGTAACTTTGGACTCAAATGCACTTGAATGGCTTGTTAATATCATTCCTTTACTTGGTAGAACCTATGATCTTATCACAACGTCGTATTCTTATTGAAAATGCACCCTGTTTATCTCAATCGGGAACTGCCACTTGACTGTAGGTCATGCATGCTACACGCAACATCCGGTAAAAGTACTTCAGTTAATGAGCTCAGGTATTCATAAACAAAACATACGTCACCTACCAGTAATACTAAGCAGACTGCAAATAAAATCCATTACCACGGACTCAAGTTCACTCAAAAGTCATTGGATATAATCTTATTCTTAATTAGAACTAAGTATCCTTCTAAAACTTCGTATTTACTCTTGAAACTGTCGCTGGAATAACCCTTTACACGGAAATACAGTCCTCTAATTGGCTAAAATTGGTGACTCTTGCATTTATGTCCCTGTTTACATTTATATATCGCGTGGTCAGAGCTATGAAGCGGTCCTGTTCCAACTAACCAAGGAAAATCAAAAGTGCTAATCTGTAATAATAAATATGATTCACGCCTCATCTGAGTATAATGTTTATCAAAATATTGCATATTCGTTGAAATAACAAATCCTTACTAAAAACTCTAAAAACAGAAACGACCGCCATGTTAGATCACGCGTGATGTTATCGCAATTACCTGTTTCCTTATATGGCCTTACGGCCAAATATAGTATTACTACTGAAGCCGTCATGTTTACTACAATTTCCATATTTGGTCATGACACCCATATTTAGACGTCTGACCTATATCGGAAAACGGACGAAGTTTCCAACATGGCAGTCAATTCAGATTTCGCTTGCAGTTGCTACGTAAACTTGATAATTTAACGACATATAAGGCAGAGTATAACTTACAATTATGTAGGAGATCAACAGAAAAAAGTTCATATTACAAACCTAATAATGGATGCGGATCCTGTCAATTAATTCTAAAATCGCCCCCGTGTGATTCACACCAGGCTTGCTTAACTAAAATGGAATCGCCCGGCCGTGGCAGAGGAGGCCGGTTATCATATTAGTACTAGCCACTGGCCTACTCTAGTTCCATATTGGTATTCTAACCTGAAGGCTTTTTCTTTTTACCTTCGCAGTATTATCATTTTGTTCTGTTTTCATCATAAGATATTCTATTGCATTTTTGTATCAATAAAAGACGAGGTGTCACAAACACCTGCTCGCTATAATTACAGTTCAGTCTGATACGAAAAATATGCGCCGATAGGCTTACTTTTTATATGTCTGTTGGTGTGATTTGTGTATTTCGTTTATTCAAGTATTACCATATAACAGGACGCTTTTATTTCAATATACACAAAATCAACAGCACCTTCGGAATGATTTCAGACATGTACTACGGGAAAACACGAGTGATCTCCCTTACATTTAGACATGCGCACATTTTACTTTCATTTTGTGTAGGCCTAGACATCATTCGCAACGCGAAGCAGAAAAGAGGAAAATGCAGGCGAGTGTTGACTTATTGTAAGGCTTGTTGTTTAAGCAGCATTGACAACGAACAATATGCATACACCTCGGCAATGTTTACCTACTACTGATTCATAAATAAGGCTCTCGATCCCGATTTCGGTGAGAATGGCGCATGTTTTTCAGCGACGATGACAAAAAGGAAGGTGCTTCAACGATATGTATAGCAGTAATTATGCAAAAACAAACAAAATAAATGGACATTTTACACTAGTGAATAACAGCGTCACAAGGAACGTCTTTCTCCAGACGTTTTGCAAAATTTTCGAACTGCTAAGTTGCAAACTGATTTCACTTTAGCGTTGTTTGTGAGGATATTTGGCCTTACATTTCTTCTGATTCAGTTGGAGAAAACAACATGTTATAATTATAAACATTGTATTATTAGATTCATTGTGATGTTGGCTGTCATTGAAGTTTCAATTGTTATACTACTTGATGTTTTGGAAACTTAAAAAAGTATAGTAGTTCTAAATATTATGAAATGAGAGAAACAATAGGCCAAACAAATTACTTGTGTTTCTACAATCAGAAAAAAATAGGGTAGGTAAGTATTAGCCAGGCATTTTATTTTTAATTTGAAAAATATCTTTACTGCGCTAATATAGAGCAGGAGTTCTGACTTTAACTGTGCATATAAAAACTTAAGGGTATTGTAGGCACACAAATCTGAGATAAGTCTGGTTAACCACAGGTGTCGGACACACCAATAAGTAATGTGTGTATAATATATCATAGTTTATACGCATCATATTACTATTAGTGTGTCCAGTATCTGTGGGGTTAGCATAAACACAATATTTGTTTTGATTGGCCTTATTTAATTATCATTAATAGGTCACACAGGGTTCGGTTTCCAATTCGGAAACTAGACCTGTTAAAACAGTTATCATTTATAACTTTAGAGATAAAAAAAGTTATTAGCAGAAAAAAATGAAATATAATTATTTTTCAACCTTTTCTGAGTTGTACAATTTTAGAGTATCTTCTGCCTGAAATATAAACATAACTTGTTTTATGACAAAATGTGTAAAAAAAATCCTCAAACTGGGGTAAAGTTTTTCTATATAGTCCCAAAAACTGCAGATAAAATTCTTAAGCACTTACAAGATACACAAATATATACTTTACGTCAATTTTGCAAAGCATACAACATAAGCTACAAAGAGCTTGTATTACGACAAAACATGAGTATAATAACAGAGACCAAAATATTACAACATGAAAAAATGAAATAAAACATATATGTACGTGTACTATACTGTAAGCACAGAAAAAGAGTTTATCACTTGGAAAGCACATAGTAGGCACATTACACACGTTAAGCACAACAACACATGGTAATTTAAGCACATTTAGAACATTTGCATACAGCACATAAAAAAACAAAACCATAACATGGAAAGCTTATTAGCACATAGTAGTCACATTTGCACACTGTAAGCAAAATAAAGGAGTAAAATGTTTCCTAGTTAATTTCTTCTTTCTGGAAACAACCAGGGGAGTGTGATGTTCTGCTTCATCTTTTGTATTAATGAAAACCGTGAATAATAGTGCGTGTGTTTAAACTAATTTTGTTTTGTTTTTTCTGGTACCTTTTTATGTACACATGTTTTAACACCTAAGAAATTAGTTTAGATGTCTTAAGCCTCCATGAGTTGTGCTGTTATATGTTGACTTTTATGTACATTTTTTTATATTTAGTTCTGCTACCAAAGAGATTGACTTATTGAAATGTTTGTGAAACATTTAAATGAACTCCTCAGCTTTAATGCCTTATTTCTCACTATGCAAGTTCTTATTGCTACGCCTCTTATTTGTTTGAATATTGTCTCTAAACATTATTGCTGGTGCAGAAATTATATGGTGACTATGTTCTATCTTAGGGGGGCAAAGCAATCAATATTACAACAGACAGGGATGGTTATTGATGGGAGAAAGGAGGATGAGAAATAGGAACTGAACCCACTCACTCATACCTTTGAGGATTTTAGTTTCAAAAGGCTTCAAGAACTGTACCAACAGAGACATGACATTTTGAAGTCAGTCAGTTACTTTATAGAGAAGGAACCTCTGACTAAATCATTTTCTCTCAGACACATGACAGCCGAGTCCACAGATCCTTCCATCAGCGAATAGTTCAAATGCTTTCGTCGCAAACTTTTCCTTAATGGAGAAGTCAGTGATCTTTACTTGGGACAGATTGAATCTATGAACATTGATGCTGAAAGCCTGATGAATGTGATTAAACAGCCCCTACTTGATGCTGAAATCCTGATGAATGTGATTGAACAGTCCCTACAGGCACAAATGTTGGAAACTACGTTTGTTTTGATAAATATAACACTATGGGTGGTTGGAGCAAATTGGAAAAACATTAAAAATATGTTTTTAAAAATAGAAATACTGGTCATGGCTTCCTTTTAGTTTTTGTCCAGTGAATTAAAAGTCAACGCAAATGTTAAGCAGCAAAAGAAATGTAACATCCCTGGTATACATTGTACTTTTATCAATGCTTATGATCAATATCAATAAAATAAAATAAAAGTTATAATATGTAACTTGATATTTGTTAATTTTTTTACCGTGTCCAACATTTGATATTAAATCTTGTGTGGTATATGAGAGGAATCGCACACAAGATTGTATCAATGTCAATGAAAGCAATTATTTCTTAATTTTTTAACCATATTTCTTGAAACTTCATTTCTAAATTTTATACATCAATTGTTCAAGACAGGTTTAAAGTCAGGTCAATTCAGTCAAGGTGAAGGCTACAGCTTCACAACCTGTACATGTACATGTGACAGAGAAATTGTCAGTGCTTTCCTAACTAAGTCTTCAAACCAAGTTTTATAAAACTTGCTCCATCATTCTGAACATTAAATCATGCACTACCTGTTTGCATATACACATGCAACCTCAATTTTCAATAAGTCTTGTTGTCAACATGTGTTGCACAATGCTATCAGTTCTGAAACCAACAATAATGACAACTGTAATAACATAGTATGTGTTCTAGCTGGTACATTTGCAGTACTCTTTTAAAATATATTTGAAATTAATATGTGCATCTTATTTCAAATGCTATCCTATGAAGATGATAAAGCTGAACATATGCTATAAAGAATTTATGCAATGGAAATAGAGGGAAAATAATGTAACTCTCCTAATCTTGTGTGTGTGTGTGAGTATGTATGTTTCAACATTGAAACATACAACAATGTATCATATTGTATTAGAGTGCTTTTTATCTTTTTTGTTCCTAGGAACACAGATGCAAAATAGTTCCATTTTTCAAAAGAAGAGACCTTTTCACTGCAGTGAATATGTAAAACACTGTATTTAAAAGCTTTTCAAAATTATTGAGAGACTTGTAAATGTATGGGTAGCAGTCATCCACTTGTCCATCCACAATTTAGTTTAAGCAAGTTAACATCCTTAAATATTGTTCTGTAACAATATACATAGACTGATGGAAAATTGAAACTTGAACAAAATTCATACGTATTAAAAAGCATGCATACCCTGGTCAATGTCCACACTTTACAAGATAACTTGCTTGAATATATATTGATCAATATACAAACTTAGACGATAAGTTCAAAGTTCAGTGAAATCCATGCATACTTAATTAACATACTGTACTCTGATTGGTCAATGGTTTTTGCCAAGTAACTTTGTCAGATAAGGCAAGATTCTGAAGAAACATGGTTGATATCTTATTCAACAACAAAGGCAAAGTTCAAAGATGAACACAATTTGTGCATAATCTATTTAATGGTTTAAAATAATCAGGTATTGGTCAAAGGGGTAAATGCCAGGTTCAGTTTTTAATGTTTGAAATATGGACAAAGGGAAGCAATTCCTAATTCCTATGCAAATTAATTATCCAAAGGTCTAAAATGATATATTCTATAGGAAACTTGGTACCCCTCTTCTGACAAACCTATAAAGATATACTGTATACACAAGAAGAATAACTTCACAGTGATACACTTTTATATAAAACTATAAATCATAACACATTAACAGTAAATACTTCTGTACAATATGATGGGAACTTCGTCTTTATTTTGTTCTCCATTCCAAAAATAATATACATATCTTTTGCCTTAGCTTTCATTACTTTCAGTACTTTGATCAGTCTTATCAACACGAGGAATTGAAATACCTTCTTATTATTATGTCAACATGAAGTAAACAGTAAAACACTACAGATTCCGCTTCATCCCTTATGACATCAACAATCAGCTCACTAACAAACTATGTCAAAAAATGGACGTCATATATGATATAATTGTAAAGTTTTCCTCGCATGCGCTTGAGTTTACATCTATATGAAGTATTTCATGAAATCTGTTATGTTAAGAGTGTAATAGGACAATAAAATTAAGTATGTAAAATCTTACATATTTTATTGTCCTATTACACTCTCAATAGAGATCAATGTCACTTACAAGTTTAAGTTTCGTTCATATTGGGGTTTTCATGATGAAAAGAACAGTTCACAGCCGTTTCTGTTAGAATAGTGCAATCTATATACTGAAAACCCATCAATCTTTTCTGAATATTTTTATTTGACGATCGTATTTACAGGTGAGTGGGTCACTTAATAGCTATATTGATAATCACCATGGTGTGATGCTTTTAATTTTAACAATGCTTTACTTTCAAATTTTACGCATTTATCTTTGAAAGCTTGTTGTTAATACTAACAACTCTTACCTTGTTAGGACACAATACTATTATAGTCACACATCAACGATCAACAAAACGGTAGAATAGTTTGTTGTTGATACTGATTACTCTTATCTTCTCATAGATAGGACACACTATTATTATAGTGAGGACACAATATTATTATAGTTAGGACACAATACTATTATAGTTAGGACACAATACTATTATAGTTAGGACACAATACTTTTATAGTTAGGATACAATACTGTTATAGTCACACATCAACGATTAACAAAACGGTAGATGAGTTTGAATGAAAATCCATAACGAAACAAAGTTAACAATTCGTTATCTTAAAAAAAGAATATTTATTCAAATGTTTTCCAATCAATGATACCATGTACAATAAAATATAGACAATTACCAATGCTTAAGAAAAGTACATTAACATTGCTAGTATTTTGACTGCTATACTTTACACTAGTTATCTTATTTGTAATAACAGCAAATCATTAATACCAAAAATTTAAAATATATACATTGTTTTTCACTGTATCTTACATTATGATCGTTATGTTATGTAGATTGTATTGCATTGTATCTAACATTATCTATACACATTCGTTGTATAAGTATTTACTTTACATGTTTACCGAATAAACTCTTGTCCTAGCGAACTACCATATAATGATTAAGCTAATACTATAACATATGCTTATATTAACTATCGTGAAACTGAATTACTTTGCTGCTCTATATAGATGTGAACACTATTTGTTCTAATAAATATTGTAACACTACTGTATGTTACACTTTTTATTTATTTTTATTTTTATTCAATTTTAATTTTTTATAAAGAACACAATTACACACAAAGCAACAATCATACATTACATTGATTACAATTCCCTTCACAACGGACACCTCTTTTAAAGGGACCAATTATATACTGTACACACATCAACATACACACACACAGGGGGGGGGGGGGGGGTGCAAACCTTTCTT